>NC_052667.1:28255345-28606595 GCF_016802725.1 Solenopsis invicta
ATTAAATTAGAAAATCGGAAAAGAAGATAAATTGTTTCGTTTTGACCTATTCGAAGGTAACCTGTGCTTTATCCATCCATATCGCGTGATGTTTTTTATCATTAGCCTATGTACATGGAAGATAATTTCTTATGTACGCAAAGATATTTTTTCTTTATGAAATTCTTAACATGAGGAAATATATCTTATCAGTATCTTGTTTTTATACAGACCACAGCACAAGGCAATTGTTTTGTAATATATAAATATTTTTTATAATCTCTTTATTTTACAAATATAAATTATAAATCATAAACTTTCAATGACTCCTGCAAATAATACTTGAATAAAATCAACCTTGAAAATTTTCTTGCTATTACATTCTTGCTCGGAGAAAAATTCAATTTTATAGAAAAATTAGAAAAAAAACTTGAACAATAAGGCCACACAATGCCAGGTTTTTGCGTCACAGTATTGATCTTTTCAGTCGCTATTCTGCGAAAAAACAAAGTCTCACGAGTGATCGACACGATTGTTCACGTAATGTGGCAAAAAGAACGATAAAAGAAACCATATTATGGTCGCTAAAGACAGCCGTAATATTGTGACAAATTTGTAATGCTTTGTTTAATTATGAACGCAAATTAATATAATGACAAAATATGTTCTTTGAAATATCTGAAACTTATCTGATCATTTCAGTTAATGGGCCTTGAAGTCCCAACAGAACTAGGTGGTGCGGGATGCAATTTCATGAGTACAATTTTAACTGTGGAAGAAGTTGCGAAAGTTGATGGTGCTGTAGCCACTCTCGTTGATGTCCATAATACTTTAGTGAACTCTTTAATAATCAAAGTTGCATCTGAAGAACAGAAAAAAAAATATTTACCCAAACTATCACAAACCTATGTAAGTTGTTACAAGTTTTCGTTACGGAGAGATATTGAATAGATACTGCATCGATAAAGAAACGTATGCAAACACATTATCTTTTTAGGCCGGTAGCTTTTGCCTGACGGAACCCGGTTCTGGATCAGACGCGTTTTCTCTCAAGACAGAAGCGAAAAAGGATGGCAGTGATTACGTGATAAATGGTACAAAAATGTGGATTTCAAATTCCGATATCGCGGGAGTTTTCTTAGTGTTTGCCAATGCAAATCCTTCTGTGGTGAGTAAATGAATATATACAATACACAAAGCAGAAACCTATGGAATCATCATATGATTTTTTATTGTATTATAATTAAACAGGGATACCGCGGCATCACGACTTTCTTCGTGGAACGCGATACGCCTGGTCTAACAGTAGCTAAACCCGAAGATAAGCTAGGTATCAAGGCATCCGGAACTTGTATGATCCACTTTGACAATGTCAGGGTGTGTACTAAAAATAAAATAATAAATCTCGTACGCGCACGCACAATC
The DNA here is from genome assembly GCF_016802725.1 of Solenopsis invicta. Classification (NCBI taxonomy): domain Eukaryota; kingdom Metazoa; phylum Arthropoda; class Insecta; order Hymenoptera; family Formicidae; genus Solenopsis; species Solenopsis invicta. The sequence continues at coordinate 28,256,750 of NC_052667.1, forward strand.
TTATAAAATATAAAGCACCTTTTGTTACAACTCGTCTTTCTTTTCTAGGTACCTGAAAGCAACATCTGTGGCGAGTTTGGGCATGGATATAAATATGCCGCTGGATTTTTAAACGAAGGCAGAGTAGGGATTGGAGCACAGATGATCGGAATCGCTCAAGGATGCTTGGATGCGACTATACCCTATACACTAGAAAGAAAACAATTTGGAAAGGACCTCTTCTCATTCCAAGTATGCTTGTTATCTTCGAAAGAAATCCCTGTATATATCTAAGATCTAAGAGATCTAATCTCTGCTTTCAGTCGATGCAACATCAAATAGCTCAAGCAGTAACCGAAGTAGAATGCGCCAGGTTATTGGTTTACAACGCAGCTAGATTGGTCGACGCTAAAATGGATGTTATGAAGGAAGCTGCTATGGCCAAATTAGTTGCATCTGAAACTGCGCTTCGTGTCACCGCCAAATGTATAGATTTTATGGGCGGAGTCGGATTTACGACGGACTTTCCTCAAGAGAAATATTTCAGGGATTCAAAGATTGGAACAATCTACGAGGGAACAAGCAATATGCAATTGTCAACGATCGCAAAATGTATACGCAAGGAATACTTGTAAATTATCATAATCTAATTATAGATTTATATCATAAATAAATATAGATCATAAATGATTAAGATAAGGCACATACATCGATTCTCTCAGTTTAAGAATGTTTTTGTACTTTTATAATTTAATTATATGAAATATATAAAACTTCCCCAATTTTCTAAAATAAGCCCTCTGATTTGATAATGAGTATCGAAATTCAACGAAATAAATTTACTATGATAATATATATAAATAAGAGAGATGTACAAAGACGCATTACATAAGATGAAAGAAGAAAATTAAACTGATAACCTTTAATGAAAATCATTATTTACATTACCTTTGTAGAAATTCGGTAAATACATATATAGTACAGACTATACAAATATTCATATCACTAACAATGGTCAAACAATTTCAATCCATTTTACTTTGGATCATGAGGTAATTTAAAACCCACGAGGTCTGCAGTTTCCTTTATACTTCGTTCACCTTTACCAGCATACTGTTTATGAATTTCTTTACATGCCTGTTGAGACCTCAAGTAGCAAAGATACATCTCTGCTAAATTCTTTAATTCTTCTCGCGCTTTACACAAAACCTCAGACGTTTCTTTATGAGCATGCGCTTGTTCTATGATATACTGTAACATCGCATTTTCTTTCGTATTCTTATTTTGCGAAACTCTGCGCAACTCTTGCACGAGAGAACGAACAATTTTAATATTGTTATTCATTGTCGCTATATTCTAAAAGCAAATTAAAGTCCTTAATCTCGCGACTCAGGTAAAAAAATTACATTCTACGTCGTAAAAGTAGTTCCTTAAGAGACAAATAAAAATAATTACAGTCAGCATCAAGTGTTGCTCGTCTGCGCGGCTGTAACAAACTCAACGTCCTTTGTTAAACGTCCATACTGTGGTTCCTCTTTGGAGCTCCAAAAATCTGCTGGGACTTTAAGCAGGTCTTGTTTGGTAAAAATATGTATGTTAAGACTGCTGAAAACTTCCTCGTACACGAAGGAATTTTCCAATCGAATCTCTGTAACATAAGGTAGAATGCGTAGTATGTAGCTCGCTGAATTTATTATGTCCCTACGTAAACTATCGTCGACGATCATCGAGAAACTGTTGGTGAGCAGGATGCAGCCGCTCAATTCGTCACCCCAGTTTGCGTAAAGAAAATTATTGATCAGTTGCCGCGAGCAGTGCGGCATGAACACGAGGGTCGTTTTATCTCGCTGGACGACGCGCTTGCCCTCCTCATTCGTTTCTATGACCTCAAGGCCAAAGGCACGTAGAGCTCGCACTTCGTGAGGGCGAAACGCCGGATCGTACAGATGTACGCGAACCGGCTCGTATCGCGCCTTCAAACACAGCAGAAGCGCCAATTGGCATCTCGACGGTCTATACACCGCGAACTGTCCTAACCCGTAGCAGACTATCTCGGAAATAGCATCGGAGCCTAGAACGGCTAGGGACTCCGTCAGCTTGCTACAAACGAACCTGGTAAATCTGCTGTCCTTGACCTCGTCTATCGTCTTGTCTAGCTTGCTGATGCTGAAAATCGCCGAAAAAGAAACGTGATTGCGATTGTGATCAACGTGGGTCGCGACAACAATGCGTTAGGCTAGGTTAGGTTAGGATTGGTTTGTCACGACGAGACGCGACCGCGGCACGGCTTACCGAAGTAAATACTCGCGATCGTCCTCGCAATCCTGCTCGTCGACGACGCTCGGCGTAGCTGTGTTTCTATTTAAGTTTCTGCTCTCGTCACGTCGACGTCGTCTTCCACGACGAGTCACCAGCACGAAGTCGTCCGCGTCTGACATGTCTGAACGTAGCGCAATTTCTCATCCGCACTTGCGTCGCTACGCGGCGCCACCAATCGCGCCTACTTCTTTTCTTTTTTTCTATTTATATCTATCCATAAATATTATATAAAGCGGACATGTAACATTAATACAATATTTCTATAATAGTAAAAAATATTATCTTTTTAGAATAATATGCTCAAAATATTATTTTAATTTTTAATAATATTTGTATAATATTGTAAGAATATCGTAGCTCTTATAGGAAACGGGCTTTTCAGCAATCATCGGCGCGAAAAGTGTTCGGTTATCGCGCTATTTAACGACGCCTAAGTGCGAAGACATCGGATTTTTTTTCCTTCCGCTCAGGGTCGTGTTAGACTGGCCGTGTCTCGTGTGTCTCGTACATGAAACGCACGGGCAATAACGGGACGGCGCAAAAGGTAGTGGAAATGAGTCATTCGTTACTGCATGCTCGCCACGACCCATCGCGTATAACTGAGTAAATAAGTCGCAATCGCACCGCCACCGCGCCGAGGACGACGACTGCTGTTCACGACCGTGTGATTCGATATAGTAAACGTGTCGCAGAAAAACTTGCGTTTTTCTCTTTCTTCTTTCTCTATCGGTACTCGGCCGTCAAGTTCTCGCCTCGATGCGCTCTGCCTCCGGATAGTTCCCTTCCAAACGCGGTACGACAATGTTTTAATGCATTCGAGTCAAAGTGCCCTCCGCGCGTGCGAAGCCCGTTGTGCTTTTTGAAATTTCGCCTCCGAACGAATGAAGCGTCGTCGTCCAGGAGTAAAAAGTGATCGAGAAAGTGCAATCGACAATTTATTTTCGCTTTCGCGACGCGCCCGCCCGCCCGCCCGCCGTGGTCTCGCGTTAACGGAACGGGCGAGTTGTTTACGAAACGGTGCAGATAAAGATTTGGCGGATACTCCCGTGCCGCGGGAACGGTGCGGCGTGTCGCCGCCGTGCGATACAACAAACTGACGTGTTTAATCTTTACACGGATAAATGACGAAACTGTTGAAATTCCGCCGGTATCCGCGGCATATACAGATATCCCGTGCACGTCGCGCACCCACCGCCCACACGATACCTCTGAGCTATTGCCGTGCGACGCGAATGTAGTGTAGAAAGAGAGAGAGAGAGAGAGAAAGAGAGAGAGATGAAAATGTCGCTTGGCTAATCGCGGGACGTGCAGCAGGGCGCAGCAGGTGTGTGCGAAAGGTGTCGCGCCTTCGACTCCCGGTTGATCGCCGATGTGATGTAGTCGCGATGTCCCTCACCTCGAGAACAAACAGATGGGCCTCGAGAGTTATCATTATATTACAGCTGGCCACCTGGAATGCCGTCGGCATCGTTCTTCTTCACAGAGGCGTCAGCAACTTGCGTAGGAGAATTCTGGAGACCAACGATGTTGTCGAGGTAATTGAAAGACGCTAATCTTTGTTATATTTTAAAAAATATATTTATAATTATTATTATTTTATTATTCAGCAACTAGTTGGAAAGTTTCAAGTTAAATAATTAAGTTAGAAAATTAGCTTTCAGTCTAGTTAATTTCAATTAATTTTTAATTTCAACCAGTTGTCTTTAAAACACATAAAATACATAAATGCATTCACCTATAAAAAGCAACATTCCTTTGCTTTTTCAAACTTAAGATACAAATTTATAAATAAAATAATGAATTTATTTGATGGTCCATGTTGCAATTGTTTTTTTTAAGTATTTGGAATAATTTAATTTCTATAATAAAAAGCTTTTATTGAATTTTAATTTAATATAAATAATACTTTTCAAAACTAATTTTTAATTAAGTCTAGTATATTTTTCTTTGTTCATGCAACTTTTAATTAATTTTATAGGCTTTAATTTTAATTAATTTGATTGGCTTTGCGTTAACTAAATTAACTTTAAATTAATTTAGTTTTTAAAAAAATATGAATTCACCCAACCTTGGTTATTTATTATGATTATTATGTAATGATTATAAACACCAACGCCCATCATATTAATCATTGCGTGCATAGATTCTATACACACACACACACACACACAAAATATATATATATATATATATATATATATATATATATGCGCATACACATATAGTTTGTGTTATATAATCGCAATTATCTATACTTATACAAAATTGCCCACATGCGATGCACAATGTACTCTTTATTTTTCCGCAGGTAAATCCTCCGACTGGTTTGGAGTCTATCGAGACGATGTCATCTACGAGACGCGACGAAAACGAATATATATCCACCCAGCAAGGATCGATAAACCAGAACGTGGAAATAATAATTCAGATCGATCCGGATAAACCACCCCCGCGTGACGATAAGAATCTCTTTGGATTAAGCGCGATTAAGAGCGAGCGATTGAAAGACGCGTTCGAAATCGTTTCGACGGAACAGCGATCCACGTTCTTCCTCGGAACGGATCCTCTCGGAACTGTCCCGACGATCGTTCGAGGGACGTTAAGATCGCGGCTGAAGAATCATTCAACAGAAATAAAAGATCAACGTATTGGCGATCGTCCCGAGAATAAAGATGTAACGAGCAAGAACTCGAGGATCACCCGGGATAGAGAGCATATGCTCGATAACGAAATTCTTCCGATCTCTGCAGATGGTTCATCAGGATCTAGATTCGCGGGATTGGTTTCGCGGAATGAAATGAACGAAGAGGAGGAGAAGGAGGAGGAGGAAGAGGATCTCGATCTCGTGGAAAACGTGACGCAAGCCACAATGCGCGAGATGTCGACTATCCGCGACGATAGCGACCAATTCACTGTCCCGACAAGCAAAAGCGATAAGATGAGGTTCTCCCGCTTGAACGAGAACGGCGCGACAATGGCGATCGCTCTAGTGGTGATCGGTGCGATCATGCTGCTGACAGGGCCGATCGTGATCGTGCTGCGGATTTTGGACGAGAGAAGACGAGCGAGGAAGGTCGCCTTGCCGGTAAGGGCACGAGAGGACCTGCCGCCGACGTACGAGCAGGCCGTTCTCATGGACGAGGCACCGAGATATTCGACCCTCACTCTGAACTACGATCGCACGCCGCCGTCCTCGCCAACTCCTCTCTCGTCCACCTATACCTTTTCGAACGTCGCCGTCGCGTAGTCGTGTATCCTGTCTGCCAATTTATTTGTTGCCTTTTTAAATAATAAAAAAAGACTTATTATTAAGAATTATTATATTATGTTTTAAATTAATGACCTTAGCCAGATAGACAGGGAGGAAGAAAGAATGCAATGCAAAAGTCTTAATTTGCTACGAGAGGAATTTTTACAGATTTACATTAGCGTTTCGATTTGACACAGTTGGAAAATTTATGTCTCGCACAAATGTGTTAATTTAACACAAGATGAATATGTTAGTTAGAACATAACATACAAAATTAAAAATATGTAACAATTTAAATAAAAAAAATCATACAAAATGTCTTCTACTGTGCATGTAAATGCTTAAGGTTTCGGCAATTAGAAGTTTGGTTTTAAACAATCACGTCGGTTGCTTGATTAATCGTTAACTAAATAAATTAATCGGAGTTCGATCGAAGAGCGCTTTGCGATCGCTCTTTAAATGAATGCGCACGTGCGCAGGACGAAACGCGAGAGTCGATTGCATTGATAAAGTCGCGCCGCACCGCGCCGCCTCGCGTCGAGAGACTCGAGCGTCGAGCCAGTCGATTACAGTCTGTTACAGTCGATCCATCCAACATGGTGCTGGAAAGTACGATGATATGGTAAGTCTTGCGTTTTACGAGAATTCGCGTTTCCCATTGTCGTTCCTCCCGATATCTTTAATAAATTCTCAAAGTCCGTTCGTCCCGCGATCAATAGATTTCCGCAGTGATTTAATTTCACACGTTTTAATCATAATTGCAATTTTGAGGTTAGCGTAGTGACAATGACGTTGACACAATCTCGGTCCCCTCTACAAAATGCTTCTTCTCATTTGCAATTATCATACGCTCGAACTAAAGCCTCGCGATCTTAACTTCTTGCAGTGTCGATAACAGCGATTACATGAGAAATGGGGATTTCGTGCCTACCCGGCTACAAGCGCAGCAAGATGCCGTCAACTTGGTGTGCCACTCGAAAACTCGCTCAAATCCCGAGAACAACGTTGGCCTCATAACTCTCGCCAAGTACGCTGAATAATTGACTGAATCCAATTCGATGATCATAAATGCAAAGCTTTGTATAAATATAAATATAAACGTGAATCTCTTTGTTTCTCTAGCGTTGAAGTATTGGCGACACTCACGAGCGACGTTGGCAGAATACTCTCCAAGCTCCATCAGGTTCAACCAAATGGAAAATTGGCTCTCATCACAGGCATTAGAATCGCCCATGTAAGTACATGTTGCTGTCTATTTTTATAACCAAGTCCGTCGAGTATGCTCTAATGATGTGAAACTTACAGTTAGCTTTGAAACATCGACAAGGCAAAAATCACAAAATGCGTATCGTTGCATTTATCGGAAGTCCAATAGACATTGATGAGAAAGAATTGGTCAAACTAGCCAAGCGTTTGAAAAAGGAGAAAGTGAACGTTGATGTCATAAGTTTCGGCGAGGAGAGCATCAACAATGAAGTACTGACTGCCTTTGTTAACGCGTTGAACGGCAAGGACGGCACCGGAAGTCATCTCGTCACCGTTCCACCGGGTCCCCATTTGTCAGACGCTTTGATCTCTTCTCCTATAATTCAGGGTGAAGACGGTATGGGTGCAGCAGGCATGAGCGGCGCTGCGTTCGAGTTCGGCGTCGATCCGAACGAAGATCCCGAGCTTGCGTTGGTCAGTACTTGAAATGTCTCTTTTTTCTATCAAATTTTAACGATAATTTTGCTTTATTATGATTTTTGTCAGGCCTTACGTGTCTCTATGGAAGAACAACGACAACGCCAGGAGGACGAGGCCCGTCGCGCGCAAGCGAACGAGACTGCCACTAATAAACAACCGGAAACTATAAAAGAAGCTCCCAACGAGGAAGCTATGCTGAAACGTGCCCTCGCCATGTCTCTTGAAGGAGCCGACGAATCTACTGCCGCTAGTGATAACACCGCTCCTTGCAGAGGCAACGTGCCAGACTTCACTAACATGACGGAAGAGGAACAAATTGCTTTTGCTATGCAGATGTCCATGCAAGATCAGCGTAAGTCAATGTATAACTTAATCTTTTAGTAATACATATAATAACAATGTTTTCTTTGCAACATAGTCCAAAGCTTCAAAATTGTGGTTTCACTGTAATTTTTAATGTGTAGTAGAATATAGTTTCTTGCCTAATCTTTATTTTTAAGGACTTTATTTTTAAGTTCTTTTTCTTTTAATTATTTTATCAGTCCAAATTTTTGGAAATCAAACTTGGATTTTTTTCTCAGAATTTACTTCAGCACTGAATTATCTTATATAACGTGCATCGTATTTCTAGATAAATGTTGCACAAATGCAAATTCATCTAGTAATCACCACCTAATAACTTATTATCTATAATATCTTTATAGAAGAATTAGAATCACAAAAGGAAGAAGCGATGGATGTGGAAGAGGATTACGCAGCTGTCATGTCCGATCCTGCTTTTTTGCAATCGGTCTTGGAGAACTTACCGGGCGTGGATCCGCATTCTGAAGCCGTACGCCAGGCCGTCGGATCGTTACAACAAAATAAAGACAAAGAGAAAGAGAAGGAGAAAGACAAAGAAAAAAAATGAAGGGCTCCTTAGTGCATTCATATTTACATTTACATGTGGCTAAATTCGATTACATTTTCCATTATTGTGTATGATATTGTAGCTATTTTATCTTGCTTATGAAATATATTACCAACTTGTCGCGAAACTGCTCAACTTAGTTTTAGCGGTGTCGTGCAATAAACCTTCTTGGCATTTTTAGCAGCACCAGTCTGGCAAACTGGAGTGATAATTAACGACAGCACATTGTATTATTTAAATACATGTTTTTAAGAATTTCAGTCTCTCGAACGAGTTTACTTTTCTTTAAGCTGTAAAACAAAGTGACTTTGATCGAACTCCAATTAACCTAATTGGCGATTGATTTAATCCAGCAGAATAATTTCAAGAACAATTTTATAATTATCCCTAAGATGAAAATTTACTCAGAATATTTCTGTATTCTGTATGATAATTTTGTTGATAACTTTAGAGAATGTCACAAATCTTATACGAATTGGAACACTTTCGAAATGTTGACAAAAGTCTACATCTTTTCTACAATTTTACATATGATTCTGAAATGGAAATCTTAGAATATTTCAAAATATACATGAAAAGTTTTAAGAAAAGATGTAGATTTTCTCACTATTTCTGAAAAGCGTTTCAATTCATGTAAAAAATGTTCATCAGAGATATGTACAGTTTGTCTCTGATATAAGAGATTGTCTCTTAAATATTCATTCATCATGTATAAGAGACGTGTATGTATGTCCCATCTGTGTGCAACACCTGTTGCTTCTTGTTCATTCCTTTCAAGCTGATTTCCAACGCTACGTGAGCCGAAACTTAACTCAAATATTTCGTAACATTCTGTTTGAAAGCAGGTGCCGTGGAGGCGGCTGGTGTATGTACGAGTCGCGTGCTTGCGTAACCGTAAACTCTGTCTTTTCTTACTCCGGAAGAAACGGAGGATTCCGCCGATCCTGTCGCGATTCATGAAAACCCGCCGAAATTCGCGAACAGCGCCGGGCACGCCACACTCTCTCACGCCGCGAAGAATGATTCGAACATGACAAAATGGCGCCGCGGAGGAAGAGCGTTCAAACGTCGTGCAGGTCGTTGAACGACGTCTGCTACAAGGAGAATAACTATTTGTGCTGCCTGAATGATTATCAGACGAGGGTCCGAAGGCGGGAGAGTCTCAGATACGCCAGGAGTCACGCGGTGAGTTCGAATCGACGGAGATCAACCGCGATCTCACGCTCTCGTGAACGGCGTGTCCGTTGACTCGCGTTTAAACATTTTGTCTCGTGCCTCATGTAGTTTTCTCCAATTCGGTCCTCGTAGGGCCCGATAGGCGTCAACTTAGATTTCGCAAGACACGCCGCTCGTCGAAAAGACGTGAGTGGCAAGCACATGATGTAAATGAATAGGTTATGCTTGGCTTGGATTTACGAGAAGCCCTGCGTATTTCTACATTTGAAAAAATTACAATATATTGCGTAAAACTAGTATTGTTTGCATAAGTACGTGAGAGGTTTTTACTTAGACCGAAAAAAAAGAAAGGTGATTGTAGGGCCTGTTACTTTTGTGGGACATTGAGAAATGTTTTGGAAAAAAATATTCTTTTAATAAAATAAAATATATTGCAGTAAAATAGAGAGATGGAGAGTCATTTGCAAAAGCAAAGAAGCTCGTTGTCTCATTTATGAGAGATTATTATATTTTGAATTATTATATTTTATGTCCAATACTGTTAAGTATATGTTCTTTTTAACTGAACTTTTTATACATTTCGTTTTTTTTCTGTTTTACTCCAATGTGAAAAAAAAGGAAAGATGTAAATTCAGCTAAAAGGAACTGGTCAAATGAAGGAACTTTATGTACAATATATAAAATTTATGTAATAATTATGAGATTTTCGACGTATATATGGGGCTTCTTGGTGAAAAAAAAATTTATAATATTCTACAGGAATTAAAGAAATGCTACGACAATTTATATGAAAATTTTAGAATTGGAACACTTTTCTAAATTTTTGTTGTGTAATTTCTATAAATTTCTCAGTGAAATTACGTCAGATTACAATATTCTACACATTTCTAAGCAGTTTATTCCAGTGAAAAAAATTTCTATGAATAATTACAAAGTTCTATTGAAAATGAAAGTTTGTAGAAATTATTAGTTTTTTTTCGTAGATATATGTATTACTAAAATTAACAAAAGTGTTTCAATTCTAGCATTTTGACATAGAATTGTGTAGAATTTTTTTTCGTCTAGACTGTTGCGACTAATTCTATGAAGTAAGTTCTATTAATACTTATCGCATAAATTTTAAATATCAGCGTTGTACCTAACAATTAAATCATTCTGATTTCCAGTCTGAGATATCTTAGTGCTGCAATGTATTCGATAAACACACTCTCGACGTTACGTCAATGCAAATGGGAAATAATTAAATATTGTCCGCGGTTATTGGCAGCGATGCAGCAGCAGCAGCAGCAGCTGCGAGACGAGAGAAGAGAGCACGAGGGCGCAGCGTTTGATACATCTGCAAGCAGCGGCTACTATTTCGTCGTACAGATAATTTTACGCGATAATTGCTTTAACGCGCGCAACGACAAAACGTAAAAGAGTCAGCGGCGGATGCCCTCGACGTGGGCGCGATTCTCTCCTTCGTCGTACTCGTCTCCCGCTCTCTCATTCAATCTATTGTCGGTAATGCCGGTGGTCCCTCTCCCCCCTCCCCTCCCCTCCCCTCTCCTCTCCCTACCTACCCTCTCGCTCCCCCTGCTACCCGCGAATTTGACGCGTGTAGTGCGTTGGTGCGTAGCGCTGGTGCGTTCTGTTGATGCTCACACAGTGCCGAATGGTCGAGCGTCATTCAGTATTAGTCCGCAGCACCGTCGGGAATGGTGTCTACGTGTCTACCGCCTCGTCGCCTTCTTTTTCTCCCTCTTGCTTTTTTCCGTCGCGACGCTAGCCAAGCGGACCGTTTCTCGCGCGCCTGCGGATTATTTTCGTTCGACATAATTATATGTGCACTCCGCCACTCCGCGTGCTCTCGGTACCCTCTTCTAGTCTCGTCGATCTAGTCGCGCCGCGACCAACCGGTTGGCTTTGCGTTAAATCTTAGCGCCGACGATTATCGCCTCCCTCTCCCTCCCTCTCTCTCTCTCTCTCTCTCTCTCTCGCACGCGCGACAATCGTCCGACTGGACCCCACGTGCTGCCGGAGGATGTCTCATTGTTCGGGAAACCAACGGCGATTCGTGAAACCATAGACGGAACCGTAGGGAGGACGAAGAAAAACCTCTCGCTTCTTTTTCCACGCTCGACAGTAGTGAATCACGACGTACGATTGGGCGGAGACTACCACCGGAAACGGGAAAGAGTGGTAAATTTGGTGGTGAAGAGCGAGTGAGCGAGAGAGCATGCGAGTGAGTTGACGAGGGGCAGGAACGGTGCTTCTCTCTTGTTTGTCGCACCGCGCGGAGGCGCAGTGCCGTCACGGCTTATTTTGTAGCTAACGGAAAAACGGAGCTAAACGTAGCTAAACGACGCCCGACGCCCGACGCCGACACCACTCGTCGGCGCGACACTTTTCACCTACGCGTCTGAAAGAGAGAAAAAGAGATCGCGATCAGACGGGGTAACGCGACAATATTTTTCGTCGCTCTACACAAAATTTAGAGGTCAGAGTTTACGGGACGTGTTGTTCGAGTGTGCCGAGTGGCAGAAGTAGACGGAGAGTTTTGAACGAGTCTCCCCCTCCGCGTCTCTCTCTCTACCTTGACTCGAATCTGTCCAAGGAAAAAGCGGAAGACAGCCTTCTTTCTCCTTTTGTGTCTTTGAGAGCTTGGGCCAAGGCATCGATAGGAACAAACGAGCCAGCGCCGGTCGCGAACTGTTCCGCGGACTGCAAAATCGTTCGTTGCCTGGGGTGGCGATTATACCGTGAAGTTGTATCTCTGGCGGAAGCGTAACCCCGAGGACGATCCATGATCGCCGATCCGCGACGATGCACCTTCCATATCGATCTCTCTCGCGAGTGGCCGGGATTGGAATAGTCTCGCGGTATTTGGCCAAAGGCTCGACGCGCGACTCGGACGAGTAGCAACGAAAAAAAAAAGGGAAAAAGAAAAAAAAAGAAACGAAAAATGAACTCCTGCTTCCCGCATTTGGCGATACTGAATCCGCGGACTGCGAACAAACCGAGGGACCGGCTCAACGACGAGTGCAACGTCGTAAACGCCGAGGACATCCGGATGCGATCGAGGACTCCGACGACGTTACCGGGAAAGAATGACGTCTTCCAAGACTTGGATCTGTATTACGTACGACAGATCGCACGAAATTCCAAGGTAGGATCGCGACTGCGTGATTCGATGATTCTTGAAGATACATTGCGCCTCTGAGCGTGACGAGATGTGACGAAGCGTTTTTTCGAATTGTCGATTGTTTAATGAGCGATCATTGAGGATGGCTTCAATCGAGCTAATGCGATTAACATAATTAGCGATCGGTTGTCAAATAGTATTGCAATATTTCGTATATAACACGAATAGAATCATTAATTTTTTGTTTTGCTTGGCACATGGGATTTTCGTTTTATTATTGTATTGTATTTTTGTTTATAACACAAATTAAAATTAAATTAAAATGGCAAGAAAGATCATCTTGTCTTAAAATATGATATAAGCTTATTGAAATTTTATCTAACAAGGAAAGGTCCTCAATTTGGAAATTTAAAAAATTATGAAACTTGGCAATACATATAGGATATTCTGACATGTAATAAACAATTTTTTTGGCTGCCCGTATTCACCCTGAAGAGGTAAAATCAACCTCAGAAAATCAACTCATTTTTCGTTTGTATCATTTACCAACAAAAGGAGACGGAACAAAATTGTAGAGAAAATCATTTTTTTAAAGATTTATTTAGTAGAAAACTTGTCATTTGTTTAAAAGAATTGTGTACTGACAGTTTCATAATATTTTGAATTTTCAAGTTGAGGGCCTCTCCTTGTAAATTTACGTGATTGAAGTTATCGCTTGAGCTACTGTAGAGAAGTTATTTATGTCCATTGTTATCTTAATAGTATTTTTAATTTAAATAAATGCTAATCTAAAGGTATATGTTTTTCGATACAACTTATCAAGTTATCTAATACAAAAATTTTCGATTCGCTTTATGTATCTTAAAAGTAGTGAGTTATTTATATACATTATATACATGTGTAAGAAATATTAATTATTTATATATTAAAAAAACCGATTTAAAAAGTATTACATAATACATTAAATATACATAAACTGAAGACAATGGAATAATATCAATTTCACGGTCAGATAGACATCGATTAAAGATGATTACTGAATTATATGCTAAACAACATAAAAAAGATGACAAACTAAGATTTATGAACGAAAAACACAATAAGATTATTATTGATCTTTTTCTTATCTAATTCTATTGGATTTTTTAAAGCAGTGATAGGAAGAGCGAATTATATAATAATTTCGTCGGTAGAATTGATCGCGGATCAAGTTGATCGGTGGTTAGTCACCCTTGAAGGTTTAATTCACGTCAAATGCGAAGGGGAGTTGAGTTATTGTACGTGAGTGGCTGCCAACGTTTCCTCGCGTTCGTTGTTCGTATTTTTAGACGTCGCATGTGGATATCGCATCGGTCGGACGTACGAATGGCAATGTTAGATTTGAAGTCTCTCAAACGAGATCAGCGATCGCGATGATCATTTGCCGATCGACGCATTTGCGAATCGACGAAGCTTGACAAAAAAAAAACTGACGTTTAAAATATTTATTACTCACATTCGTTACCTATATATTTTCCACCGTTTCGGTACAGCGACCCATTAGTTCAGTACGATTCGTCCAAGTTACTGCGTGTGTTCACGGGAAAAGATTCACGCGTAAAAGGAAGATGAATGTGCGTCGCGTGCTGCAGTGACCGTTACAGGCACACGGGGTATTGGATTTCTGGCGACTATTTTCGGCAGACAAGCCGTCGTCGTCGTCGTCGCCGTCGTCGGGAAAGTGCCGGCGACGCTGGGAGAAAGTGATATTAAGGGGGAGACACGTAGGGACGACGAAGCGACGGAAAGCGACGAAACGAGATTACGCGCAAACGGAACGGGGGAAGCATGTCTCGCGCCGACGACGAAGCTTTGTTCAACGCCGACGAGAAGACGCGCGAGGTGTATCGCTCACGGCCCAACAACGGGGTGCTCGAAGAACGAAACCCCGAGGAAAATCGAGGGAGAGCGCGCGACGATACGACGCGCATCACGCACGAATGAGTCGCGCGAATTGTGTTACATCGTCGTTATTTACGCGAACTCGTGTTGTCGCACACGGCGCGCTTCAACGAGTTTCATCAAGACTCGTTACAGCACTGGCGACAGGGGTCAGGGATTAAATGTGGCCGCGGTTGCCCTTGCGCCATTGCAAAATTCCTGTTCGCGAGACCCGCGACGGCGGAATATACGTGGATATATTCCTGATAGATCGCGTCGCGTCGCGGTGCAACGGCAGCGGGGCCGTGCCGAGCCTAAAGGATGTGTCACGGTAACGTTAACGGAATACAAAATCGCTCGATGCGCGCAATGAATCATCTCGGCATTATTGATTTTACTGATGCGTGCGTTATTTTCGGATCATACGCCTCATTCGGGCATCGTGGAAAATTAACGAACGTGTGTTAACGCGACGAGGAAGCGAGAGAGAGAGAGAGAGAGAGAGAGAGAGAGAGAGACATCTCAGAAGAAGAAAATTTAACATTTAATGCATCTTACGTAATGTACAAGATACACATCGAATACATCTTACGTAAGAGAGAGAAATATATATGTGTATATTAACGCGAAAGAGAGTATTTATATTTAACATGTAAGAGAGAGAAAGAGGAAATTGAAGAAATTGATTCTCCGATGGACGCACGATTCTTTCGGGGCACATGCGATCTCGTGCGAGCCGGCTATAATAAAACGGTAGCCACGGATCGATACCCCTTGATGTTAGCGTGGTTTCCCGAGGGTAGGAAGGAGAGGCACAAGCGAGCCAATTTGTCGAGGTGAACGTCACCCCCTCGTGCATTCGTCCACTTCCCCGAAGAGCCCGTTATTTCAGTCCGTTTCTGCGTTCTGCTGCCAGCGTCGCGAGAGCCGCGCCGATTTATTTACGCTTTCGCCAAGTTTGTTTCTTGTCTTGCAAGTGGAATTCCCATTCACCTGGGGCCCCGCGTTCTTGCGCCCTACGGCTACGTAAACGCGACCGAAGCCTGTGCTTTTCACATGTCGAAATTGCAAAAACGGACGAGCGAGAAGATCACCTTCTCCCAGGTTATTCTTACATACTTATACATATGTATATACAATATACGTATAAAGCGTCGTACAATTTCAAAGCTCCATGAGAGCGAACCATCTTACAGCGAATTCGGTCACTTGCACTACATCAGATTAGTGCCCAGTCGACAATGAGCATCAGTTACATTACATTTATGTTAAAATTTTGCTGTTAAGAATGCAAATGCAATATAACAACATGTATCATACAATATTATATTTACATTGTTGAGTGCAAAATTTTAACATATAATAGACATAATGTAATTGATATTCGGCTGGGTGCATACTAAAAGCTACTTACATGAGTACTTAAGTTAAATGTAAAAGCAGATGAATATTTTTAACGATTAAATACCCAGAGTTTTTTTAATAACTTAATTTTTAACTTTAACTAGTTAATTCTGAAACATATAATGTAACAAATTTTATACATCTTCAACTTAGTTTAGTTAAAAAAATATATTAATTTATTTAACCCTGCAATAATGATAGTGTCACGTCATTCAACAAAATATACATGTATTATTTTATTATCAAAATTGATAAAGTATTATATAAAATGTCTAAATACAGTAGCATAATAATTTTACGTATATCGCAGCCTTTAACTGGTGTAACTAATATAGTGTAGTGCGAGTGACCGTCTTCATCATCAGATGCACTACTTGGAATCGTAGAGTTTTCAAGTCGTACGCTTTACAAAGTCACTCTACGGATATCCCAGGAAGACTCGTAAAATGAGTAAAACGATTCGTTCGCAAAATGTGCGAGACGTTTCGTTAGGTATGTAACCCGATGCCGTGAACGCGTGATGGGGGCCACGTGTTGGCTAGCCAGTCGTTTTATCGCTGACACTTCGATTTTTCTCCGATCGTAACTATCGGTCGTTCTTTCCGTTTTTTTTTTTTACACCTGTAGATTCAGCACTCAGCAGTACGGACACTGGTGCTGAATTACGCTTTCTACAACCGTACGCAAGTATGCGAGTAGGTCCGTCAAGTAGCCTTGTTTGAAGTTCGATGATTACTCCGACGAAATTTCTGCAGCCGGACCGACAATGCGCGAATTAATTGCTAAAACACCATGAATTATGCATGTTGCAGGAGCATGACCTCGAACAGAAGATCGAGGTAGAAATCAAGATGAGGGAAGGCTCGGCGAGACTTCTGGCGGCTGCGAAGCATCGCGCCCAGAGCTTGGAAGCGGCCAAGGCATTACTCACATCTAACGAGAGGATGTCGGTCTACATGGCGGAATTGCAATGCCGCCGCCGCGAGTCTACTAAACAATCGTGGTTCGTTCATGCGCTTATCTCATTGTAAAAAATTATAAAAAAAAAGATCTAAAATGTCGTCTCTGACAATTTAGTGATAATTGCGACAACGGTGTGTTTCCAGCATTTCTGGAGGTATGGGTAAGCTGTCGATCTCGGATCTTAGGATACCATTAATGTGGAGAGATTCCGATCACTTCAAAAATCGCGGTGATCATCGTCGGTTCGCCGTATTCTGCTTAGCACGATTGGGCACAGAAATTCACGATACCTCCTTGCTGTGCCCTATCGACAGAGCTCATACGGATCTCAGTTTTCCTGATGTCTTGATTTTGTAAGTACCGATGATTAACACGTTATTTTTGTACTAAAATTTAATTTGAGCCAAACCAAGTTTAAGTATTTGTAATTGTGAAAGTCTAACGATGTGATTTTAATTTTTTATATTTGCTTCCAGTAATAACGTACCGACCGAGTTCGAATTAGTCTTAGAAATTTACAGCCACGTTTTGCAAGAGGATTTAAGTATCGCCAGCACGCCGAGAAGAATTAAAAAGACGATTCACTCGTCGATTTCGAAAACCGTCGGCAAAAAGCTTGCCGCTTCGCTTCGTGACGAATTCGGTTCCGCCAAATCGTGAGTCCTTTCTTTCATAAATATATGAATTTATCGAGTGTTGATCCAGTTGAACAGTTTTCGCTATATTTCATACTTTCTTTACAGTGGTCCACACTTTGATTTGGTAGCCCGCGCAAAACTGACCTTAGACGATACGGACGATAACACTCACACGCACGACCTCGTTATTAATAGCGTCGGTAAGTTATGCGAGGAATTCGGTGTATCCTAAAATACTTATATTACGATTTTTTCTTTAGAGAACAAGTACCACTCTCTACCGCTTTTCGGACACTTTTGCTGTCGATTGGCGGTACAGCCGGAATGCATCAACAAGGAGATGTGCATTGGCAATGTAAAAGTAGACGGGCAAGAACATTGGGCTCGTCTGCAAGGATTTTATATAAAAATATGGGAATCGAAGAAGCACGCGGAAGAAGGTCAAAATCCGGAACGCATAATACCTATTAATAAAGTTAGTTTGCTTCTCTTTGTATATATGTAGAATAGACTATACAATTTCTTTATTTCATTGAAGTAATTTATTCCATCTATTTATAGAGAACAATCATTCAACCGTCCAAAACTTCTGGCAAAGAACTTTTAATAAATAATTCTTGCAATAGTATGGAAAAATTGTTACCGATTAAATTTGAGTCAAAGGAGGAAGCTCAAAAGTGGTCAAAGATCTTATTGGTACACATTAATGATAATTCAAGATGGAAACATGCCGCGGAAGTTATTCAAAGGGTGTCTAACATTGAAAGCACGAGAAATTCTTTTATCAGTAATAAAAGGCAGGGCTCCTTATATGACGAGACACCTTTAATAGGTAAGCACACAAGTGCAATAGTTGTAAGTTATAAAATTTGATAAATAATGCTTTAAAATCTATCAGAGTAGATAGTTTGTTAATCGGGTTTTTTTTTTCATTGCAGAATCAATCCCGGATTACTCATCCGCAAGACCTACCGTACAAACGATCTTTGATCTCACACCTAGTACTAGTCTAAGCAGTTGTAGTTCCACGAATAGCCTGACAAGTCTACGTTCACGTTCACTGAGTATCAGCGGCGTATTTAAACAAGGTGCCATTTCTTTAAAGCCCCACTTAACTTCCGCTAATAAAAAGGCGTAACGACTTTATAATTCTTTTCGAAGATTCAAGTGCTGATATGTACTACAAATGAGGATATATGCTAGAAGTTTCAAATTTTGATCCAAGATTCATGTTTACGCTAAACTGTAATTGGTATTTGAGATGGAAAGATCAATAACTTTTCGATTTAAGAAAATATTACATTCTCTAATTAACCTAAGAGATTCTTATTGCAGGAAAGATTTTAATTCGGTTGAAAGTGTAATACATATTAATAATTCGATATATGTATGGACAACTTAGTGGATAGAGTTATATAGTACAAAAGATATTGATTAAATATTTCTCATTTTTTTTCTTTTCTACTTTTATAATGCGGAATCTTTATATATCACTAAAAGTACAAGAGGATAGCTCTATTATGAAATATGTTTATGAGTTTAGAGATTAGAAAATATTTACGAACACTGCAATATTTAGTATGGCTGTAACGAGATATGCATATATATTTATGTATATATGGTATATATTTAATGTAATAATATATGACTATATAGATATAGTTATACCTAAATACATTTACTTTTTCAAAAATCCTGCAATATCTGAACACATGATTTAAAAGCAAGATTTCAGTAGATTATTGAAATACTTTTCTTGTACGTTATGTCGATATGGTACAATTAAGGGTACTTTTAATGAAAATATCGGCTTATGATATGTATTCAATAATTGTGATTATATATATTTTTATAAGTAAAAATATTAATTTACATACACACAGTACCGCTTCTCTCAATGTATACCAAGATCATTTTGTACTAAAAGATATCCATTCGTATGAGGTACATCATGTGATGTGACGAGCGCAAGTGTGTCTCATATACTACAACAGATAATTAATGGTACTCTTGAATCAATGTACCATTAATTTCAATTTGACTTGGGCAGCAGGATAAAGCCTGCGACCATACAAATAATAGTAAACGCTTGAGCACCAACACGAGCACGCATCATTTTCTGTTGCATGCCTCTTTTGCCTTTGTAGAAACTAACAAGTCCGACACTCAGAGCTACTACAGTCGCCAACGCTCCTGAAAATATAAGTACGAAATACGACTCACTTTTTCACTTCTGGTCCTAAAAATTGGAAAAAGGTAAAGAGCAAGTTGGACCGAAATTAAAGTCAATCTCTGTTGACAGAAATAGGCCTTGGACACATTTCAGCAAACATTTATAAATAAATGTGTGCGTGTAACCGGAAAGTGGTTCAAAATTTAGAGATATTTTAAACAGTATTCGACGAAAATGATACGATGAACACAGCTCTTGCACAAATATATGAGCTAGTTTCTTTTGTCCTTTGCCCTTTTCCCCAAATTGTATCCCCGCAGCTTCTTGTCACAGATCAGAAGAATCCGATTCGATAAATCTTATCTCAATTCGCGGAACATTTAGGTTAGTTTACCTATGGGTACGAGCGGATTCTCTTGTGTTTTACGTTTAGCCTTCTGCCATATCGTCTCGTTCATGTAACTGCTGTCCAGATCATCCCGTATCTTCACCCAGTCCAATTCGTCATCTGGTTTCAAGCCTGCCATTTCCACTGATTCGGAAAAACAAGGAATGCAAGATCTCACGTCACAGCCTGCATTCGCGGCACCGAGCTCATGTCAGCGACCAGTGCTGACCAGTGCGACCACGTGCGACGGGGCGCACTAGCGCAGGCCCTCGTGAATTTTCGCGTCCACGCGTCAATAATAATGATTACGTTAAATACGATAGCGTATCGAACGATACATTTACTTGGATCTCGACGACACGATGAGAAGACATAATCTTATTCTATCCCTCCTCCGATCTCCGTTTCCTCCAAGATCGGTAGCGTCATTCGATATCCCGTGTGTCTTCACGCGGAACACGTCAGACGCTCTCAAGAGCGAGAGAGAGAAGGCGACGCTGCTAATTGGCGTTGCAACGGTTGCGACTATTGCCAGTAATGCTAGTGCGAGTCTAACGAGCATTCGCGATCCCTCGAGGAATCCTATTCCGATTTTAAACCGTCCGATGTGCGGACTCGTAAACAAAAAAATGAGCGTACAGGAGGCAGTGGAGGAGCTGACGCAGATCTGCATTCAGATGCGCCTCCACCTGGACGATCTGACCGAACGGAAGGAAAAAGAAACGTTGGTCCTGCAGCACATCAGGCGGTTTGAAAACAGCGGAGCGGAGGCTCAAGATTTCCCCAAAGGTACGTACTGACCACCTGAATTGCACGAGAAGAATTTTCTCTGCATTTTTCCTTACGTTCCACTTGAATAATTATCTTTTACAGAAAAATAGCTAATAATCAGTACCATTGTAAATTTTTAATATTTGCTTTGCGCGTATAGCTAATTAAAAATAAATAGACAATTATATACCAATTATCTTCTACAGCAAAATGGCTAATGAGTCTTGTTGCTGTAATTTTCAATTAATACATATGCTACACAGGCCTGGAATGGTTTAACGTGTCGGAGGGATTGTCGTTGGCGCAGCATCTAAAAGGAAAGATCGTGCTTTTGGACTTTTTTACATACTGCTGCATCAATTGCATGCATGTTTTGGCCGAGCTAGAAGAGGTTGAAAAGAAAGTCTCTATAGAGGATGGCCTCGTGGTAGTGAGTATGATATTCTATTACAAGAATTCACAGACTTTAGAGAGTATGTATGTGTGATAAGATAAGTGTCTGATGACTAATAACTTTTCTATTCAGATTGGAGTGCATAGCGCAAAATTTACAAATGAGCGCAGTTCGAAGAATGTCTTATCCGCTGTACAGAGATACAATATCATGCATCCTGTGGTGAATGATGTAACGTTAAGAATGTGGCACGACATGGGAATAACATGTTGGCCTAGCCTGATTATGTTAGGTATGAAACAAAATGTATTCTTGGCTTCTTTCTTCTAATCGCATAATTCATATTTATGTTATTTGTAAAAATTACGATATTATCACAGTTGCATCTAAATTTAATTTCAGGACCGAGTGGTCAACCGCTGGCCGTTTTTGTGGGTGAAGATCACAAAGATGAAATACTGTTATATACCAAAGTAGCGATAGCACATTTCAAGTCTTTAAACCAAATATCAAGTCACAGTCTTCCGCTGAAGTTGGCGCATCACCTTTTACCATCTTCTAAAGATGGTCTATTGTTTCCTGGCAAACTAACAGTTCTTCAGTCGGAGCAAGGGACTAAGCTAGTCATATCTGATAGCGGTAACAATAGAATTGTAATTACAAATGAGCACGGCAGAGTGGAGCATGTTATTGGTGGATGCAGCCAGGGTTTTAAAGATGGCGATTTTAAAAATGCTAGATTTAATTCACCTCAAGGAGTTTGTGCGCTCAATAATACAATATACATTGCGGATAATAATAATCATGCCATTAGAAAAGTAA
This sequence comes from Solenopsis invicta, assembly GCF_016802725.1. Classification (NCBI taxonomy): domain Eukaryota; kingdom Metazoa; phylum Arthropoda; class Insecta; order Hymenoptera; family Formicidae; genus Solenopsis; species Solenopsis invicta. The sequence continues at coordinate 28,278,667 of NC_052667.1, forward strand.
GGAAAATAAGTGTCACTTACTATTATATTTCATAACGTTGATTCGTTATTTCTGATATTAATTACTTTTTAGATAAATCTAAGCGAAAAAACTGTATCCACCATAGCTGGCACTGGGTTACAAGGTTGCGATCGAAACGGTGGAGGACACGGCACTGATCAAGCTTTATCATCCCCTTGGGACGTGGCTATTTATCATCACGAGTATAAAGGCACCAGTGTGCCAGTCTTGTTAATCGCCATAGCGGGTACCCATCAGATCTGGGCATTGTTTTTGGAAGATACTGTTTGGTGGAAGGAAAAGTAAGATATCATTTACATAATATGACATCTCGTTCACGAGATGTATTTTAAATGTGATTTTTGAACATTTAATTTAATAGAATTTAAATGAGTTCATTGAGAAAATTATCCTCAAAGATATCTCTCTATATTTTAGAAAATATACAGCGGGAACGTGCGCTGCTATCGTCGGAAGTGGCCGGGAGGAAAATCGCAATAACAGTTATCCTCATGCAGCGGGACTAGCACAACCCTCTGGCATCGCGATCGTTCAGGAATGTAAAGCTGCATTTTTTGCGGACAGCGAAAGCAGTGCTATCAGACGATTGCATTTAGATAGCGGTCAAGTATCTGCTGTTTGTGGAGGGGATAAAAATCCAGCGGTTCGTTCAACAACAAATACTTTTCATTTATTTTCTCACTTCACGTTGGTGTATACGAATGAGATGGCTTTATTCAGCTTCGATCGATAACGCGAACAACCGTTAGTTTTCGTGCGAAAAGCAGCAATGAATCAAGACGATAATATTTATCTTTCCACAGAATTTTTAAATTTAACTTGCTTTGTAGAACTTGCATTCTTTCGGAGATGTAGACGGCAAAGGGAACTCGGTTAAACTTCAACATCCATTGGGCGTAACGTGGAATCATTCGGATAAACAAATTTATGTGGCTGATACATACAATCATAAAATTAAGAGCGTGAATACTGCAACGGGGCATTGTAAGACATTATTTGGAGGCGGAAAACCCGATAATACATTTATCGTAAGTTTCATAATATTTTTTTAAAGAGAAAGTAATTTAAAAAATTCTTAGAAAACTGTTAAAATAATCTTTTAGTTTAATGAACCGAGTGGTCTTGCTGTCAGCCCAAACGGTAACATTCTTTACGTGGCAGATACCAATAATCATTCTCTTAAGATTATTGATTTAAAAAATGAGAAAATTTCGACCGTAAGTATATTTTTAGGTTTAAAAAAATAGTTTTTAAAATATACTTTAATTATTTGAGATATTGCATAAAATACTAGCGTAAATTTCTCCAATTATTTTTTAGATGTCTATCGCATTCAGACGTGATTCAAATAGAAATATCGACAATGTATTTGCTTTCGATACAGTAGTGAATACACATGGCGGAGAACTAAATGCCTCATTTAATATCGTATTTACGAACGATTTGAAATTAAATGCAGACGCACCGCAAGAATGGCAGGTGTCTTTACCCGCAAATACGTGGACGGCGAAATCTTTGACGGGTAAACTTTCGACTCCCATATCGGTGAAACTTCCTGAAGAAGAAGAGCGCAATCAATTGCGCGTCACATTAAACATAATGGCTTGCACAGCGGACACGTGTGTACCACTAAAGCTGTCTATATTGTTCAACGTACAACGAAGAACAGATGCGCCAACAGTTGTAACTGAAGAGAAAGAACTCGTCATTGGTTAGAAAATGCGTTGTATGTTTTCAACATTTGTCGAAAAATATGAACGCGTATATGCTGCATAACATATTTTTAAGATATTAAATTTTGGAAATATGTATTTATAGAATATGTTTACAAGCAATAGTTATATTAATTACTATATATTCTATGAAATTTTATATGTAACTTTTACTTATTATAGCGATATTTAATTACTTTAATTCTCAATATTTATATCTCTTCTATAATTTTTAGTCGTTCTCTTAAGCATAATTGTTCTTTCCATTTATCATGTCAGCAGAGGCAAGTGTCTGGCAAATTTTGTCAATCTTAAACAGTGTAATTAGAACAAAATTTGATTATAATATTTTATTAACTAATATTATATAATTATATTATTTTATTCTAAATTGTATTTTAAAATACTTGTATTTATCACCTTTGCCACCAATTTTCCGTTTCGTCGTCTGGCGGTAAAGTTGCAAAATCCGCCGCTCCCGAGTGCCAGTATTCGTTAAACCATTCCCGATGGCCAACCGGCTCTGACCAGCCTTTTCGGCAATTTTGCTTTATCCATTCAATTTCTGTTGCCGTCGGAATCTTCAGTATCTTTATAATTTAATTATGTAAATGTTATTCCTATATTACGTATCTCATTAGAATAAATTAATAACTATCCATGTTTTGCTTATACGTATACTTTTTCTAAATTTATCTCTATCGAGAGATATTTTTACTTTTTTACAATTATGGTACGGCATTATGCAATTGCTATCTGGGTCAAATATCCCATCACCGGTATCGTAGCAGAACGGAGGAATAATTTTAGTGGGCTGGTCGTTAGTTTTCAGCACTTCCCCGGCTGGTCTTAATCCATGCACTATGCAATTATAAAATCTGAAATATTTTTACGATCGCATGAATACGCAGGATGAATTTCGGACGTTATTCAGGAGTTGACTAACCGCCTGTCGGGAAACATGCAATAATCCCATCCGTTTTCTCGATACGATAAACCGTCCGCGAACGTATAGCGTCTTTGCTCCATTTTTCCGCAAATCCAAATACCATCCATTGTTTGTCCACGTGGCCAAATTATAGTTCCGTGACCGTGGAGCATATCGTCTTGGCATTCTGCCTCTATTACGGTATCTGACAGACAAAAACGAAATTAATCAGCGCTGATAAACGTCGGTGCGACCTTACGACCCTAGCGTTTGAGAAACGTTAGATTTTGAAAATAGCCAAAATTTGACTAACTGTAAGATGTGACGTATCTGATGACGCTCGATGTCACGTGCATCGCATCCCACGACCTTTCATATCTACTTCCGATGATAAATTGACTCTCCCGTGACATTTTTATTTCTTCTATGTTTTCGTCGTTATTTTCCATCGTCATGCCTAACGCGATGAGTCACGCTCCTATATCTGCAGTTAAGATCGACTTCGATTCGGTTTAATCGCCGATCAAGTTAATTGGAGTTTTGATCGCTCTTGGAATAATTATGAGCTACGATAAATTTAAACGGTGATTAACTTATCAAGTAATAACAGTTATTTCGTTAAACAGCACAGATGAGTAGAATTATGAATTTTTTTTTGTCGTTTGATGTATGGAAAAAGGGATTGAATTGGGGGCGACGCGAATCGCACCGTCAGAAATTTTCTTCCGCGCATTCCGCGCTATTAATTCTGTCGATTGAATTAAAGTTAATCGGAGTTTGCTCTAAGCGGCGCGAAGAACTCAATTTCCTCCATTTCGTCGCTCTTGGCATCGCTTCATCATCATCATCATTATCATCATCATCATTATCATTATCATCATCGGGCTACGAGGATTCGCACGGCCGGCAGCCGAGTCAAATGTGGGGAAGGAGGGTCCGGACGCGCCTGAATGTCTCGGCTTCTCCTCCCCGACGAGAACGGCCGCGGCGGCGAACCGGGACTCGGTTTATCCTTACAGGATGGCCTCGTTGCCTGGTATTCCGGATGATCTCGGTCGGCTCGATGTATTAGTCGGCTCACACGGGGACATGCACGCGAACGGCGTGCAACGGCACGGCACGGCGCGGCGGGGACACGCGTGTGTCGAATTCGCGAACGGTGGCGACGGAGCCGACGACACCCCGGCGACGACCGGCGCGCGGTGTCGCGCCTTCTTTCTTCCTTACTTTTTTTTTCCCCTCCTCTTTGGTATTTCGCACGCGTAACTAAATTAGATTTCGGAGGCGACGCGGGCACGAACGCCTCCGATCGTGTGCGTATTCGCAACACGACCGGGCACAAAGGAGGCGAGGAGAGGACCGTTATGTCTCTCGCGTATGTTTCGCCGAGGAAAAGAGAAAGAGAGAAACCACGGTATCTCTATAATGTGCCGCGCATGTACTACTGTTATGTGTCGAAAAGTGGTACATTCCGGTATAACACATTGAGAAATATTCCCCGCGAGTTTTCACGCGCCGCGCGCCGGCCGGTCGGGGGTATCGCGTGAGACACGCGTCGCTTCGCGTGGCGAGCCTCCGATCTGCGAGCCTCCAATCATGCGAGTCCGTCCATCCGTTCAGGATTCGTTCTCTCGACATTCGCAGCCTCCCGTGAAACGCGGCCGATGAGATACCGCGCGAGACATCGCGACCGCGGCCGCGGCTGCGGCCGAAGAAGCGGTGCCACGGCGGATGAACCTAGAGCGCCCGCACAAGTCCCGATTTGCGATAGATGGACGTAGCGCGCCTTTTGCTCCAAGTTTCGAACTGTGACCCTGTAGCCTTCTTACGTCTCCTGGTAGATCGGGGACCTGAGAAATGAGATGACAGCCGCGAAGCGGATCGTCGGTCCGACATGTGTCTCCTTTTGACTTGCGCCTCACGAAATGTATAAAAACGGGGTCCGCGTTAAGAACCTCGCCTCGCCTCGTCGCCTCGACTCGTGTCGCCTTCACACGCCGATTAATATTTCTATCGCGATTCCTCTATTACGATCCCCCTGTTACGATTATTCGCCACGTTCGGAGAAGGCATTACGCCAGCCGTGTCAGGACGATGCTCCCTTCGGAGCAACGATTTCAGGCTACGTAATCTGGAATGTCGTGTTAGCTCAGCCGAGCGTGACACCTCTGCCATGCCGCCAGGGGAATCTCTCACGCACCTGAGAATTTCTCATAGGTGCACCGGCGAACTTTGCGTTTCTTTCTTTTTCTCTCTCCCTCTTCTCTCTCTCTCTCTCTCTCTTTGTCCGATCATTATCGCGTTCGCGTACGCGCCAAAGGGAGATGCGTTTCCCGTTGCGTCGGAAGACCGCAGCGAAAATCGAACTGGAAATAAACCTCGGACTTCTCGCCAGAGAACGGAATTAAAATTTCGAGATGCATACCAAGTCGCGGTGCACCTGTGCGGATTACGATCGTCATGCACGCTGGAGGGCAACGCGAGATTCTCGGTGATATCAAGAAAATAGGTCGGGTTCGCGGAGTCGTAAGTTATCGGCGCTCGTTCTCGTGTTCCCCTTTCCCGTGCCGCTCCTCCTGGGGTTTCCTCTTCCTCCTTCTTGACCCTCCTCCCCCCCCCGTCCAACGTCAAATTTGTCGATAGGTAAACCGTTGGATAAACCTTAATCCGGCGCGGCCTGGCGCGGTACCGTTGTCTTGGTAAACAGTGGGTTACGGATGGACAGTCGTGCAAGTGGGACGGCTGTTTATTAACCCGCGCGTGTTCGACGTTCACAGAAAACTTGGAACAGACGTAGAGCCGCGCGAACAAGTGAGAAAACGGGTTTCTCTCGCGAGCCCGTCCATCTCCCCGGATAAGCGATCTCGCGATTGCTGTCGAACCTAAATCCATCGTTTTTAGCGATTTCGCCTCGCCCGGCTTCGACCTGACAAATGGAGAAAGTTCCTCGGGGAAAAATTTGATTGTCCTAACGTTTCCTAAGAAGGTGAGAAAAGGAGGAAGCACGCCTCGACGAGACATGCCCGAAATTTATTCCGGTGAGCCGTCGCCGGACGACGCACCGATTGATTCACTTATGAATGAGTCGCGTAAAGAATGAGTTGCGAAAGGTGCAATCGCGCGCGCTTCCCGAGACTCCAAGTCCAGCACGATGATTCGGCGTTGATGCCAATCCCATCTCCGAGAGGGGGATTTTTCCTTAAAATCCCACGTTTTTGCGACGCGTCCCACCCCCTCCGCCGACCCCCGCGCGACCCACCGTTCTTTCGCAATTTTATACGTCACGTACGCGACTCATTCGGTCGATGTACCGTTAATCGTCGGCCTGGCTTACGCGCGTACGTTTGTCATTTGAAAGAGAGAAAAATTATTTACGGGTCCCCTCTCGTCCCGCCCCGCCCCGCCCCGTTCCCCGTTCCCCGTTTGGCACGATCCTCGAGCGCGATTCGTAACAGCTCGCGACGTTGAACGACACACGTAATTCGATGAGAGGAACGAGATGAGACATAAGAAAAAATCGCGGCGATTCGATCGCGCGATAAAATTCTAACATCGTTCTAATTGGCCATTGTCGCCCTCGGAATCGCAGGCGATCCGCGCGCCCGATAGAAAGAATGCACGCGTATACGTGCACGCGCGCGGTCACCTGTTTCCGCGTAATCCACTCCAGCGGCGCACGTCCGTCCGACGCGACGCGACGACGCGCCAAGGGGCAAAGACGTCTCTCTCGCGACGAGAGGCGAGAGAGGCCAGAGTCCTTTCTCTGTCTTACCCTCCAGGAGGCAGGTCTTCCCCTCCTCCTTATCTCTCCTCTCGTGCCTCTTGTTCCGCTGTGCTCGTACCAGCGAAGGATCCTACCTTGCAGTACGTGTTTATCCAGGGTACAAGACGGCAGAAGAAGCGGAGCGGAGTGGACGACGAGTGGTGTAGGAAGAGGGCCGCCCGGAGTCGTGTCAAGCGCGAACGCGGAGCGGAGCGAAGCGGAGCGAAGCGGTGCAGTGCGGAGTACGCGAGAAAGGGCTCTGGCGGAAAAGAAAAGGGAGGAGTTTCGCGGAACGCGCTCCGTAATCATCGCCGAGGTCGCTACACCGGCGCGAGTCCGACAGCAAGGTCGACCGCAAAATAGTCTCAACTGCTAAACGTCCTTGATCCCTTAACGAAGAAGGGAAGAAGGGAAGAAGAAGAGGAGAGAAGGAGAGAGACGGAGAGGGAAGGCAGACGCGAAGGAGCAGAAAAGGGGAAAAGGGATAGACCAGAGTGCGTCTCACGCCAGGGGAATCGAGGCACCGCGCCGCCGATCGAGGGAAGGTTCGGGACGTTCCTTTTTTTTCTCCCTTTTATCGCGAGTGCCGTGAGTTTGCTGATCGTCTCTCTTTCGTTCGTGGTGTCGAACGACTGCTAATCATCGGAGTTATTGACGGGGATCGCGTCTTCTCTCGACTTGGGATTAAATGACATTTCCAGGGAGTCTACCTTCGATCGCAAAGTGTGAGTGCTCGCAACTTGTCGCTCGACTTTTATGAATCAATACGAATGAGTAGCGGGAGAGGAAAGAGAGAATTAGACGATTGGATAGATGGAGTTTTTAATTATATTTGCGAATATCTCATCGAGACGCAAACGTATCTTCGCGCTAATCGCATGGTCATCCCCTAGATTAGGCGATGCCAGGTATTGGAGGTAACTGGGCGACGTAAAACCGGTTACCGATATGTAACAACAACCAGCAAGAAATTGAAAGGTTCGGTGACCTATCTCTCTTTCCTTCCCTCGCGTCCCTTTTTCTTCTCACGCTGTTGCATTATTCGAACACGCGTAAACGCGTTTTATCTTCTTTAGGCTCTATTTATTCTTTCTTTCTCTCTCTCTCTCTCTCTATCTTTCTTTCTACGATTCACTGAAAATCTTTCGATAAACGGTCCATTTTGAAGGCTTTCGAATACTAGAGTAAGCGAATACGAGATAAATGCGAAATTACGATCCTCAACCTCCGAGTGTCTTTTCGTTTTCAGAGAATCGAGAATTATCATGTTGTCGCAGCGATTACGCTGGCTGCTACCGGCACTAATCGTGTCTTGGATGAGCCTGCAGTTAGGTGCTGCTTTACCGGCTCACAACGAACGTTCGCACGTGCCTGCGAATACGTTTGATCCTAGGTCAGTATCACGCGAGAGATTCCAATTAACTTTTGCGTAAATTGCGTATCGTCCGCGCGAACGTACGTTGAATATGTAAATTTGCAAGGTAACCGTAGATTTAGAACAGTGCGTGTGAGCGTAACGCGATGCATTAACGTAATCAACGTGAATCCATTAACGCGGACGAGTTACAAAGGCATGAGATAATACGAACAGCGGGTCCAGATAAAAATCACGCCTCGCGTGGGAAAGACAGAGCGCAGAGAATGCGGAAGAGGAGCGGGATAAGAAAAACACGGTCGACTCTTATTAGAGACATCACGGTTTAGTTCCCGAGATGCCAGACGGTCCTCCGGTCTTAACGAGCGGGAGCTAATTAGGGAAGTTGTGCACCCGCATTGAACCTCCTCGTTCTTATCAGTTCGATGTTAGATTCCTCGCTGTTACACCGTCGCTGTCGTAACTCTTTATCGGGACCACGTAAATTCGAGAGAGAAGCTTCGTTGAGAGACTTTCCACGTGAGAAAGGAACGACTCGATCTGCTTCGCGTTACATCTCGCGATGTTACGTGTCAATTTACTTGTATATCTTTAGATTAAGATTTGACACCGAACTGGTAAGGGTTACGATAATATTCCGGGGCATGCCCTCCTATACGTTTTACAGCGCGGCCACGTCAACAATTGCTCGTCAGGACCACGATGGACGCGCGCATCATCCTCCGAACGACAAAAACGAGACGCAGTCCAGCCATAAACTGGTCGCTTCCCCGGCCGGACTTTTGCGGCCCGACAAGTTTCAGTTTTATACTTACGACGACAAGGGCGATATGATTACGCGGCAGATGACCGCTCAGGAAATTCAAGGTCTCATTGCGGCAGGTGGGGCGGATCACGTTGCGATGGACAGGCATGAGCCTCAAAAAGCCGACGATGTCCTGACGGGCGGCAAAAAGGTCGGTTTACTGTCCCTTGTTTCGCTTCTTTCTTTTGTTTCTCGTCCCTTAACCATAGATGGTTATTATTGATAGATAATGTAGGATACTATTTATTGAACGTCTATTATTAAACGCGAATGAAAGAAAATGAAGCGATTAAATCGAAACAGAGCTATTTACAAACATTAATTAAATAATTATTTTCTAACAGTTTCTTTAATTAAAAGACGGATATATATATATGTATATATAATAAATCAAGTTATTCTAAAAGCGTCGTTATTTTTACGTTTGCTCTGTTTTTGCCATTTTGTAATAAAGTTTTAAAATCATTTTGATTCAAATATAATTTTAGCCCAAATTTAATTTAAAATATTTTAAATTAATTTTATCTTAATAATTGGGCTATATTCTTTTATTTCAGTAAAGATGGATATGAAAACTTTTTACGCTAATTGTTTTCAGCAATTTAATGTTATTAATTCTAGAAAGTATTATAATATAGTCCATTTTAAGACATCTTTTAACATCAATATAATTTCAAGAAAATAATGGTGCTCAGTTTAAAAAAAATTGAAAAAAAATCACATAAGAAATACTGAGCTTCAAGATCCTATTGTACTGTGGCTGTTCGTTGATCTTTTTTGGTTTTAATTGTGTTATAATATCTTAATTGTATAGATTTCTAAAAATATTACGTATAAAAACAAAACGAACAAAAACGTACATGAACGAGAGAAGCTAACGGAGCTCACGCCTCTTCATTTACCGATTTAACACATTCCACGTCGCATTTTAGGTCATGGATGTGGTACAGAAGGTACAGAACGTACTGAAGAGCGCACTCGATAAGCCACCGACCTTAACGGGTTCGATACCGAAGATTCCGGAACACGCAAACGTCGAGTGGAGCAACATTCTACCTTCGATTCTATCTGGCGAGACTGATTCAATCTCCCCGAACAGCCAATCCAGTCAACCGCCGCTTACGGTGGAAAAGATAGGAGTTGAATCGACATCGAAACATCCGACGAAGAAGCCGACGATGCCGGACGTTCAGACGAACGCGTATGCTGGTTTTACCAATAACGTGCCGGGGAAACCTTTGCACGGTCATCATTCGCAGCAAACGGTGGCAACTGAGAAACCGATGATTCCGGTCCCAGTTATCACCCCGACGGAACAAAAGTTCTCCACGTTGCATTCCGCCTTTACCGAAAGCCCCATCTTCCAGATAATCAGCGTGATTCCGGTCGAGAGTGTCAAGATTAAGGGAGGCCAGACCGATTCGACTGCAGCTGACACCAGTGCCACGAGTTCGGCGACTACTCACTCGTTCGCTCAGACCGAGGAAAGTCAAACGGAACAATATGTTGAATTACCTCTCTCGAAAGTGCCCGGAGGCACGACGTTTCCGCAGCTGACGAGTTTAGATATGTATCCCGTAAGTATCACGAAACAGACGACTACGAGTGACAAAGTAAGTCAAGGGATCGAGGCCTCGGAGACCTATTCGATGACCACGCCAGAAATATCGACGCATTCCTCTGCCACAAAGCAGACCGTAACGCACGGCGGGTCCAGCGAGTGGACGACCGACAAGATCTCTCCATCAAATGCGAGTTACATTCTTGTACAGAGCAAGAACGATACGAAGGTATCCGACGGTTCTTCATTCGCGTCTAGCGTAACGAAAGGCTCTCAAGCGAACAACGATGATAAAATAATCCCACAAAAAAATACCCTCGTCACCCTAGTGCCGATTTCTCACGCGTCTCCGAAACCCGAGGAAACGTCTGACGAAATCGCGCCGCATTCGCCGTCTACGCCTGCTTCCGTTACGAGAATCAAGGTCCCGACGTTTTTGCTTCCATACACCATCCCGAATGATTATCCTGACAATGACTTCTCAACAGTTACGAAAGAATTATCGAGCCCGGTCACACCAACATACGGGGAGAATTATCTTAATCCTCTGCCGACCGAGATTCAATCATTAGCGTCGTTAGAACCGTTACCCACTCAGTTAATCGACTCTTTCTCTAGTGTAATAAATCAAGTTTCGGAAGTGAAACCACCTATCTTGCCTCTCTCGCCCCCCTCGAACGAAATGACGCCGGAGATACCCATCGTGAATATTAATTACGATCAAAGGCGTAACGTGACCGAGATTAACAGGGAGAATGTCAAACCTATCGTTAATGCGCAAACCTACGTAACCGTTACTACAGAAATACCATCGCAAAAGACCACTGCTGAGCTCATTGACTACTCCATTACTTATCGGCCTCTCAACGCGGTGGATTCAGAATCGAGCGAAACGATCGGCGTTTCCATGAATTCCCGGATCACGGCGACGGCGTCGACAACCTCGACTAAGATCGGAACAACGAGCAACAGAGTAACGACCAATAATGTAGCCACGACGCCAGCTGGACTCAAATCGACTAGTGCAACGATTTCAGGATCGACGGCATTCTCACCCGTGCAGCTTCAGTTTGAGAAAACACAAGCTACAGTTGCAGCTTTGCCGGCGAGACAAACTGAAAGACCTGCGGCTGCCGAAAGTACCGCTAATAGAGTCGCACCGTCCAAAAAGATCCCTACTTCAATAGCGCCTGACGCAATCAAAACGCAATCGACAACCGCATCGATCGATACAAATCCATCTTCGAATAAGCCTACAACCAACAAACATTTCGACAACACTCTCGCGAGCTTGAACTTGAGCGATCCGGTGTCCGCGATCAATCAGGTATTGAGCATCGCGCCCTTGCCGTCTAGTATTCCCGCGATCCAACCGATCGATTTACCCAAGAACATGTCGAATTTCGTAGCTAGCGGTTTAGCGAGTGGTCTCATCGCTGGATTTAGTACATCAGAAATTTCGACTGTCGAGAAAATTAGTAACGGTGAAACGGCTAAGAACGCATCAGACGAACACACGAAGCTTACTCAAGAATCTATCGAAAATGTCACTAAAATATATGAGAAGATTGTGGGACCTAATCTGAACGATCAGAAGGAAAGAAACGTTACGCAATCAACGCAAGAGACCTTAACGAACCCAGCTCGAAACGGTACCTTAATTTATAATACATTAATGCAGACGAAAAAGTCAAATGATACTTTGAAACCAATCAAATTGTCAAGTAGTAACGAGAGAACCGACGACGGAGGTTTTACAAAAGCACCTTTATCACCCCCGGCAAATAAGTTCACAAATGTCAACGAGGAATTAAAAAGTAATATTAGACCGAACGCGACAACCGTGGGAATTATTACTGTAAATCCCGAACAGACGACAACAGCGACGGATGTCAGTATTCGATCGCCAAGCGTCAATAAAACGGCACTTGGTACAAGTAACCAGAAGAAAGCGGAAATCAAGGAAAAGGTAAAAACGACGGAAGCACCCATTGTAAAGGCAGATTCAAGTCCCGAATCATTCGTGAAAGTCGCGAATAATACCAAAAATTCGGGACACATGGAGAGCAGCTCAAAAATAGAAGCATTAGGCGAAAAAAACAGCTCCTTTGCTTCGATTCATTCCGTTGATTCTATCTCCAAATTAAGCTCACAGGCGTATAATAACGTTACAACTGACATTTCTGTTTCGAATGTTACCTCTGACGATGCTATCGCATCAAACAAAAGTTCTACCGATCCAGCGTTTTCGCAGAACCCAAATCGCGTTACCAGTACAGCTAGTTATAAAGACAAAGATAATACCCAGAATAAAAAAGATAATAATAATAATTTTACTCTTCTATCGAGCCAAGAACCGACGGATAATGCAAGCGGGAACAAAGAGGCTATATCTCGGCCGGGCAATAATACGTCAAATCAGAATGACAAAAATGTGGCATCAACGGTCAACGTTGCGTCAATAAAGAACGAGGAACATTCGAATAACACGGAAAGCAAGATCGCGTCTTTGAAGCATTCCGAGAGTTTGCCGAAGCCGGACGTGATACATTTGCAAACGTCGACGCCGCCATCGAGTGTTCCGGTTCGTCAAACATCGATGCCTCCGACTGTTCCCAAACCATTGGAAAAATCCGAGGTCACGAAGACTGACGTAGACGTAAATGTGGAGGACAAATGGACGCTTATATCGCAACAGGCCTCATCGAAACTTCCAAAGCCACCAAAACCGCCGAAGCCATTGAGAAAACCAGGCAATGCTCAAACGTCGTCGTCATTGTTACCACCGTCTTCCAACTCGAATGAGAACGTTCGTTCTCCAGGTGCCGAAGCGGCGGCACATCAGCAAGAACAGCAGCAGTTCTCGACACAGTCTTTCCTACCTTTGGACGCGTCTCAAAGCGCAATCGGCTTAGACGTCACTATAAGACACACAAGCACCGATATTGTAAACTTCGCTAAACTATGCAACGAATTGGCATTCAATTTCTGGGTGTCCACTAATAAAGGTCTGAGCACTGCGAGGTCGCTGGCATTATCGCCTTTCGGCATGACCAGTTTATTAGCAATGATCTTCCTTGGTGCTCGCGGTCCAACGTCCGATCAGATGAACGAGGTACTGGGTCTGGATGACGTGGCCACGTTCAATCCGCACTTGGTTTTCCAGAACATAACAGACGCGGTGGGTCTAGCCCGTGGCCAGGGCATCGCGAATGCCGCCTTCGTCCGCGAGCTGTTCGCCGACAAGATGAAGGTCAGAAAACTCATGCCCTTTTACAAGGAGCAGGCCCAGCAATTCTACGAGGGGCTCGTGACCGAGGTAAACTTTGCTACCATTAGCGATCTCGTGCGAAGAAGAACGAATTTGCTGGTCAGGAAGCAGACCGGTGGCAGAATCAAAGACTTTGTCAAGACGAACACGGTGCCGCTTAGATCACCTTTAGCGGCGCTCTCTGCCAACGTGTTCCAGACCGATTGTAACAGTAGCCTGACCAGTTCCATCGGCAGAGACGGCGAGCTATACTTTGCCGTCTCGCCGGCTGTTAGACAAAGGAAACTCGTACCTGTCCCGGCTACGACTTGGCGATCGGGTGTCTTGGCCGGTTATGAGCCTAGCATCGATGCTACGGCGGTCGCTCTCGGAGGTAGCGACAAATTAGTTTCAACGATCTTCGTGTTACCGGGTCAGCAGGGTCACACCGCACCCGGCGACACTCTGGATCGTCTCGAGCAGCGCCTGGTCAGAAGCGCGTTCCGCGACGGTGCTTGGAACAAGCTCCTCAAGGTTCTAATACCGAGACACGGTCTCGAGCTGCAGGTGCCCAAGTTCAGTCACAGGTCTGTGGTCAACGCGACCGCCGCTTTGAAGAGGATGGGCCTCGACGAACTGTTCTCGGGTAACGCTGATTTCAAGGGTATCAATGGCGTAGGTCATCGTCTTCATTTAGCCGACGTATTACAGGTAGATACATTTATTTGCTCGATATGCTCAATATGTACGTTGTTTACATGAATTTTTTCCGCAGATGAATTTATTCAGCACTTGTGGCGACGAAAATATTCTTAACGGCCGGCATCACGTAGAAACGTATCCCGCGAGTCCATTAAGAAGAAGCATAGGACGACGAATGGAGGATGATAATTTCGGTAACATCGCTGAGGAGGATACGCCGAGATACGGCGTGTTGCCACAAGAGGACAGTATCGATTCTTACGCAGAGCAATCGCGCACGGTTCTCTATGGATTTTACAGAGAGGAAAGACAAATCTCCGGATCGTTGGAGAGACCGAGATTAAAGCTCGACAGGCCCTTCTTATATTTCGTGCGGCACAATCCTTCCGGTATAATACTTCACATGGGACGTTTCAATCCGCGATTGCTGCCCTAAACAAAGATCTACCATCTTCCTCCGAATGCCATTAATTCGATCCTGTTCCTTCTATTCGACATCTACAACCACGGAATTTTTCTACTATCGAGACGAACAACCGATTCTCGATACAGTTGCTCAAACGACTCGTTTTCTGTATTAGTCGAGCGATCCAACGCAACGTGACGCGACGCGACGTCGCGTGCGGCCTATACTCTTTCTGAACAACGAAGGTAGGACGTGTACTTGGCATGTTCTAGAAAATTTGTAAACAATTTTGCTTAGAGTTATTATGTATTAGTTTCTTCATCGTCTTCACTTAGAGAATAAGAAATTAGTGCGATATCTCGCGATACCGTTCGCGGCACGTCAATATAGGTCGAATGAACCCACGGTATTGACATGAATCTTATCATTTTATGGTATATTTAGGGAGTGGTTAAAAGCATAAAAGTAACAGACTGAAGAACGGAGAAAAGAAAGACGGTACAAAAGAGAAAGATCTTAATCGCGGTCCAAATGATCATCATCATCATCATTATCACTATTATCTTTCTTTTTTTATGTACGAGTAAAATACGACGATTAACGCGATCCCCGACGAATATTAAACGCAAACTTTTATCGAGTGTCAATAATCTATTTGGACCCTGATTGACATTATACGCATCCTTTTTAACACGATCAACATTGTGATATGTAACTGTGCGTTGAATTTTTTTTTGTACATTTCGTAGAATTAATCTATTACGCGTTCATTTCATACGCACGCACATTGTATATGAAAAATATTTCAATGTACTTTCTTAACGAAGACTTAATGTCAAACGAATGACGCGTTTGAATAAAAGCAACATCTCTCGTTCGTTCTGTCGTTTTTAAAGGCAAATTCCAAGCCGTCTCTTCGGGCATTACTGTATTTGTGAGCATAAGATAAGGAAACTGTGGTACGTGATGGTATCGTGCAATCTTTACCGTAATAATGTAGTATGCGAACCTCTTTCCCAATACAGGCAACTTTGAAACGGCGACTGACATTCGCATCGGCATTGTAAAATATCTCACGATGTAGAATACAAAACATATTGCGAAAATTACATTGTACCTGCTGCTACAAATTTAAGTCGACACGATCTATAACGTAACGTCACGGACGTTATCACGATTACGTCATGATATGAATATATACATGATGTCATTATAAGAATCGAGACTCGTGAAAATGTTAATATAACGGAAAGTATGCGCAGTAAGTGATAATTACAAATAAGTTATATATTCACGTGGGACTTTATTGATCACTGTGATAAAAACGTGATTAAAGTCTCGTGGTGAAAGTATATAACTTATTTGTAATTATCATCTGCGCATGCTCTTATTGCGCATCGTATCGATCATGCCTGACTCGTATTTGCCGCATTACTTTTCTTTATATTGACATAATATCAACAACGATAATATTTATATATTATCGTTGTTGTTTATACGAATTAACTCGTTTGTCTCACTTGAACTACTCAAACTAATCACTTCATTAAATAACTCATTTAACAATGTCTTCTTTTTGCATACATTCCGATGTATTAAATACGACCTGTTTAATACATTCGGTCGCAAAGAGGAACTTTTTCATATTTCAAACTAATTATGCATATCATCGTCGTTATCTGTGAAAATGGTGCACGTCATTGTTGAGCGATAACCGCGACGAGCGACAGTGAGGGGGATATCTTCAGTCGTTTATCGCCTAGTTATCGCAAAGTCGTCGCAAAGGTGGAAGCTTATTGCTTTTCAGTTTTTTTTTTACGTTGCAAAACTGTCTGAACAATTCCATTCAGAGTTGTGATTTCATTGCAACAAACACGAGCATCCTTCGGTACGACCGTCGAATCAAGAGTGACAATCGCGATCCTTTTAACGTATTGATCGACATATTAAAATTAAGGTACGCGACCGAGTGATTAAATATTTCTTGTTCGCGATTTTGCATCACTATTTGATCCTAATACGCATTCGTCATGATTTATCCTATATCCTAATTCATACAAAATCATTTTTCAGCATATCTTATCGCTTGCAAGCGGCGCTCTGTATGCGTTGTGCAACCTGCAGGAAATTAATGCAGACTGATTTGGATTTTTCGTATTTCGTTCTGACGGAACGTATTTGAGCGTCATTTACAAACAGGACAGAAGTGGGCTGGATAAACGATGGGTTGACATGAATTGAGATACTTTCGTTTGCGCTCAGGTTTCCCTGATCTGTTAGTGCGACGTAAAACAATGTAAACATCTGTTTCGAACGATATACGATGCTTGACGAATCGATAGATTCGCTAGACAAAAATTCGATCGCATCGTCGACTATTGACACTTTGCCCTGATAATCGAGCCTGATGTGTTAAAAATAAATCCACATCAAGAAGATGTGAGCAGCGGCACTTTGTTGTGTATCAACTCGGAAATCGTTTATCATTGTAAACAAGTAGTATACACTTGCGATAAGTCGTATAGATTAATAACGACTGCGAGGAAGAAATTGCCTCTCCAACCGTCTCATATTCAGGATGTTTTTTCTGATTTTGTTGGTATGTATATACAGGCCTTGCTGATAATTAATATCATCGGCGATTATCAATAACGTAATTTGATACGATAATTTTGCGCTTCTAATCATCGGCAACGATTATCAGCGTTCGTCCGTCGATCTCTGCTGAGGACCTTGGATACTTTGTTTAAATCGCGCTACGAAATTAGAGCCACAGAATGGCGTAATATGTCGAGGGAATATAACTAGACTCCCCCTCAAGCGAAACGCGTTTTAGACGGGGTAAATACGTACGACTCGGAAGATATATCTCTATAATGCGAATTATTCAGGATGCGGATTGCTCCGGCCGCATGCTGGCTACTGTCCTGGTCGCGTGGGTGACGACGGCGATGATAGCCTCGATATTATTGCAATGGGAGCACATGTGGATCGTTTTGGTGATATTGACGCTGCTCTTCTTCATGGTTTGCGGATACACCGTCTACACCGTCAAGAGAACTCACGCGAGAATTATAATCGAGCAGCAAAGAGCGGCGATTCGGACTATCTCGGACATTACTGCCAATCGCAGACAGCAGGTACCTTTCTCCGACATGTTATTTTTGAGAAATGTCTTGCGGATCTACTGTTGCAAATTGTGTACGAAAAAAATATTCAAGTATAAATTAAATATATAAAAAGTGTTTTATTGTAAAATACTGCAATTAGAATTGTAACTTTAATTTTCGTTACAATATTTTTTTTTCATGTACGCATTACAAAATACGTTTCTTCTCAAGGAAAAAGAAGTTAAATTAGTGTCTCCGTAAATTTGTTCTTTACAGGCGGGATCGTCGCCGTACATGGTGCATTTGACTCCAGATTTACCGCCCTCTTACGCATCTGTGGTAACCGTTCAGGAAGCATCGACTCGAGCATCAAACACCGACGATTCACTCGGCCAGGACAAATTCGAGGATCCCCCGCCCTATTCCATCGTGATCGCTTCTACAAACGTGCAAGAACAAAACACCGAAATCTCGGCTGAAGAGCATGTGCCGCCACCAGCTGCATCCACGAGAAAGGACGACGCTACCATTTCAACCATTTCTACTTCCGCCCTCGTCTTCGCATCTCATACGTGTCCAAATCCGAGTTGATTTACGATTAATTAAATTAGTCTCACAAAAAACGTGCAAACGAATGGATTTTTTTGTAAGATCGTTCACAATCGCCTAAATCTTACTCTCGTAACGATCACTATCTCGAAGATGTCATTAAAGAGAAAAGCTTCAACGAAGCGAAGCGATCGATCGCAATTTGATTGTGCAAAAGCGTGTTTACCGTGAACAAAAAAAATTGCGACATCTGTTTCGTTGAAAAAACTTTAGTGCATCTCTTGTATCAACGATATTTTTTCCCCACTTGTTTCCTTATGCTCATTTTACAGCACGCAGAATTTTAATTAAATTGATTTAAAATTCCCATGTTCTTCCTTAGCAAGCGCATCTTCTACAGCGTTATATGTATTTGTAATTTTTCATAGCAATTGTTAAAGTAAAGACTGAGACCGAGTTGTAATAACACAATTGACCCCTTTTCAGTATTGCACGTAATATTCAAAGAAACCGAAACACCCCACGCGAATCTAAATATCTAGATCGTCTTTTTAAAAAATCTAGAAAATATGCTATATGTCGAATAAAAATAGATAAAAATAAATAAAAAATAATAATTTCAGACTTACCGACACCGATGCGCAACAGCGGAGTTGAAATTGCATTTATCTGTAACATATAAATATGTACAAATTTAAAAAGTGCTCAAAGCAATCAGTATTTTTAGAAATTATTATTAGGCGCATTCAATTTTTTCATTTATCTATTAAATAGATATTTAATTAAAAAAAATTAAATTGTATTTACAAAAAGAAATTTTTTTTTAGATATAAATTCTCGTAAAATTTAATAAATATAGAAGTCAAATTTTTTCCTATCAATAAAAAAACAACATTTAAAATACTGTTACATACATATAAATTAACGTTATAAATATTTTAAATATGAGGACATATTTAATTTGTCCTAGTGCAAAAACAAGAATAAGATTAAAAAGATTTAGTAAATATAAAAACAGTATAATTAAAATTAAATTTATTTATAATCATGTACATTAATAAAAAAATGTAGAATTTACTCAAATTGTACAAAACAAACAGTTCTATAAAATGTAAACATACAGAACATATATACATTTATAATTTATAAGTAGAACTCTATAAATAGAATTTTATAATTTTATAAATCAATTTTCTACCCAACTATTGAATGAGAAATTAAAATTATGGATTTTAGTTATTTTATTTAATTAGTAAATTCAATTAAATTTAAATTATTATTTTTATAAAGTATAGATAAAATATAAATGTGTATTATTTGTATTTGCAAATTAAATTAGATAGAGATTAATTTAGAAAGCCCCCTTGGCATTTTTCTAAGGGATAAAGAGCAACAGAAATGTAACCTATTGCAAAGTTTCTATAGACTCGCGTACAACAAAGACACAGATATTTTAGCAAATTGAAGTATATTGCTTGCAGACTTAAAGCCATATAGATGTAAGCATACTATAATAGTTTCCAAGGTACTTGCAACTTTCACTGAAAAATATGTATATTTGGAAAGAAAAGATAAGACTTATCTATCTGAAGAAATTTATGATTCAGGATAGATTTGACATAGAAGATTTGGTTATTTAGAATATGACAATTTGAAAAATCTTTTGAAGATGACAAACAAAATTAACAGAATTAAAAAAAAATTTTGCAGAAGATGTTTTAAAGCGAGGTAAATAAGAAAACAATTTAGTACTTTTAGGGTAAAAGCGAAGAAGCCACTATAATTAATGCATATGAACTTATGATCCAATTTCTCCAGATACATGGGATAGAAATAAATATTTCACTTTTATGGATGATTATGCACATTTTGTAATAGTGTATTTACAAATCAAAAAGCAGTTGAAACAATTAAAAAGTACATTAAGAAAGTAAAAGTTAAATGGAACATAAAAGTTGCTAAATTAAGATGCGACAATGGAAGTGAGCTCATAATACAGTTACAACGTAGTACAAAGAGAAAGGAATTGAATATTACTAAAACTATAGACTGTTTTTCAAGGTACACAGATGACACAGTGCAACACTGCGTCCAACACAATGTATTTTCAACTGTGACACAATGTTATATTGCTCGACACTGTAAAAACCTGTGTACAAATATGTAAAATATGTCAGTGTCATCAACTTTCTAAAATATTTTATGTCTAACATACACTACTTATGTTCATTTATAATATGAACATAATTAAGGTTGCATAGAGAATGAAGATTATTGTTCAGCCATTAGTATTATCAGAAATTAAGTTGTAGAACTCTAATTGTGTTCCAACAAGAACCTTACACAGTGGAATACAGTGTAGCATCAATGTGTTGTAGCTTGAAAACAGTCATAGAAACGATAGTGTGTTTCTTTTATCATTTATCACTTATTAGCAACATTTTAAATAAAAAACGTATCTTTTCTGTGACAACCTTAGAGAGCTTACCTTGTGGACATTTGAGATTTACATATTTAATTATAAATGAAGCAATATTCAAGTGTAAGTAAATTTAGATTTGTTAAAAATAATAGTTGCAACATTGCTGCAATGTTGTAACAATAATGTTGCTGCAAGTTCTATGTTGTATGGGAAGAATAGCCTTCAGATAAAAGTGTGCTGTGTAGGGTAATGCTCCTTATCCTAGTAATTATTATTAAATTTGGATAATTCAGATAACAAGAGCTCGATATGTTCAACCTCAGTTTTCTAAACATCACATATGAATTATTTACCCGTGGTTGTTCCGCCGTCGCCTGATGCTCCTCACCGAGCCCCCTCCTCCTCTCAAATTTTGCTCATGTTGCCATGTTGCGGACTCCGTGTTCACACAAGATTCACTCGAATTACTAATCACTCGCGCCCACTGTAACCGTCAAACCACAAAATCGCACAATATCTTGTGCAACGCTTCGACAACGATCCCCATACGACGCGTGACTTTACTTTATCGAGACGGAGTAACGCGACAGATCCACGAAACATGGAACTACGCGAATCGCCCAACGACATTCCTTCCTTCACTCCATTCGATATAAGATTCACTCGCGAAGACGCATTAATGACAATCACTCGTGCCCTAACCACTAAAATATGTCGTCCGACACTTTGTACGGCACTCCCGACGACGATGCGCACTCGATTCTATTCCGACACGACAATAACGCGACGAGGATGATTGCGATCGCGATCGCGACGTTACGAAATTTCTACCAACTTACAAATTTAACATGGTGAACAAGATTTGTAAAGCGCGCGGCTAACTTCACGCGTGAGAAAACGCTCCTTGCTGCATTGCGACCATTGCGACGCTGCGGAGCAACGGGTAACGTGACACGAGTGCTACACCTGCTACACCTATGTCCACTTTCCGCGTTTGAATAAAATCTTGTCTACGATGCTAGAAATCGCATTTGAACAATTCGGTCAACTAATTAATGCGATTGGTCAATCCTCTTTTTTGTCCGAGATCTCGGATCGATTTTTAATGTCGTGGATACGAAGCTTAATATACGAATTACTTAGCCGAGACTCGAACCCCTCGAACCTCACTTACCAACAGTACATAAGAATTTGCAATTGATTTTAATTTAAAATATATAAATAAATGCATCTTTCTCTTGTTGATAAAGAGAAAGTAAAACTACTATATAAAATTCCAAACGATTTAAGAGAAGAAGAATTTTTAAAAATTATATCTGCAAGAGGTAACAACTCGGCCAAGTGGTCGTCGCGCGATATCTGGCGCATCTACACGGCGGCTCGAATGACTAATTCAATAGATCGGAAAAACGGCCGCGGCACGAGGCGCGGCACAGGGCACAGGCACAGCGCGGCATTCACAGGCATCCATCCCCGCGTTCCGCGTCTGTCCGCGTCACGTCACCCGTTGTTGATCCGCGTCATTGGTGTGCATTGGCGTGCCACCAGTGCCAGCGATCGTGTCGTTCAGTGCCGTTGGGGCGTGCTTCCGAAGAGTCGCGGATCGAACGTGGAGTAGCGTAAGACAAAATTGGTGCGAGTGACAGACCTCAAGTTTTTTTCTTGGGTGCGCTTGTCGCATAGGAGACTCGTGTCTTTCGTGGTGGGATAGAGGACGATTCCTAAGTGCAAGGCGATGATACGATGACCGCTCTCGGGTGTCTCGTGTACGCATTCGCCGTCGCTACGGCGAGCTCGCTCGCGTACGCCTGTAAGTACAACATGAAGTTAACCGCTATGGTGGCACGAGCCGTAACTTCCTGACACGACCCAGCCCATCTCTCGGAGTAACATGGCGCGCGTGGCGGATATACTCGTCGCGTCTCGCGTCGTCGCGTCGCGTATAGCACGAGATGCGTAACGCAGCCTGCATGCGTCATACACGCGCCGGATTGTCGGGCTCACGTTAGACTTAATCTGTAATTCGTTTTACTTCTCTAATGCAGGTGTGTGTTATTTTCACTACTCGATGTGCCGTGTCATGCGAAACATTCGAAGGAGCGGAGTAGACACATGCATAAGTTTATATGTCGAACGCATTACGTATTATATGCATGAAAATCCACAATGTGAATAGAAACGGAACAGAGATCTCTATTTAAAATCCAATGCGAATTACAAATCGTTCAAAATAGACTTTACGCACGTTTCGTGTCTGGCAGTCCCGTCGTTCGCGTTATTTTGCAACGTAATGTGTTACATATACAGTTGTTATCTGTAACTCTTTTTTGCAATTTATTTTGTTTCCAGACAGTCAAATCAAAGCTAATTTACTTAGATCTCGCGAAGCATCTGCTACAAGTTTTGTCGGCAGAATGCCAGTATGAACTGGCATTCTGCCGACAGAAATATGACGGAATCTCCTAACAGAATATGATGATTGATTGATTGCGGAAACTGACTAGAATCTGATGCATTTAAACGTTTATTCCATTGACAGAGATTGTTTGATTTTTCTGGCAATTTGTTGCTAGATTATGTCATCAGGCTTTTATTAGGAGAGCACAAGTTTAATGCTTGTGTTCTACCAATAAAGAACTTGACGATCTGCTGTAATATTCTACTTTAATCGCCTAGCAAATGTACATTTCGCTTACTGAATTGTTTTGTTATTAATTTACTTTTTTATACGTATAATTATACATATATAAAGTCCTGTACATATTTTATATGTATATTATATAGTATTAATAATTATATTACATAATTTTATATGTACATACAATTATATGTACATATGTTAAGGCAACAATGTACATAGAATTTATATATATATATATATATATATATATATATATATATATATATATCTTTGATGTATTGAAAAATATAAATCCAAAATCTATTTTTAAACGTCATATTTAACGCGCTTTGTTTTATTTTAATTCAAATTTAATAACTACAACAAATAATTTTTTAATGATTATTGAGCGCCTACTTAATTCAAAAGAATTTTGTACATGTACATTTTGTAAGGAGAATACTGAATAATTTTTGCATTTCTATACAAGAGAAATTGTAATTGTAACAACATTACCATTATGTCTTAGATGACGACGAGTGCATCTTTCCTCTTTTGGATAGAGCTCAACTAACAGCGACAACTTCCTTGTCAGAAAGAGGAGCAAACAACGCTAGAATAAATGGTAAGAAAGAAACGTTTTGTCTATTTACGTATTATATCCAGATTTCATTTCACGTATATTAGATATAAATTTTGTACAACTGTATACATTATACATAATGTATAGTTATATGATACTAGCAGTAGTCTGTTGCTTGCTCTCTATTCCTATGAAGTCTATTGTTATCTTGTTTCTCGTTATTGTGCACTATATTTGCTTTTGTTTGCATTAATAATAGTTACAAATGATTCTGCTAATACTATGCAATATTTTCCAATGAAAATTTCGGTAAGAGTAAAAAAACTTAATTAGCGCCAGCGGACATTGCTCGCCGTTGCGCTCAATTATGAGAATTAGGTGACCCTATACATGCTCGTCATATGACTCATCGCTCAATCACTTTAGACTCGTCTCATTTATCTTCGTCTTTATCGTGTAGCACTTTAAGTGGAAATACTTATAACAATTTCTTGAATTAAAAGCAAAACAAAGTATAATAAATTTATATATTTGCTTCAGGTGGATCCTAACACGTAGCCTGGAGAGTATCTCAAACCAAATATTTTCAAAAGCATTGCTTTTATAGTCAGAGACATATAATTTAAAAATATACCAATTGTGATTCCTAGTTAAAGAGTGCCATAGGTTGTACAATTAAGCGATTTGAATGATTATGCTTAGTACCAATATCGTTAAAATGTCGTCAGTCATTCGTTGGGCATTTAATTGGAAAAAGTGGAATCCAAGTGAGCAAGAGTTCGAGCATGCGATTTCTTGTATACAAAGTGACGAGAAGGACAGGCTGAAGAGATTTGTATTTCGTAAGGATGTCCGAGCTTCCCTCGTAGGCAGATTATTAATGAGAAAGTTTGTGAACGAATATGCTGGTCTTCCATATGACAAAATTACTTTTGTCAGAGACGAACGTAACAGACCTGTGTTAAAAGATAATTCCATGACTGTGAATTTTAATATTTCTCATCAAGGTTCCTATACGGTATTAGCGGGCGAGATTGGCAACGTACAAATAGGTGTAGATGTTATGACATTAGATAACAAGAATAAAAACGTTTCCGATTATTTTTGTTTAATGGATAGAAATTTCTCTCCATCCGAGTGGAAGGAGATTAGAGACCCAGGTAAATCGGAAGCGGAACAAATGTCTATGTTTCATAGACACTGGGCATTAAAAGAAAGCTACGTTAAAGCGCTTGGCGTGGGGATTTCCGTTGACCTAAAGAGTATAGATTTTCGGACGAATTCGGAATTAAGTGAAGATTCGATTACAAGCGATACAGTCTTATATGTCAATGGAATCAAGCAAGATTGGTTGTTTGAAGAAACCTTACTCGATTCACGACATTGCGTTGCTGTGGCATTACAAGAAAACGATAATTCATTACGATTACGCAATACCCCGTTTGAGATAATGAATTACGATAATCTTATGGCACATGCAGTTCCACTCTTTCCAATAGATCCGCAATACACAGTCGAATATTTTGCAAAAGACGAACAGCCGTAGTTTTATTTTGTTCAACTATTTTTAAGATAATATTGCACAATACCTGGTGAAAAATAATAATATGTATTTCTTAATATGTCAGAAAAAGATGGATATTATACATTGTATATCAGTTTAATTACAAAATAATAAAAGGAATACTTTACTAAGGAATACTTTACAATTTTTTTTAATTACCTTACAGACTGTGAATAATTTCCCACATGTAAAATATTACGATATAATCAAATTACAAAAAAGGTATTTTTTCCTAATCTTTGTATAGAGTAGAGCATAACAAGTCTTAAAACATAATTAAAGTTTTCTATGATTGAAATGTGAAAAGAGAATTGTATTAATTTAGAGTGTTTCTTTATACATATTTATAATGTTATTTATTCGTTGAACAAATGCTATTTTAGAAAATAATTTTTTTTTCCGCAAAAATTGTTATATAATATCTGAGAAGTTTTTAAAAGTACTTTTGCATTCTACTGTAGTCTAAAAGGTTTGTGTTTGCAATATGCAAGTTTGGTACCAATGGTGGAATTAGACTCTGAGTATAAAAGCAAAGTTTTGTCATGATTAATTTTGATTATTTGGCTATATTCTGTTTCATTATTGTTAAGCATTTTCCTAAGTTTACTTTGAGTTGCTTGCATGCATAAATGTTGTGGTGTAGGCGGAAACGCATGGACGGCTAGCAACTCTGATTTCGGTCAGTATTTAATAATCGACTTGGGCCAAGTAATGAACATCACAGCTGTGGCGACTCAGGGACGATCGTTGCAGAACGAATATGTTATGGAATATCGTATTAGCTATGGTACCAATGGACTCGATTATAAGGATTATAAGGAAGAAGATGGCAATACAAAGGTAAGCTCATTCTTTCTCGGTGCCGTTAATTTTCTAATCTTTATTTGGCTTTTTATACTTTTGCTTTTAATAACAATGTATTGATGGTGAAGCTTGGTATAATTAATAAATATGCACAAAACTGAGCTAATGTAAGGCTTGCTTATGCATGCTTGCAGAGAAAATAATAATATATGTGGAATGTATGTAAATAAAAATGTATAGAATAGTTAATAAAATATTTTATATAAAACTTCATATTATAAACACTATGATCAGGTTTGTTACTGGTAAGTATCTTAATGTGCTTTACATCAATTTTTACTTGGACAATGCTTCGCACCAATCATTTTTTTCTAATTATTTGAGTTATTTTGTTAAATATTATATTATTTTTTTCTAACATATAATCATATAAATGTACGCACTGGGATGCAAAATAACATATTAAATAATAAAAATTTATACGATAACTGAATGTAAAATCTGAATGAATCTTATTTTGAAATACAAAGTTCTACCTAAAACGGATCGACTAACAAGAGTTATTATGAAATAAATTATCACAGAATAAATTAAATTCATGATCTTTTCGTTATTTCCTACATCCATTTGCATGCTTCGCTTCTACTTTTCTCCTCTTACACATGGACATGGAGCTGGGCTTTACAGGAGATTCCGCGTGGTCACCAGAACTTAGCAGTTACAATCAACATCTTACTATGGAGCTGGGGGACAGATATGAGATACGCAGCATTGCTACGCGAGGGCGGGCACATACTAATGAATACGTGACAGAATATATTATCCAATATTCTGATGATGGTCAAGCTTGGGCCAGTTATGAAAGCCAGGATGGTGTAGATGAGGTATTAAATTCCAAGGATAGAGTCTACAATTTTCTTACTCTTACAAATAGAGTGATTTTTTCACACATTATACATACATACGTACATACACAATATATACATACGTAGAAATACTTAAAATATTTTTGTTTTTTGTTTAAATGTTTATAAAATTTTATAGAAAGATTGCATTTTATAAATGAATGCGTATAAATTTAACTTTAGTGATTTCTTTTTGTTTTCCGTATATTGGTAATAAATGTATTATAAAATTTCTTAATCATTGCTCTTTCATAAAAGTATTGTAGAAATTCCATTAACGAAATAAATTTCTGTAAAAACTTTTTCTACGTTTTGGAAGATACTATTTGGAATCTTCTGTTCTAATCGCTGTTAGGACTTGAAAATTTTAAATAAATTATGGTGTCATTACAATAACTTGGAAAAGCTTTTAAGAAGCTTATTGATGAAACTCATATGTTTGGATTATACATGTACAATGTTATCTTTATATTTTTATTTGTTTCGTCACATATCTTCTTTCAACAATAGAGTAGTAGCACAAGTTTTGAATATAATAGTTTCAACGATAAAACTATCGAGGTTTTAGCCATTTATATATCCATCATTTAATACAGATTATTTATTTGTCTTCAAGAAAAAGAAATTTATATATTTCATTAGAAAGAATCAGTGTTTCACTTTTCCAGAATTAGTTTACTATAATGGCACCATATCTAAAACTCTTATGGTCATCATATGTTCACTTTTAATATTGGCTTAGTGTCTTTTGTTACTAACAGTCTGCCTATGCTATAATATACACATTTATGTGCAATTAACGGTGATTGGGTAACATTCGTTGCATTTATTAAAAAATTGTGATATAAGCGAGTGATCTTTGCTTGATTGCGCACAATATAAAATATCGTGCAATTAAATTAACTTCTATGATCTTTTTAACATATACGATTTGCAAACTGATCTAACGGTCGCTGTTTTTAAGTAACATGATAGATCTAAGGGATTAACCGTGTTTTGCGAACAGTTTTCTACTTTTTTGGTAGCTATTCTTCTTATGAATATTTTGACTTACAGCATGTACGCAATTTATTTAAATTCTGCACGATTATCGCGGTATTAATTATTGACTGACACTGAGGTAGCAAACGGGAATATCCATTTAATAATGGCAGCACTCTAAGCATGTTCATTTTTCCTTTTTTTTTCTACAGATGTTCAAAGGTAATACAGATGGAGACAGGATAAAACTCAACAAGTTTGACGTACCAATAATCGCGCAATGGATTAGAATAAATCCAACGCGATGGCGAGACAGGATATCGTTGAGAGTCGAACTTTACGGATGCGACTACGGTATAAAATAATGATTATATGTGTCCATCTTCTTTGAGATGGTACATCAGTTTATAAGATGACAAACCTATCGTTTTTGTATTTCAGTGTCCGACGTCGTTTCCTTTAACGGATCTTCCCTCATACGGCTAGATTTACTCAGAGAGCCTGTTGAAACTGACAGGCATTTCATACGTTTTCGATTTAAGACAAATAATGCCGATGGCGTGTTAATGTATTCCCGTGGCACACAGGGTGATTATATAGCCTTGCAATTGCGTGACAACAGGATGTTACTTAATATCGATCTTGGATCCGGTATTATGACGAGTTTATCTGTCGGTAGTCTTCTGGACGACAATTTGTGGCACGATGTTTTAATTTCACGCAACCGAAAAAATGTTTCATTCTCTGTCGATAGAGTATTGATTAAAGGTAGAATAAAGGGCGAATTCCATCGACTAGACTTAAATCGAGAGGTAATTTTTTTTTTTTAAATAAGTGTAAAGCGTTTTGGCTATCGAATAGGTCAGCGCATTTGAATTAACTCGAATAAATATTTCTTCTAGCTCTACATCGGCGGTGTGCCTAATAAACAGGATGGTTTGGTGGTGAATCAAAATTTTACTGGTTGTATAGAGAATTTTTACCTAAACGCGACGAATATAATTCACGAGTTGAAGGAAACAGAAATCATAGATGAAAATTTGAGATATTACAAGATACATACACTTTACACTTGTCCAGAACCTCCGATAATACCGGTTACATTTTTAACTCCCGGATCTTTTGCCAGACTAAGAGGATACGAGGGTGTACCGTCTATGAATGTCTCTCTCGCGTTTCGAACGTACGAAGACAGAGGCATAATTCTTTACCATCAATTCACGACTCCGGGCCACGTCAAGGTTGTGCATATTTTTATTTTAATCTTTGAACGCATAGCATTATTTAATGCTACTAGTGCAATTAAATTTATTTATTTTTATATTTCTATGTGCAGCTGCATCTAGAGGAAGGTAAACTGAAAATCGATATACAAACCAAGGATTATCCGCTCGCTACTTTGGACAACTTTTATGAGAAGTTCAACGACGGAAAGTGGCATCAAGTAATCTTGACGATCGCCAAAAATTCTCTCGTTTTAAATGTCGATGGACGCCCGATGAAAACGGAGCGTCTTCTAGATATGTTAACCGGATCGTATTACTTGATCGGTGGGGTGATCGGAGCGGAAAGCAATTACGGTTTTGTTGGCTGTATGAGAATGATAAGTATCGATGGAAATTATAAATTACCGACTGACTGGAAGGAGGAAGAGTACTGCTGTAAGAACGAGGTTGTCTTCGATACTTGTCAAATGGTGGATCGCTGTAATCCGAATCCTTGCAAACATTCCGGTGTTTGCCGTCAAAATTCTGATGAGTTTTTCTGCGATTGTGTCAATACTGGATACACCGGCGCAGTCTGTCACACCTGTAAGTATTCAATATGTTAGTAAAATGTAGAACAACTCTGCTAAAATTAACAATATTACAATTTTATGCAGCGTTAAATCCACTATCGTGCGAGGCATTTAAGAATATGAATTCGGTAAATCAGCGTGCGGAAATTAAAATCGATGTGGACGGAAGCGGGCCCTTAAAACCTTTCCCTGTCACTTGCGAGTTTTTCGCCGACGGCCGCGTAATGACGGTTTTACGTCATAGTAACGAGCATTCGACTCCCGTCGATGGATTTGAGGAGGCTGGTAGCTTTATACAAGATGTTAATTATGACGCTGATCTTGATCAAATAGAGGCTTTATTAAATCGATCTATAAGCTGTAGACAAAGGATAAATTACGCATGTAAACATTCCAGGTTATTTAATTCTCCAGGTAATTATGCCTTAAATATTTCGTATTTCGCACTCTGAAGTATTTTGTATCAACGTTGGCATTATTTTCAGTTCCCCAAGGTGATTATTTTAGACCAAACTCGTGGTGGGTGAGCCGAAATAATCAAAAGATGGATTATTGGGGCGGCGCACTGCCCGGATCGCGAAAATGCGAGTGCGGTATACTTGGAAATTGCGCGGATCCTACCAAGTGGTGCAACTGCGACGCCAATCTAGAAGGATGGTTAGAGGATGGTGGGGATATTACAGAGAAGGAATATCTTCCTGTTAAACAATTACGTTTTGGCGATACGGGTACGCCACTCGATGAAAAAGAGGGTCGTTATATGTTAGGCCCGCTTATTTGCGAGGGTGATGGTAAGTTTAATTTTTTTTTTCTTATTCCAATATATATATGTAATACACAATGAATAAATAATAAAAATTCATTATTATTAATTAATTTTCGACGATATAAATGTGTCACGCTACATGCAGTCATTTTCTTACAGATTTGTTTAAAAATGTAGTCACATTCCGCATAGTGGATGCTACCATCAATTTGCCAACCTTTGATATTGGGCACAGCGGCGATATTTATTTTGAGTTTAAGACCACTATCGAGGACGCTGTGATAATTCATAGCAAAGGACCTACCGATTATATCAAGATATCCATAAACACTGGAAACCAGATACACTTCCAATATGTGGCCGGTGGAGGACCACTTACTGTTAACGTGCAAACGTCTTACAACTTGGCAGACGATCGGTGGCACTCCGTATTAGTGGAAAGAAATCGCAAGGAAGCTCGGATTGTCATCGATGGGGCGTTGAAGAACGAAGTGCGAGAACCCCCGGGTCCCGTACGAGCGTTGCATCTTACCTCGAATCTCGTGGTGGGTGCTGCGACCGATTACAGGGACGGATTCGTCGGTTGCATAAGAGCATTACTTCTCAATGGTCAATTGCAAGATCTAAGAAGTTACGCTCGACGTGGATTATATGGTATTTTGGAAGGTTGTGTTGGCAGATGTGAGAGTAATCCTTGCCTTAATAATGGGACGTGCCATGAAAGATATGACGGATATTGGTGCGATTGCCGATGGACCGCGTTTAAGGGACCAATTTGTGCGGACGGTAAGTAGGAAATATATTTTGCGAAACGTATAGTGAAATCATGATTGCTCTGTGGCTATTATTAATCTCTGTTATTATTTTCAGAAATTGGCGTAAATATGCGGCCTAGTTCGATGATAAAGTATGACTTCATGGGCAGCTGGCGTTCCACCATTGCTGAGAAAATACGCGTTGGTTTTACGACAACGAATCCGAAAGGATTTTTATTGGGCCTGTTTTCCAATATTTCTGGAGAGTACATGACTATAATGGTTTCAAACAGTGGACATTTACGTGTAGTATTTGACTTTGGTTTCGAACGGCAGGAAGTCATATTTCCGCTGAAGCATTTCGGTTTAGGACAGTATCACGATATCAGGATTGGTAGGAGAAACTCAGGTGCTACTTTGATAATGCAGGTCGATAATTATGAGCCGCGGGAGTTCAATTTTAACATAAAGAATTCCGCGGATGCTCAATTCAACAATATTCAGTACATGTACATCGGTAGAAATGAATCCATGACGGAAGGATTTGCGGGTTGCATATCGAGGGTTGAATTTGACGATATATATCCGTTGAAACTACTTTTCCAAGAGAACGGACCTGATAATGTGCGCTCACTCGGTACTCCTTTAACTGAAGACTTCTGCGGAGTTGAACCGATCACGCATCCACCAGATATCGTGGAGACGCGACCACCGCCTGAGGTAGATGAAGAAAAAGTGAGAGCAGCATATAACGAGACTGACACGGCTATTCTAGGAAGCGTTCTAGCGGTTATTCTGATTGCACTTGTGATCATGGCAATCCTTATAGGCAGATACATGTCTAGGCATAAAGGTGAATATTTGACGCAAGAAGATAAGGGTGCTGAAATTGCCCTGGATCCGGATTCAGCGGTTGTAAACTCTGCCACCGGTCATCAAGTCCAAAAAAAGAAAGAGTGGTTTATCTAAAAACTAAAATGCATCACATTAGATATGTATGCATTAGAGAGAAGTAATGAGTATACATTAATTTAATCTAAATTTATATATATATATATATATATATATATATATATATATATATATATCTTTGATAAGGATAGAATCTCTTTTGCTCCATTCAATTGATTTTTTATATTATAATTTTACATCAGGGACACATCATAGAAATAAAAATAAAAAAACTAGTCAAAATTCAGAAAAACTAACTTTGAAATTCCGTTATGAGACTCTTGTGACAATTTTATTAAGTACTTAAATTTTTAATTATAAATTCAATTGTTAATTCTATTTAGAGATTATTTTTATATATATAGTGTTGTCTTCCTGAAAGGTTTGACAATAGTGTTATAAAGAGGCCTAATGAATTTTAAAATATTAAAAAATAGTTTCGGCATTTTTAAAAGTTTTCGAGCAAATAGACTTATGGGGACCATGCTATAAATTTAGACTAAGAAATCGGAATTATACTTTGTAGAATCTGAATTTTGGCTAGCTTTTTCGGATCTTGTTTGACTATGTAGCATTCACAAAATTACCATTCCATATTATTTCTTAGTGCAACTTTGCATAATATAACTGCTGGTATATTAGTTTCTTAAAGTGCAATTACGATGCAAATGAATGGTTTTCATTTTTACGCTTCATTTATTGTATGGATGAAGAATAGAATCTCTTATTATCAGGGTTGGGTAACTAGTTAAAAAGTTATTAACTTTTAACTTGGTTAATTTTAAAATAATTTAATTTTTTACTTCAACTTTTAATGATGTATTTTTAACTTTAACTTAGTTATTTTTAAAACACATAAATATTAGCTTATTAACTTTTAAGTTAAAAATTTATCTATGTGAAAAAGAAAACAATTACAAAAGATAAAATACATTCCTATTTTAAAAAATATTTCTTTGTTAGTTACGTAGTATTTAAATAAAATATCTAAAAAAATTTGATCTATACAGTATTTTGAATAATCTAATTTTAAAGAATTATGATTTTCTAATTTAATATAAATAATGCTTTTCAAAATTTTTAATTTAAATTAATTGTATTATAACTTCTGAGTTAGTTTTTTTTCATATAATTTAATGTAGCTAAATTATTTTTATAAGTCACAAATTTTAACTTAATTTAGTTAAAAAAAAAATATTAACTTACCCACCCCTGATGATGTTATATAATTATTACATTGTCCGACTAGACTGTTATTATTACACGTTCCAATTTAAATGCGTTTTCATCATGGAGCATAAGAGTTTTATGTAACATAGATTTTCCATGTACAAAGCTGTCTTTACTACAGATAAATTAATTATATGTTTCGTTCTCTCTTTCTTTTTTTATAATGATTCGCAGTATTAATCGAAATGTTTACCGTCCAAAGTGCGTTAACACTTTTTTTTAGATTTATTTTATTTTCATTTGTTTATGTTATTTCACAGATGTTTTTTTTTTTACATAATCTGCAACTCACTGTAGTAATTTAATAATAATATAGTATTAAGGATAATTGTAATGATTACAATATCGACAGAAACGATAATAACGATAACGATGATAATAATTGTATGCTAAGCATGTAATACAAAATGGAATTGTACATAAGTCATTTTTATACGAATAGCATATTCATTATTTCTTGCTATTAAATAGTACAACGATCATGTTGAAAAAATTTGCAAAAAATTTTTTCACGTTTCTGTACGAACAATTTGCTAATATGAATAATACTCGAGTTTGAAAAAAAAAAAAAAAATATATGATCTGAATGAACAATATGTCTTTTATATGGAGAACGGAATTAAATAAAAATAAATCGTCTATACGTTCTATTTTTGTGTTTTTTTATCGAGACATTTTTTAAATATGTGATGCATGCTTTAAAAGAAGTTATTAAATTCTTCTAAAACTGAATCAGTAATTTAAATGTGTCTTCTGTATCACAATTACTTACCAATGTTATTTACAAATGTTTACTTACGACTCACCTGGCAGACTCATCGAGTGACGTTGCATCCATGTATGCGAAACGTAATTACAAGTTTCTGTAAATTAACGTTATTATGTGCGGGAGAAATTCGTGGCGTTACGGATATACCTCAGTCTTTAAATCAAGCACAGCACGAAAGAAATCGATGAATGCTGAGCGAGTGAACTTTTAGGCACGTAAGCTGTATTTACACGTGTACTTGTCAAAAACAACTGGTCGAAATATTTAAACATTAAAATACAATAACTTTCGTAAAAGAATTCGCTACCTCCACAGCAATGTTGACTTCTCGCGCGTGCGCGATACGTATTCTCTCTCAATATCTACATTTTTATCTATTCTACATTTAGAAGGTAAAATCGCTAGAGCAGTCTATAAATATACATATACAAATGTCTCTTGTCCTTAATAAGTAAAGAATCTCAGTGCGTTTAATAAAAGTGTCTTTAATATCACTCGTGTCTTTTTTTTGCACACGACTGTATAAATGTCGCGTTCCATTCTTTCGCCAGTCTCGTAGCTCGTTTATCATTTTTCGTAGATCACGATCGTCGAATCTGGACGCGAAACACGGCTGGATAACAATTGATACATCGAATGCAGATCAATTGTCGTTTACTTTCTATCGAGAAGTCACGTTACTTTCTCGATCGCAAGTTGAAATCTAAAACAAAAAGCTTGCAACAACGAACTCTTTGGGACAGACCGATTGTACATAGCGCGTTCCACGAGTAACAAATTCAGTGTTTAATTGACTAAAACAAAAACAGCGCGAATTAATAGAGATAGCGATTTCTCTTAAGTATGCTGTGCTATTTTTACACACGCTTGGTACGATTTCGAGATAAATTTTAACAGCGTTTTCTTTTCTCACTAAATCAAATAATCGTTATAGCATATCAAAGATAGAGAGAGAAAGAGAGTGAGAAAGGATTATATCGTCCGTTTTATGAAAATTATCGCATAACGAAATATTATGGTACAAAATACTCCAAATGTCATACTGGAGTAAATCACCGCTAACATGGTAATCATATTTTTGATTAATAATAATGTTTAACAAAATGCGAAAATAGCTTCTCGGAAGTTGTTTCCCTGTTCGTTTTAAGATATCTGTTTCTCTATAAATTCATCTCTCTTCCGAAACTAATTGAATGAAAGACCGGTAAAAAGTGGTAAAAAGTTGGTAAAAGTTGAAATGCGCATGAATTGATAGTGAAAAATTGCCAAAGTTGTTAAAAAAAATGTGTTTTTCACAAAAAGCAAATCGCAATCGAAATCCAATTCAAATTTAGATTTTTTTTCATAATTCTGATAACGAAGGATGAAAAAGGTATTTCAACTATCACTTACTTATTTTCCAATTGTTTTGGAGAAATAAATTTATATAACAGATGTCCTAATAAAATGCAAATGAAAATGAAATAATTGATACATACATACACATATACAGGATAATTCTTAATTATACGTAAATACATCAATATGAATCTAAAGCCTAAAATAAAAATAAATGGTATATAAACATGGATTGCTTAAAGTTTTTCGAATTATAATAAAATTTAAAGTGATGAAATGGATTTTTGTTAATTTATTATAAACAGAAGAAGGTCTTAAACGATTCATATTGAAACATTTTTTTTCTTGTTTCTGCGCTTATCATCTGAAACATTCTCGTCTGGACTATGTTATTAAGAATCGTCCTGTATATTACACATATATACTAAATCGCGAATTCTTAGATATATTACGATCTCTTTGAGCGTCGCGTTAAATCACTTGGAACACGCATGGTGAATACGCATGAGTTTTTCAGTTGGCTCCAAACTTACGCAGATACCTCCGGAAAGTCAACATATATATAATAATTTATTTATTATATTACAATAAATCGTTCTACATAATGAAGAAGAGAGCGATTGTTACAGCGCCGAGTTTCGACGACTCGACAGGAAGGTGCGGCGAGATGAAGTTTCTCGCCGATCCTAACGACAACGAGGATCGCTCAACGATCGCTAAAGATAGCGACGAAATAGCGTATCACTGATATGCACGAAGGAGAGGGCTTTGGGTTTAATTACAGTCGTTTAAGTACACGTGTTCCGCGTACACGGGCGGTGGGACCCCTAAGGTTGGGGCCACTAGGAGGCCGAAGTGTACCAGCCATTTGCCGTCGACTTGTTGCTCGGATGGTAGATGTGAAAGCCACCGCTACTGGCCGGATGATGATAGAACTGCGATTGTTCCGTCAGACCTGCCGAGGCGTAAGCCGCTGCAGCGTCTAAGGCACTCGGATGGACAGTGGCCGAGTACACTTGGGGTTTCAAGGGTAACGGCTGGGCCGGTTCATATTGGTGACGAAGAACGGGATCCGCGTACGCCGACGAACCTTCGTAGCTGCTTATCACGTTCACGGGATGCAATTGCTGCTGCTGTTGCTGCTGCTGTTGTTGTTGTTGCTGCTGCTGTTGCTGCTGCTGCTGCTGCTTGTCTCGCGGCGAAACCGACGATGGCGGCGTCATCGCCGAATGATAGTCTACCGAATAACCGGCCGCGGTAGCGGACGTATATGATGAAACTAGACTGGTAAAAGCATCGGCGCAGCTGGTGCCGTTCGATACTTTTTGATTGTGAGCAGCGAGCACAAATTGGTGTTCACCGTACGTGCTAGAACCCTCTGAGCCAGGTGGGGTCGGCAGAGGTCCGTTAGGGGCGGTTTCGCCTGGGTAATAGATACCGGAAGAGGCGGGAGCGCGCGTACCACCGCTCGACGTGATCCCGTGCACATTGGCGCGTATCACGCTTTCCCGATTGGCGGCGTAAAGTTGTCTAAGGAGCGCCGAGGCAGGTAAAGGGGCGGTGGCAGACTGCTGCGGACTCAGATGACCCAGGTGATGGTGTGCCCCGATCCACTGTATCGTGCTCCGCTGCTGCTGTTGCTTCAACAAAGTGTCCGTGCTAAAATCCGTCGGCTGGTGAAGCGCCGCCGGCGAGTTCGATTTGTTCAACGAATTCCCCGGCAAGTGCTTCGACATAGCCTGTTCCAGATCCTTCACCGAGGTTCCCGTGCTTTCGGTACTGTCCATCCTACCGCTCTCGGCGCGACGCGACTTTGGACTGGTCGAACAGAGGGCCTGTTCGGTGGCCGAGATTGAATGCGTGGACGTTGCACTGGGACTGAGCGCGCGGCTTCTCTCGCCGTTCGATTCTTTCACCGTCGTCTCCTCCTCGTCCTCCTCCTCATTCGAGCTACTGTCTTCGTCCTGAATCTTCCGCTTGTGCCCTCGCAATCTTACTACGAGCGTGCTGAGATTTCCGACCGCCGTTTGTGACTCCTGTTGCAATTGGGCTATATTGTCGTGATGTCGGCTACCTCGCTTCTCACTTTCCGACGCGTGATTCTCTTCCCGTTCCTCGGGTGGCGACCGATGCGACTGCTCCTGATGCTGATTCGTAGGGCCGCCTCGACTGCGACCCTCTGAAATCAAAAGTCGCAACGAATATTGCCTCAAGATGGAGGAAGATGATGGAAAAATCCAGGATTGACGGACTAAGAAAATTTCTACTTTTCCACTAAATCAAAGAACGTTTTGTACCTCCTCTGTCAGCGTCCGGCGATCCGTTCTCCGGATCATTTCCAGCCGTATCTTCCCTCTTGACACCGGTGACACCGTCCTCTAACTGACAGCAGTCCATAATTAAATTTTCGTATTCTCGGCCGCTATAAAAGAGACGATTAAACACAATAAGGTTTGACAGAAAAGCGAGTCCGTCGTTCGTTACTCGCTTCTTTAATGACTCACCTTATGACGTAATTGACGCAAATGATATTTTGCTCCTCGGCATTTTTCGAATTGCATACGACGGTAGCGCACGTCTGTATCCACGTGTACCCGCCACTCTTGTTCATCAGCCGATAGTAATGCGTCAAAACTTGTCCTTTATGGATCACTAAAAATCATAATCGCAGCTAAGCACTTTTTCAGGGTCTCGATTTATCTGTGAGAAATATATACCCGCGAAAATGTTAACTGAATTCTCTTATTTTTCTAAGCATCTAAGCGCTTAACATTTTTTCGCAAGTACTGTACAATTAGCGTCGAAGCTACCGTTTGTACGACGATGAAGGAGAAGATAGGCATTCCATTCGTATGCATCGGGAATGCATACGAATCTTGATTATCGTTTGTTTTCGGAGTGTAAATGTTCGATTTTATCTCTGTATAATGCTCTTAGAGATGGGGTCCCTAGCCTGTTTCGCAAAAGATAATCGTTAAATAGATTTTCTAAATCTTTTGCTATCCGGTTGAGACAAGGATTATCGACAATTTTCCATGTGATTATCTTTGACAATGTGCTCGTTTGTATCGAGGATTAGCTTGCCGTTGTTCAAGGGATCGATAAAGACACATTTTTTTTGATTGTATCGCGATGACGTACATTTTTTTATAAAAATAAAATTTTCATATATATATGTAGAGGTATTGATCTCAGAAATCTGTCGTATCTCGAAAATACCCAATTAACGAAAGAGCGATATTCGTTTTACAGAGGAGTCGCGTGACAGTTACAATTGCGGATATATCTGCCGCGATCGAACAATCATCAGTGAAAAACGTTATCCCCAACGCCTACGTGGCTAATCTCATGTGAAACGTTCAAATACAAACAGATACGTACTTACTAAATCTGCAAGCGGTCGCGCGTAGTCGAAAAGACCAACGTATTATTATTTTCGTGCTTTTCTCTCTTCCCGGACAGCTTTGACACCCATCGCGCTCTTTCACCAAAGTATTTGCCTAGAACAGTAGGAGCAAGAAATTCTGCGTGGCAGATCTATCGGCTTTGTTTGTTGGAAACGTATGCATATGAATAACGTGACGGCTCTATTTTCGTTAATTGTTTCTCAAGTATAGACTGCAGCGAAAACAAGGAGACAGAATTTACTCGACACTCATAAAACAATTCACTTTTTTTTACGTCATTAAAACAGTAATTTGCCGGTTTATCTAGCGATACTGTCATGTTCGTTAATAAAAAAATCTTTCGCAATTAATTTTTAAAGAATTTTTAAGAAGAGAGAGGGGAGAGAGAGAGAGAGAGAGAGAGAGAAAGTTCGGAATAGTTAATATTTTCTCGATCCTCTTTGTACATCCCTTTTCTGATTTGCTATTTCTTGCAAATTTTGCAACTTATCTTCTTCTTCAGCTATTATTTCTTTCTTTCGTCCGTCTTTTTTATATATAGTATTCTTTATTCGTTTTGTTTGTTTTCTTTTTTTAGCATATCACCTTTCATTTTAGACTAATCATCAAACGAAATATTGCTGCAGAGAAGCACATCGTCTTATGTAATGGGACTGTCGGTGAAAAGTTACCTCCCACAATCGTTATGGCACCGGTCGGTCACGGTGACGTAATCGAGACTTGCAAAATTCGCGCGGCGCAATTTTATTGTTCAAGACAATTTACTCAGAATTTATACGCGTACATTCCTTCGAACATTACACAGAAAACATTGGGGAGGACCCCTCTCGCGATCGTGCAAACGGTACTCATTCGACTTGACTACGATCGAACGTGGCAAACGTAATTCATGACCAGTCATACTCACGATCTATGTGAGACTTCCGGAGACGATTCGCGTCCTCGCCGTGGCACAGCGTGTAGAGATTCTTCCCCGTCAATTCATCGGCAGTATAATCCAGCAAATCGGAAACCCTGAGGAGCACGAATTCAACAACATTCCCTTTGTAAAGCGGCCGTTTATAGATTCGTCCATTTTAGTGAGAAAATCATGCGAAGCAACATAGAATGGAATTTACAATTTATCACGCAAGAGCATTATTGTCTTGTAATAAATAATTTCCATACGATTGAAAAGATTGTTAAATATTCTCTCGTGCTATTTTTCAATATGACATGAGCTGTAGCTGTACAGACTCGACTCGATGCAAGCGGTACTCACTTTGGCTCGCAATGCGCTATCCGAAAGTCGAAATTGATTCGTGTGACGAACATGTCGGTCTCGAGACGAATTTCGTGTACACTTGGCGGTGGAAGCGCAATGGCTAGCCCGACCATGCCCATCAAAGGCGGCGCGGACTTTCTCGCGTGGCTGAATACAAACTGCGGCCTCAAACGACACAGCAACAGGACGACCTGTGTATACAGCGCGCGCATATAAAAAAAAATATTAAATTATCTTACAATATCTTAGAGCTGTCGCGCCAATTAAGTAGCCAATTAAGACTACGAGAAGATGAGCAAATCAAGATTTTGTTAGAATTGTCATAAGCACAATTTCGCTTACCCGATAACCTGACGATTTGAAATGACACCCTCTTTTTGTTAAAGTGGATTTCATCCTAACGCAAAACGCCCGGTCGTACCCTTTGTAAAGTCCAGTCGACGACAGCGACATTACCGAAGACACTGAGGATAGATGTAAGAAGAAATTGAATCGAACGCAAAGTGTATGTTCAGACGTGCATTTTTTAACCCTTTTACCATCAGACAGCGACTATCGCGATTATTTTAATTTTGAAAAATGTCAACTATGGAAGTTAGCATAAAAATGCAAATTCAAACACTCTTTCGATAAGAAAAAGAAAAAGAAAAAAAAAAGAATCGCGTTCAAAGGTCAATGCACAACGCGATATATATCGTGATACTCGGGGTTTACCGTCGGGATTCGCGGTAGAGGATGAACCGTGTTCCTCCGACGCGCCGCTGCTCGGCGACGCTAGACCGGAATTCGACGAGTGTGGGGCTGAGGTGCTCGTCGACGACGCGAGCCCCAGACCGAGCTGCTCGGCGACCTCGGCGTGATCTTGTTGATGGACGTAGTCAAAAACGCTCGACCCCGTCATTTCTACCTGGAATTAAAAACAACGGTCTTTTCTTCCTTAGGACGGAAACAGTGTTCGTCGGCGCGAGGCAGAGGGTTACCCCTGAGTTACAGCAGGGGTACGCAAGGGGCACGCGGAACCTTCGAGGGGGAGGATGAAGCCGGAGGGCGCCGTCGCGGCCATGTTTGTGCCAACGTCGGCTTTGCCGTCGGTTTTCCGAATCCCCGAAACACCCTATTGATTGCCCCACGAGCTTCGCAGAGAACCGAGAGGCTAGAGCTACACCGGTCACCTCCCGTACCCTCCTCCTCCCCGCTTTACCCCTCTGGCGTCGCTCTGGCTCTTCTCTACTCTCTTTCCCCGTCCACCTTCTCGCTCGCGGCATTAGGAATGGCGAACACGCCGCCGTGCAGAGGCTACGTGAGCCGCATGCGACCACCTCCGCCCGCCACCATCCACCCATCCCATCCTCCCTTGCCTCCCCCTCGCTCCCCCCGTTCTATGTCATGCTCGCCGTCGTGCCAGCCAGTATGGCCGCCAACTCGTACAACCTTCTCCTCTTTTCCTCCCTTGACCTCTCCTCCTTATTCTTCTACAACGCTATCAACTTTTCCTTCTCCTCCTCTTTCGCTACCTCTGCAACCATCGCCACCACCACCGTCACTACCACCGCCGTCGCCGCCGCCGCCACCGCCGCTGCTACCACCATCGCTACTACTTCAACGTTTCAACCTCCTTCTCTTCCGTCAACTTTTCCCTTCTTCCCTCCTCCTCCTCCTTCTTTCTCTTCATCCTCCTCCCTCTGCCATGTCTTTATATCTTTCTACTATCTCTGGCCTTCCGGCTGACGGTACACGTTGCATTCGCATTTGGCGCGCCCACGTTGCTTTTTACTCGCTTTCGCTTTCTCGTTATCGTTATCACTTTTCCCTTACGCACCCCCTGACCCGCGCCCGTCGTTTCTGACTTCATCGACGTGGCCGCCATGACGACGAGACGCGCGCTTACCTGTGAGAGACCGAGATATATCGAAACAGTTTCAGATATGTACAGGAATCTGCCATCAGCCGCGACAGCCATCGCGAAGCCGTCCAGGGACTGGTGACAGAAAATAGGAGATATGTGAGCAACTCCGATCCGTTCTCAGACGATAAACGCAAAACGCCTTTCGAACATTTATACAGACTGCCTCTTTTAAGAGAGAGATAGAACAGAAATACTGATCATTTTTAGCAAAACTTTCTTTATACTTTAAATACACATATTTGAATGTGCTTGATAGATTCGTATAATTTCAATCGAATAACTTGAAAAGAGTTTGCGACGCAACATTTAATGCGATTTGAAAAGAAACTATTAAAGTCCAAGGCGATGAAGTTTGATGAACGTATTATTGCTTATAATGAGATGGGAAAGTACTTACCTGTAATATGTGGGTACCTTGATGAATTTCGAAATGTTCTATCGTTGTGGTCGATGATGATCTGACTCGATTAGCACCTGTGTAAAATAACGAAGATAACACACAAAATAAACGACACCGAGTCTAAAATAATAACTCGTAAAACTATAATGCAAAATATCTTTTATTACGTTTTGAATAATTAATTTCTCGATGTAATTTCAACTTTTCAACTAACGTAACTCCAACGCTCAATTCTATTATTGGGTTAATACAATGGAGCAAAAGCAAAATTTCAAAAGGAAAATCAAAACAAAATTCTCGCCACAGATTTTGCATTTTTGTTTTAATTAAAGAAAAAATCTTTTAATTCGCTTTTTAAGAAACTGCAGTTACAATTTGATTCGACACGAGAGCACGATGGAAAACGTGAAAATGACGACAAATTTTTTGTTTATTCCGTCTGTGCCCTGATCAGAGATTTAAAATCTCCTTGGACGAGTAACGCAATATCGAACAGTTACGGATTGGCATATACTTATCGAGAAAGGTATCCTCGATTGATCAGCGATACGTGACTCACGCGGTGTTGAGCCATCGGCCCAGTCGACCCCTTTTGCGCCTTCTTTTCTCCCTTCGTTTAACAAACAAGACGTGGGCTACTTCTTACCGTAATAATAATCCTACGCTCCCCAGTAGCTCCGTAATGAAAGGACTTAGAAGACTCGATCAAACTCGCGCGCGAACCGCTTAATCTCGTAAGTCCATCGGGATGAGGCGGAATGGTCCGACTCGCCGGACCGACCCTAAGTTTCGGGTTTTCGGTCAACAAGGTAATGTCGATATTTCCTACTGTACGGAGTCGGACTCTGGGATAATCTAACGGGATTTCGTTTCTTGACGAACGCCTTTGTTCTCCCAATTATAATGACCCTTTCGCCAATGCTCTGACCAGCCCTCTCGCCCTGACCAGTCCTCGTTGTCTCAATCTTTCAAGATATATTTTAGCTTTAAAGATACTAAAGCTAGGCTTTAAGCGATTGATAATCCGTGTCAGAATTCAAGATAGGATTCTACTTATGATTTTATATGCCCTGTGTAAAGCACACTCTAGATGATCTACGTTTCGCATTAGAATTTGATATTCAGCACATAGTATTTTTACTTGTAGTTTCACACGTCATATAGTAAGAAAATCAATTGAAAAATCAGAATATATACGTATAAAAAATATATATTAAAATATATGCATTCTCTTTCATAAAAATTTGCATATAAATTTGCATAATTATGCGGAGACTCGAGAAAAAAATTCTATTTTAAAATCTGTGACGCAAAGATTGTCTAAAATAGATTTAAACTAATAAATGACACATTGATATGCTTTCATTATAAGAAGAATAATTGGACAGAACGTTTAAAACAATTTGATAGAACGTTTTATTATACTGTTTAGGTAGTTTATGGTGAATTATTATACTTTCGTAAGATGGATATTATATTATAGCTCGTCGCGCGGTCAACCCTCGTCCACGTAAGCACACCTCCGCCATTTATCACAATATTTTGATAAATATAACTTGGCCGTGTGTATTTGCCTTAGGCAGCTAGAAAAATATCGCGCCGGAATTTCCACGGGCGAACACGACGTAATTATCGTACGTGTGGAAGCTGTTGATTATTCTTTTTGACGATTCTCGGCGGATCGATAAGTCGGCTACTGCCGCGAGTCTCGGAATCGCAAAATCATTTTACCCGGTTAAGTCGGAAGGCCTTTCGTTCGTTCTAACGGTGGCCCTGACATGCGGCGCGAACAGAAGAGGGGCGCACTGGATTTAGTTTGACGAGGAGTTGCGGCACAGCGATGCGCGGCACCTAACTCAATTTCGTTAGTTTAGTTACATTGGCGGTTCGTAACGCGAGGCGTGCGCTCGTAAGGGGCTGTCGTGATTAGATTTTCATGTGGATAGTGGTAGAGGTACCTAAGCCTTTATACGTACCCGCGTACGTGGCAAAACCCCTCTTTCACTCTCTCTTTCTCCATCTTTTCGCGACCCTCTCCCGCACTGTAAATATTAACTCAACCAGCCCCTCGCGCTCCGAAAATATGCGGTGGCTCTACTGGTAAGTGAAGCTTCCTGACAAGTTCAACAACGGTGTCTTTACGATCTGTCTTTGTAAAGAAGGATTTTTTTTCTCGATAGCGCGATATATAGGATACATTAGTGACAATGCAACAATGCTTTCTATTCTCTTTGAAAAAATCGGTTTCGCATCGATTCATCGATATAAAGAGGGGCGTAAAGCAACGACAGCGAGAGTCAACAATGCGCTTCAACTAACTTGAATGAA
Source organism: Solenopsis invicta (assembly GCF_016802725.1). Classification (NCBI taxonomy): domain Eukaryota; kingdom Metazoa; phylum Arthropoda; class Insecta; order Hymenoptera; family Formicidae; genus Solenopsis; species Solenopsis invicta. The sequence goes on from NC_052667.1 coordinate 28,323,640, forward strand.
AAAACGCGAGGGCAAAAATACTAAAATAAGCTGGTAGCTGCTCCCTTTTCGCTAAATGAAGCACGAAAATGAAGGAGGCCCGCGGTGATCTTATCGCTCGATGATTGCCGACAATTCTCTATTACTATGTATCTAGAAATCTCTCTCTTTCGCAGGCTGCATGGTCACCGGAATTATAAAGGGTATCTGGAAGCTCGATCTATTGCGAAGTTTACGTGTTTCCTTAAGGAGACTACTGTCCACAATCTTAGTCATATATACTCTGGGGTGTCCCGATGGTTCTTGTATTATGCGTTATATTACGTAGAACAAAAAATACTTTATCAGGTTACGTAATTGCGATCTATGTTATAAATATAAGACGATGCGTTTTACGAAAATTTCTCGTTCAGAGCACAATTTTATAAATCGAATTACGCATCGCACTACGTCGCGACGCGATGTCGATTCTGTCTGATAATAGAAGACACGTGTCTAGAGAGAAAACATCATTCGTAAATCGGAGACAAGCCGAATATCTGCTGGCTTTAACGCGATTACCTCATACTCTCGAGACGCTTCTCTCACTCATATTTCTATGTTAGTATTTTATTCCATTTCAATCAAATTTTTATCATTTAACAAACTATTACACATTCATATATCTACCTGCTAATTATTAAGTTTATCTTCATTTCTTATTTTGTTCAAATTTAATTCAATTTATACATTTACATATTTAATTATAAAATATCATGTTCTTAGCATCGAGCATATTGAAAAGCATACGAAATGCATATCACACATACGATGAAATACTGCGACGATACATTCCGCACGTGTCCGTCGCAACACTAGTCTACTCCACTGCAGACGACGCGAGCGTAAAGGAATTATAACGCGGCTGACTTCCTCTCTTATTCTTATCCCCAGAGAGGAAGTTAGGCGTACAGAATATACGGGTCCCGATCCCTATTAACAGTCTGGATGATTCCCCCTTCCCGAGATTAAATACTGATCCATCAAGAGACATCATCGGCAGATATATCTTCATCGAGTCGGTTACCCCGAGAGCGAGAGAGACTACATCTATTTCGATAAATTAAAACAAAATGTTTGCTCAATACTGCGATAGCCGCGCATTTATATTTTTTAGAAATAAAAAAGGATGGAATCTTAAATTGCACGATGCTTGAATTTTTAATTCATTGTGTCAAAATCCATTGTTTAATCCCTCGATAGATGCACCAGAAAGAATAATTTTGTTACAACTTATCATTGCATCTTTATTATGAGAGCAATCAAACCTCGCTATCATAAGCAATTATTCGATATTATGGAGAAAGTTATTTTATTATAAAATCTTGCTGAGCAAACCAAGTTAGTAGGAATAAACAAACTGATGAAGCAAGTTTAATTTGCTGTTAAAGCGAATATTCTTAACAATATATTCTCAGTAAATACATCCTAGTCTCGCGACGAAACGATTCAGTCGAAATATTTTGCGAATTCAACCAAATTCTTTTCAGCGAATAAAACCAGTATTCTTAAGAAATTTTTCTGCTGTTGATGCATTAGCAATGTCAATGACGATCAAAATTGCTACAAGCACTAGCGTATCTTTTCTCATGCGATAAAATGTATACGTGACGTATCGTCTTACCTTTGACGGATTTGCTGGGCGGTGGACCGTCGCGGGACCACGGTGGATCGCCGTGACTGGAGAAGTCGCGTAGTTTGAGGTACGAGATCGTTAGCCTTATTATGGAAGCCTTGTCCAGCTGGGAGGTGATGGCCGCCGGTAGTGGTAGCATTTTCGCGAGCTCGTAGAACTCGAAGTTTTCTTTACCCCGCCGCGACCTCGCCGCGTCCCGGCTCTTCTCCTTGCGCAATTCCAAGATGCTGTAATGCAAACACGCGCACGGTTACAGCAGCGAAGCAGCGCGTCTCTTCGGATCGCAGTAGACGCTATCGTGGATCGCGATTGGCACGTACAGAGAACAGTCCCCAGAAAAAAAAGTTCGACGTCGAATAATTTCTCATCTGCCAACGTCTATCCTTAAACTGTGGATGTGGAGCCTTTGAGACTCCCGCCACTTGTTTCGTAGCTTTGATTCTGTATAAGTTTTAGTCTGATTAAATTCTGAGGCCGAAAAATTCAAGGAAATGTAGCAGCAAGTGTATACACGGAGATGAGAGTAAAATAACTTTCATTTCTTTCTTCTCACATCTAAAAGCAAAAGTCGATATTCACTCGCACGTAATGTTCGCAGTTAAGAGTTAATTAATTGGAAATTCGAACGCCAAGTGTACTCCTACTGTCCTTAAGACTCGATTTTCTCAAATCGATTAAAAGACGCAGTTCGACGATCGTAAAAGTCTTTGGATTTTGTTGATGAGTTTTAGCCATAGAGAAAGACGGCGATCGGCCCGTAATTCCGGTCCCGTATCTCGGATGCCCGTCGGAATCGTCGCGTCTACTATCGCGCATCTACTAATGACATTCACGACGTACGACAGAGGTGGACATGGTTATTTCGCGCAAATGCACGCGGCGCGGCGGCAGAAGCTGAAATTATGCGGTCGCGCAAATAGGTGTAAAGGCGGAGAGGCGTGGCGATGCTGTGTGTCGCGCGGTGCGGCCACCGCTTAAGCGGCATACATTATTCAAGCGCTATGAAGCCCGTGTTTACTGACAAGCCGGCAAACGTATCCGCGAGTGAACATCGGCGTAACGTAACCACGCCCAATGGACGGCCCCTCGGGTGCACGGTTTTACATTTAAACTGTAAACGCGCCGGCCAATTGGAAATGGCGGCAACGGCGACGGCGTCGCGCGTAATCTACGTGCCGTTTCTTGGTACCGCTCGCTTGGTCGTTAACCTTCGACGACGGCAAATCGGAGAACCGGCGCGGCGGCGCGGGTGGACCACGTCGAGCGCTACTTTCCAGGATGTCGCGAGCGTACGCCAAGATTTTGCTAAATCGCAACGAATACTTGCCCAACGAATACTTGCGAATCGTTGAGATTCAAAGAATGTTGCGTACTATCAAACGCCAATTTTTTATGTGTCAACCGTGTCAGCTGTTTTCCATCTGGAACGGTAAGACACCCAGAGTAGAACCCTTCTTCCACGGGAACGAGGGATTCCCCGGACCCCGATAAATCGCAGAGTGCGCGTAAACCGAACAACTCTCCCTCTCCCCCACATAATTACGCGGATTTGTCCCCTGGAAGGCATCAAACAGTTAAGAGTTTCGTCCATTAACTAACTCCCATCGTTCGGAAGCCGGGGATCGACGCTTGGCGGAAACACCAGCTTGGTGGTTCCAAGTCGAAATGATACGAAGCACGATGGGATTTTTATTCGTTCGCTATTGCGCTTAACGACTGTAAAACGCCGATGCTTTTCCCACCCATCCCGAGTTTTGTCTCACCCTCGCGCGAGAGATGCGCCAACACGATGGTAACCCATTATGGCCATTTTCGCTGCCACCCGAGCAGGGATCGGAAGTCATAAAAACGAAAGAAAGGGGGAGAGAGAGAGAGAGAGAAAGAGAGAAAGCATCCCTCCAATATATATATAAGCCACCACCGTGCCAGAATCTTGTTTTGGCATTTTACAAGCATTCCGTGACACTCGATCCTTCCTACGCCCGGTGAAGTTTCGTTCACGAGCGGGCTTTCGTTTTCGTCCCAAAGGGATAATGACAGATTCCTCCCTTTCGCGACCGTTCGCCAAATGATAGAGTACACATTTTGCAGCGAAGCGTGCGCTAAACTTCTCCCTCCTTGCTGCTTGATATCGCGATTCTCGTCGGCTACTCGGAACGCGGATGCAATAACGCGTGTCTTTTCAACTTGAAATAATAAAATAACACATAAAGCGTAACGCGAGTTTACGTGTACATTTTTTCACGCGTCACGTTTACTTGTAGCACAAACATTGCTCCCCCTCACGCGAACGTCGACTAAATTGAGACGATTAAAAGCCGACGATTGACGAGGATAAAGAATACGAGGGAAAAGGGACGCCAGCTTCCTTCGTTTCCTTTGACCGTGTCGAATCTATTCCCCAAGAGAAACGGAACTTGGCCTAAGCACGCTGCTGGAGTAGCCGCCCTTCCCGTTCGGCCGCCGCGGCGAAACGCGTCTGCAGACGTGTGAAAATAAAATTACGTCCAACTTTCGGTCAAATTGGTCGGAATTGGGCAAGGGCTCGCGAGACCCCCGAGAGTCCCCCGTGGGACCGGAGATAGCGGTCCCTCGCGCAACCATCGCATGCCGATACATCCTTGGCGATCCTTGAGAAGGCTACCACCGTGGAAGCGGCGCCTTTCGCTACTGCGCTCGACATCCTCTTACCTCTCTAAGTGCCGCCCATCAATAATTCAGCAGCGAAAGCTATGACAAGCTCTCACCCTTATAGATGCCCGCCACCCTCCACGTTTCCACGTTTCTCGGCTTCGACTGCTGTCGAACCGTCACCGCGCGCGGCACATATGAAAAATAGCTAGGTAGTAATAATCAGTCGGATTACCGAACAACGCCGCGCCGTTCCTCTATATCGAAACTTATAATGAAAAAGATTTTTCATATCTAAGGAAAATGTAGCACTTTGATACGTGTCAGTTTGATTTCAATGTAACTTTATCAAATGTTCGCAGAGATCCCTGGTATTCCAAGAAATACCGCTAATTTCTCCAGAGAAAGTTGCATTAGAAAAAAATGCGAGAGTCGCGAGTTTATTACAATATTTATTTATCGTTTCGTAGCTAACAAGATAACTTTCAAAGATAACTTGTACCATTTGTCTGATTTCTTTTAAATTTCCCTCATTCACGATTATTTCACAATCTTATGATAAAATGCAAAGTTAAAAAAATAATTTTTAGAGATTGAATATGTAGGTACATTCGCTTTATATCAGCGGATATGAGGATCAGTGCCTTGCTTAAGCGAGCTTGTAAGAAAATTGCGCGATACGTAATCGTAACGGGAAATCTTTGCAACCCTTTCGCTACCCCCGACAATGATCGCCTCCGAGCTCTTCGACACGATTCCTCTCGGCGACAAGGCGACAAGCGGGAACGCGGGTATCGGCAGCCGTAGAAATTATAATGCGCGTCGCAGCACGGACTCATCGACTAATTCAATTAAACGATTCATTTGCCGGTCCGAAGCACCACCTGAGGGTATGTCCCGGTTCCATCTGTATTTTCGCGTCCATGGGTACGTGCGTCTGTGTACGAGCGCCCGCGCGTTCCTCGTCGAAGAGAAACGTGAGTTGGAAAAGGACGAACGGACCTACTCCCTGGAGAGTCGTAGCCTCGCGCAACAATACAATGCTCCTAATGTTACGGCTCCAGTTTCGACATAATTTTCTTTCGCGGTCCCTGGAACCCGGGGACGGGAAACCGGGCGGCTATCGAATGCCCGGGCTTTTGTAGCCTTACGGCGAAAAATGTCATTTCCGCCGACCGCCCGATAACGAGGAGCGAAGAATAAGTTTTAGACGGCTACACGTCGCGAATGTCGCGATTAAATTTGCGCAGGGAATCGTAAATCGGTTCGATCTGCTACGACCATTTCTACGACTACGCTAATATGTGAATTCTTAAATTGGTCCGACGCAGCTAGTCGCCAGAGAAACGACGAGACATCAGCGAATAGTTGGCAAACCCTTTCGCAAAGTCGCTATAAAAAAAAAGACGAACGCTTGTCTTTTGTCGTTTACGTTCTTATTCGATGTCATGAATAATTCACAGTGCATCCCTCGCTTCTAGTGGACCAAAGTACGGTCCGCGATTTCATTCATGATGCAACGCTCGAATCATGTCGGGTTTTATAAGCGAGCGCGAAGGGGATAATGCGACGCGTGTAAATTCGTGGCGTTACGCAATTACATGTGGGATGAGCTTGGGACGACGTCAAATCTAATGCTTGGAAGAGAAAGCTTGGAAACAATTTTTCTAATTGTTCCGACAATTTCTCATATATTGATATGATTATCTCTTTCAGTGACTTCATCGCTACAAGTCAGAGCTGCCGGAGATACGCTCTGTATTCTAATATTCATCGTGACCTGTGGTAGATAACGATACAAGTGAGGAAATGCTTTTCACGGAACATAGAGCGGAATCTGAATGGAAGTGGATAAAACAAGAAAAAAAAAAAAAAGAAATCACGGAGAAAGAATAACGCCGGGAGCACTAAAGCATCTCGCTGCATCCGCGGACGTAAATCACGACCGCCGTGCCGTACGCATGCATGCATGCGCTACACACCTACAATAAAACGGGAAAAAAAGGAAGAGAGAACGAGAGACAGAGAAAAAATGGAAAGGGTAGAGAAAGAAAGAGAAAGAGGGTCGAGAGGCGAAGTGTACGCGACAGCGAGAGGGCGAGAGAGTCGGAGGGAAGTTGGCTCCTGATGACGCGCAGATAAGGGAGGGCTTAAAGTCTACGTGATGAGCTTCCCGATGCGGAGGAGCGGAGGTCGAGCCTGAGAACTTTCGGTAAATGCACTTGTAAGAGCTGTTTCTTCTTTCCTTAACATTTTGGACGCGACCCCAAACTCTCCCCCGCGCGGTATCAAATGTAGTTTACGGCGCGAAGCGCTTTGTCGTTCCTTTTGTCTTTGCTTTTGCGTCGCAAATAAAGCTTCCTAGCGTCCGGGTTAAATCCTGATCGTTAGGATCGAGATCGCCATCACGAAAGAAATGTAATAATTTTTTATATCGCTTTAGAGAAATAAAAAAGTCACGATAAGAGAAGAAAAGTTACGTATATGAACAAAATGTTTCATGTATAACATTATATTTCTTCTTTTTCAAAAGTTCAAGCATTTCTACAGGTAAGATATTACTTCAAAACAACTGTAACAAAAAAATAAAATTGTAAAAACAATAACTACAAAAAATAAAATAAAAAGAGAATGTTCGACTGAAACTCGAAAATAATGCGAAAGACTCTGCGGAAAGACCGGATTGGTCGAGAGACTTGGACACCCATTGAAAAATTAAGTAGCCGACGCTCGGTCGACTAGCAGAGAAAGCAAGGGGTTTCGAAAGGCCTCACGTCCGTGGCTCGCATCCGGATGCGCCGGTGTCTTAACTTCCGGGAACGTGAGCTCGTAGCCGCGCGGCGGGACGCATTCGTGGCGCGACACAGTCGCCAAAGTTAGATATAATGACGCGGTCACTGATCTCAACGAGTTAAAAGCTAATTATTTCGTGCTCGCTATATAATAATCTCTGGTATAGATTTATATTGGATGATTGAATTAGATCGTCAATTAAAGCGAAGCGAATCGTTCCACGCGTTTTTACGAGGGTTACGTATGTATAATCTTCTTTCGTCGAATAATCGATTTTCATGAATTTCACTACCTTAATTTTGTTGATTAAAGTATTGCGATAGGAGCGCCATGGGACATGAACGCGCAATAACGAATTGTCCTGCTGAACGTAGAAAAAAAAAAATACGTAGATTTTTCCCTAATCCCCAAGGGAACGGTAGTAAGAGCGATTAAGACTAGTCGGGTTGCAGTAGTGCGAGCGGTTCGTTACTGGCGACGTCGGAAAATCAAAATAGAGGTATATATTGGAAGGAAGAGATAAGGGCGAGAGGTAAAGTTGACGGCTCCCCCGGTTGCCCCGTCAGCATCAGCGTTCCTCCGATATCACATCGGGTTTACGGCCGCGGCGTGACGTACTCGTCTGCCCCATTGGTTTACCAGCCTTGCGCCTTATACCTACCCGCCACCCATCACCATTCCCATTATCCACTCACTGTGACAGAGCTCTCTTGGGACCGTACCCTGTACTACGGGCGGTCCTTTCATCCGATTTCCGAAGGGCCGCGGAAATTCTCGGTGTCAACCGCTCATCGTCGGATGTACCTGCGTAATTTGTCGAACGCGCGGCGCGGGACGTGGTTACGTCAAGTGATATAAATAATACATGACACATCGGGATTAAATGACAACGTGTCTCTAGATTTTTCGTGTTTTCTCCGGGGGTGGTTGTAAAGTTAAATGCCCGGCGCGTAAAGTATCTCGCGAGTTACGCTGCTACCAGGCACCGATTTGCGATTGTGAATAAAAGTGAATTAAAAATTTTGATACATGTACATGGTATCGATAAAGTTAACTCGATCGATAAATAATACTCTATCTTCAATAGGCGAGGCAGATGGATCTTTCGCGAGGTGCTCGTGCGTGCTCGTGAGAATCGCGGGTCGCGGGTCGCAGGTCGCGGGTCGATCGTCGTCCAAGATTATTATAACGGCGTGACGATAAGAGTACTATTAAGAGTAATACATAATTAGAGAAATAAGTATAAGAGAAACAACATGCCCTGGCTCGAGGAGAGGACCCTGACTCTGTTTGTACGGGACACAGAGGTCCGCCGGTACGAACCAGGAGTGCGTGAACGCGGGGTTGATGTTGATCGCCCCAGCGGCCCCCTGATGGGGTCCGCCGACACCGACACCGACACCGACACCGACCCCGACCGGGCTTTGTCGTTGAAAGCCCCCGTAATCCATGGCCACCTGATACGGCAACATTTCTTCACAGCGTCGCTTCGCTCACTTATCTTCACTTATCTGACGACGATGGGTCTCTCGCCACTGTGCGCTGTGCGCTCTCACGGCGCACCCTCGTGCTGCTCGCGCGAAAACTGACACAATTAAAAACTGTCACGCGAACCGGTACGCGCACTCGGCGGGTGTCATTCACGCTCAGTGAACGCGGTTAGTTCCTCGACGTCGACGTCGACGTCGACGGTCGACGGTCGACCGAACGCACCCCCGATCGAATCCCGAAGGCGGGGGCGGCGACGGGGGGAAAAGGGTTGAATCGCACGCGCGCGGTGAAGGGCGGAGGAGCTACACGGCTAGGCGAGCTACACGGCCCGCTGTACGAACCGCGCGCCGTTCGTCGTGTTCGGGTTCGTGACCGAGCGAGCGGCTAGACGGGACTGTACCGTCCACGACGAGTGAGACTTTCAGCCGGAGAGCATCGAGAGAGCGCGGAGGACGAAGGAGTCGGGAGAGTACGTGAATAACGGGAGCGTGCGCCGAATAACGGGCGGAGTTATCCCGCCCACGAAACGCCCTGCTCGACGAACGATGCTGCTTTCCGGCGCGACGCGCGTCCGCCCACTCACCCTGCCTTATTTCCTCGACGTCGTCCTCGTCCTCGTCACCGTCGTCCTCGTCTTCGTCTTCGGCTCCTCGTTCTTGCTGTTCTTGCTGTTCCACTCTGCTTCGACCTGACATTGCTCCATCTCTTTCTTTCCCCTTCTCTTATTTTCTCCCTCCCCTCCTACCCTCTCTCTCTCTCTCTCTCTCTCTCTCTCTCTCTCTCTCTCTTCCGCATTGTGCGATGCGACGCGATACGATGCAACCTCGTTCCTCTTCATCGAGGATGCCGCGTATCGCTCCCGCATGAGTAGTCTCTCTTTTTCTACGCGATTTTCATTTCTGTATTTTTCCTATCGAAGACTCGTCGTTAATACTGTACTACCCTTAGATCATTAATATAGTGGAACAATGTATTATTCGATAAATTCTAGTCGTTAAATTACCATCTGAATGCATTATCGAGTATAAAACTTCAAAAAATTTGCATACATTAAAAGAGTATTTGCGGCGAACATTATTCGCCATGATGTCGGCGTCGCGAGGTGTCGAGCAGGCCTTTCAATATTCGGCTCGTGCATATGGAAGCCGGGACTTTCACATCTTCTAACGGATGTCCGCGATGTACTATATGTCTACAAATTCATCATATGCACGTACATATGACTTTATAATGTTTTGCAATACAAAGAAATATTTTTAATAATTACATCTTCTAATTAGAACGCGGAGAAGTCGTCGATAAAATTTACATCTTTCATTCTTTTCATAATACTCTTGATTTTTGTAAAGAAAGAAATTTAGAACAATCGAATATATTTTCAGAGAGACTTGGAAATGGATTGACTCACAAAGAAACATCGAGAAAATAAAGATACAAAGAAATTAATTGCGCGAACAAATTGATTTGAGAATGGCAATCAAACGTGCATTTGTCAATTACAGGTACAATTTTCTCGTGCATAAATCTCAACGCGTATTGGTTCAAGTTGTACAAGTTATTCCATGCCTAGAAATTGACGGATGATGTATTATACAGATTTCTTTCGAAGATGTAGAATCGATATGACTTGGTCATGGTAAATGTAGAAATATTCTAATTTAAATATCAAACGTATTTTTTCTTTTCTATCCTATCATATTTAATATAAATAATTAATATTACACAACTTGTACATTTTTCTTCTTCAACTTTACAATAGATAGCTGAGGTGTTATTTCTCCTCAATTTTGTAATTGCTGTTATTACTTTTTTAGTAGGTAGGTAGTTTTAACAACTCTGGTTAGATATAGGAATGCTTAAACTAAAACTCAAGTATTTTATGTATTTAAATTAAATACATAAATATATTAGTTGAACTAAAAAAATTTGAACGAGTTAAAAAATTAGTCAAGGTAACGATTTTTGTTCTCAGTGTATGTATACGAAGATTCGTAGAGAGTAAATTTGTATCGCAAATTGCGTTTAGGAACTTTGAATCGTCTATTTAGAAATCGCTTTGGAGAAAATGATAGACGGTTGTTCGCCGCTCCTAGGTTCGAGCGACAAGGATCCGACAGGTTCGAGAGACGATCGAAGCCTAGGCACGGGGGGAAAACGACGACGCATCGGCATTGCTAGATACGACGAGTTCGCTGCGTACTTAACATGCATCCCCGATACGAAGGATTCCTTATTGTATCGTTGCACGTGAGCGTAATGCACAAATATGAACTTGACTGCGGGCTGTGTTCCTACCCGGGAGCCTCTCGGTGATAACTCCGTTCTCATAATCATATTATACATATGGATGTTCCGCGCCCGTTGCCTCTTCGATGGCTCGTACGCCGTTGCGTTTATCCAAACGAACGTAACGCTCATCGCGAGTGTCTGAGCTAATCCTCTTGATTAATCGCTTTCTCAATAGAAGAAAAACGGCGCGCGCGAGTATTGCGAAACGTGTCTGCGGGAAAACGGAGAATCTGGCGTCGCGCGCCGTTTCGCGCGTCCGTGTATCCATTCTGTCAAATTGGCGATAATTGCGCGGATATAGACGATAAGCGTCTCCGAGCGTTATCGGAACAGTCGCGTTCGCGGGGATAATTGGCGCAAACTCTGCTTGAACGAAGCGGAGTACAAAGTACGGAATACGGCGGAGCCCGCGAGCATTAACTCGCCGCGCCGGTTAATCGCCCGTTCCTTCAATCGGATAATATCGCTTTTACGTACATAACGATCCGTATCTAACCCTTTCCGGGACAATGTATCAGCGCGGACGCATAAACGTCGGCCGTCGGGTAAAGAAGGGCCCCATTAAAAGCCGTCGCACCCCCGCGGGCCCGCGGACGCGATAAGAGTTATCTCCATTCTCTAATTGAAAGTTAATTGGTCCACCGTTAGTTAGTCGCGCGCTCCGCTCCCGGGTCGTCTACCACGGCTCGGGGCGGCAATTTAGGAACACTGTACCGACAATAATGAGACCCTATCTTATGGCGTTACCGCCGACCGCCTCCGTTTCGGGTGTACACGTATTACCTACGGTGTTACGTGCGCGCCAAGTCCTCCCACGTGTTCGTAATAAACTGGCCCACCACCGCCTCCGTGTAATCGAGAATTTCCGACCAACACGTAGCGAACGCGCGCGTACCTGAGACAGAAAGATTACGATCGGGCCCTTCGAAGAGTGAAGAGCGAAGAGATCGAGCGCGCGAGGACGATGCACGTGTCCTCTAAGCGGTTACGCGTGTTGCGCCAGTTAGTAGCGGCTTACTGATTGCCACTAGACGGGAAGAGATAATATCGCGCCACATAAAACCAACGAGCGAGCGAGCGAGCGAGCGAGCGTCGTTCGTGTCGAGAAATAGAATGCGTCGATTGTGACTCGTGTCATTTTAGAGTGGAGAGCGCTAATTTCTAATTGCCGCTCAGTCAAAATGCATAAAATTTCCGAATACATGCGTATCAAAGAAAGAAAGAAATTTTTCATCATTGAAACCTATTTATTCGCGCGAAAAAAATCCTTTCCACTTAACGAACGCACGAAGAACGCTTACGGGTAGAGTATAAGAGAGCGGAGATATGTATCCCGACACTGTCGCGGGATATTTGCCCACGGGGCACCCTGGCTGATATCCGTGGGAGGTATACGAGGGTTAACGTACACGCAAGCGTATATGCGGCTCCCGTAATTTTTCAAATTGCACCGCTGTCATTCACCCTCCCGACTTTACCGTCTCGCAAACGGAAACGCGCTGATCTCTCTCCCTGTCTGTCCTCCTTCCGTCTTTCCCCGACGACCTTCCCGCCCGTCTTCGCCTCTCGTGCCAAATTCTCCCTCCGCTCGCCACGGCATAAGGGGAGCGCCTGGCTACTAACGAGAAACGAAGTTATTTGAGGGTGCTACAGAAAGGAGTTGGACAATCATAATAATCAAGTGCGATTCGCGTTTATTGTTGGCGATTATTGCTCGCCACCCTCTCTCGGTTGGAAAGACTCGCGCGCGCCGCTCTCGCTACCGCCGCTGCCGCCACCGCGGCACGGTGGTAATAAATAATAACAACCGAATGAATCTTCGCACCGCGGTGCGAAATAAATAGAGTTAAAAAGTTGGCCGATAGGCGACAACTCCCGCGAGATAAGTCTCTGTGAAATATTTCGAGGCGGCTCCTCTCACCGCTTCCGCCGTCGCGCCTCGTAATGGCTAAGCTCATTTCGCCATCGGTTTTCACTTAATGAATCTTTTGCCCTTTTCTATATCTAAATTTACTTTCTTAAAAATTTACGATCTTTACTGTTTATATATTTTTAAAGCATATCTTATTATTGTATAATCGATAATGTGATATATAAATATCATTGACATAAGCTGATGTAATTGGCGATACTTAATGGCTCAATTTCTTAATAGAAACAGAAATGTTTCTATTCAGCATTCTCTACTCATCAGACAATTCAAGAGCTACAAGCGACGATTTTATCGATAGCGAACAAGATTACCGATGGATAGAATTAGACCGATCGTTTCTGAATTACGTTAGGCGTCGTATTAAAAATAAAAGAAGCGGGGCTTCGTCCCCCTGTCCCGCGATTCATAATTGCGTCGGGGTTTCAATTACGTCCGTCGTCGAGAAAGATTAGCGAAACAAATTGCTTTCTCCTACCGTCAGCACCACGCACACATATTAACGTAACTTTTTTAACATTAAAGGAAAAAAACCGCCCGCCCTAGTGCCTCAGGAAAAAAAGAGCACTCGTAGTTGCACCGTCCCGGCACCCTCCGTGTCGCGCTACTTAATTATGCCTTGCCGTCTTCGTTCAGGCCGGAGTAATCTCCTCGTCCTCCGCGTTGCTCCTTCCACGACGCAGGCTGCGTGCACATTCTTGTCGAGATATTACCTTTTTTTTCCCTTTTTAACGCCACGACGACGCGCGACGTTCCGTCACCGTCGGTTACACGCGTATTTCATCGACCGACGTGACGCGTCTAACGCTATCCCGTGCCTTGTCTTTGAAAAAGATATTCAAGGAGGTCATCTCTCTCCAAGACTCTACTTTGGACTGGAAATCTGACCGATTGGCCGCAACTGGAGTTGATTAGATTCTATTTACTGGACGCGAGTTTAGTGGTTCGATCCCCCTTCGCTTCCGTCTATTTCATCCCCCTTGTAGCAAATCAACCGGTATACGGGGCCACGATCCCGCAGACCTTTCCTAGTCCGTCGCTAATTTAGAGGAAGGAGCGGCCACGTACAATCTACTCATTCTTTTCAAGTATTTTTGCAATATTTATTCGCTTGAAAAATCTTGCGAGACATAAGAAAATACTTCTTCGTATCGGAAGGCCTGTTCAAAACAAAGCTGCATGTTGAAAATGTACTCGTTAAGGTTTATTATTAAGAACGCCAGCGGAAAGAAGTGATCTTTTGGGAGGAAGGTAGGGGGAGTCTAGCTCGTCTTTTCGCAGCAACGACGTAAGAATTTCGATCGGGGGTAAAGAATCGTTCTTTCGAAGCGCATTTCCTTCCACGCGATAGCCCTGCATTCTTGCGCACGTCCGAGAGAACATGGCAATTTTTGGACTTTCAGGCGTGCCGTGGCGTAGATTGACAAGCGCGGGCAAGGGCAGCAGCCGTACCGCGCAGCGGTGGAAAATGGGGCTCGGGGAAAGGAAATAACAGGGTCCGGGACCCTATCGGCGAGGCAATCACATCCCCCTTCAAGAACACACTGGCATTCACTGAACTTTAAAATCAAATAATGCCCATTAAAATAACAATACGCGTCCCCGGCGCGAGCAGGTTAAACATTCTCTCGCTCTAGCGTCTAACCCGCTCTCGCCTACGTTCATTACCATACGGGATCGGGTTACGACAATTACGTTAAGTATCGCCGTCGCTAATACATACCGATTCGAGTCAGGGGGGAGAGGGAGAGAGAGAGAGAGCGGTCTCGGATCCTCCGCTGACCCCCTAATATCTTAATCAAACCTAGGAGGCGGTTTGTTTTCGCGCACCCGTGATTTCCGTCGCCGCGCGCCGTCGCAACGGCCAACCCCGACGAGCGGCGAATACTTGCGTGATTGCTCTAATAACTCTCATTTTGCGATTAACGATCCGTCGGTTGTAAACAGTTGCGTTTAGGAAAGACTCGGCGAGACACGGGACATCTCTTCCTCGGAGAGGAAGAGAGAAGATTCACCACCTGTGCCAAAGAAACACGGAGATCGTTATCGCGCGAATGGTCGGTTCGCAGGATCGACATAACGTAAACGGCGGCTGCAGGACCGTGACCTAAGATCGTTATCGTCGCGTTGCACGATGCTTATCGCGTCGTAATATATCGATCTTACCGCGTCTCTCTTCTGCTTTTCGAGACAACCACGTTAATTCCGGCGATCATGCGTTAAAGCAAAATTTGTCGTTTACGAAAGTCAATTTATGTTTCTGTTGATTGAGAAATTCGATTCTCTCGGTTTTATCACGTATATCTGTCACGTAAATTTGTCATACTGATCGTACGATCACGTGATGCACGGCAATACGGCAGGTTTTGTCTGCAGTCGAGGGTGCCGATATTTATGATAAAATGGTTTCTCTGGAAAGTTCCCCCGAGACCGGGGAAACTGCACGCGGCAATTTATGCACGGTGGACGAATAGTCGGAACGCGTAGCAGCTATTAGACCAACGTCCCGATCGAATCGTATTACGACAGTCTTATTATATCTGTCTAGGTTTCATTAATTTTAATACGGTGTACGATGCATCGGAGCGTCATCCAGTCGTCAACTGCCACGCGCATCAACGTAAGTTGCAAAAGGAGTTGCCTCGTTCGTTATGTAAGTTGCGTCAGAGGTGGCTTCGATCGCACAGCACGGCACCACGGTTCAACCGTAAAAAAATGATAGCCAAAATTGACAAGCATTGTCGAGCCATTTATATGTACATCGCGATTATTAAGAACGAATAAAATCAGAGTCACCGAATCAGAGTCCGATTTGTATGTCTACCTGTGACCAGTGGCGCGATATTTAGGTCGACTCGATTCCAAGAAATAATTTCCTTGTCCGAATACTCGAAGGAGAACAAAAGGAGAAAAAGAAAGAGAGAGAGAGAGAGAGAAAGCTAAAGTTAGAATGGAAAGGTGAATTTTTCCAGGCGGCTATCAAGCCGCCATGGCGCCGGCGATCTAACGACTCGCGCTGACAACCGGATGCGAGGAGAGGAGAGGCCCGATACTCGCCACGGCGAGTTCCCGCATCGGTCATTAGCATGCAACTCGCGGACGTACATATTTTGGGGAGTCCTCGCGAAGAATACCAATATTCCGCTTTGACATTCCAATAAAACGCGCTCGTTTTGTTTATGAGCTTGTACGCGATGCGTGAGCGTGCGTGCGTGCGTGCGTGCGTGCGCTTACATGCGTGTGCGTGCGCAACCGCACGTCCACGTCTACGTCGTCACCGAGGTGGTTACATCAAAACGCATGAATGGTATTGGAGATTGAAATGGGAACGAAGAGACAGGGAGTAGGTATACGACCGCACCCACACCGATCGGTGCCAGACCGCTGGAAACGCGTTAACGAACGTCGGTGCCACCCTCTCAGTCGCATCGAGACAAGATGCTGAATACGTTGTAGAAAGGACTCGCGTATCTACCGTTGCCAGCGTTTGCTAAATCCTAAATTCCCCTAACTTTATTAGTTTTACACTTTCGGGATTTTACGCTCGCGAGATGTGTACCTCTCGCTATTCAAAATGTGTACTCTGTATGTATCATTGCAATTTAATCGTCGACACGTAGGCGATTTATCAAGTTCTGTCGCCGACATTTTTTTTTCTCTTTTCTTTTTTTTTTGTATATCTCTCACGCGGAAAATGAACGAAAACAAGCTCGTCGGTCGACCACGCGGAGATCGTGGAGATAATTGTTAAATTATTATTTCTGTGGGGGTACGGAAGCTCGAGTCGTAACTAACGCAACGTCGGAAGAAAACAGCGGCGATGGGGAAGAAGGGGAGAAAAGATACAAAACCGATTCGAGCGAGGCATAGATATATTTTCTCCGCGGAATCTCTAAGCCATCAGCTTAGAAAGAGAGAGAGAGAGAGAGACGAAAACCGACTTGACACGATTTTCAATCGTGCGTATAAATGAAAAAAAAAAGTTCTCAAACGTCAGGGACATTGGTACATTACGCTTCGCGTACGGGACGTTCCGCAAGACGAGCTTTCGCTTATAAGATAACTGCCGGCTGTGATCTCGTTATTCTTGCGGTGATCCCGACGACGATTTTTTTTCGTGAATGCTCCGCTGACCCCGTCGTCGAGCTCGAGTCGTCTCGAGTACAAGTTTCGTACTCGAGATAAGGGAAGGGAAGGAAAGAAGGGAAGCGAAGCATGCGCACCTCGCGCGCGAGTCGAGGGGAAGAAAGAGAGGAGGATAGCGGAGGTGTCATCGATGCCGCGGGTCGGCGGGTATTACGGCAATGATTGGTATGCCCGATCGATCTACGATTCCCCCGCGCCTCCCTCCACGATGCCCGCGATCCCCGCGAACCCCGCTCCACAGCAGGATATCGAGAATTACCCGGGCACAATGGCATATACACGGTCTCGCATCGCGATCCGTTCACGGCTCTTGCTTATATACGCACATAATACACATTAGGTTTGTTGGTGTGTAGTTGAAAATTGCGCCATTTCCTCGTTACGCCGCGCATCGGACCGTCCAGCCGCAAAACCGCACGATGGTGATGCTTTGTACCACGCGGGCCCGATTGCTATATATTAAAATTATTGCTACCGCGTTCTGTAGTATCACGCTTATTGGGCATTACTCGCACTCGTATCCCGTATCGGAAAATATTGCAGCGGGATTCGCGGGTCACGAGAGTCGTAGGTATATATAATTTAGAGAAAATCTGAAATGCTACGAAAAGTCGTAAAAATATTACTCGAGACGCACATCTCTCCCTCGTCGCTTCTGCATGCGTTTCATCCGACCCACGCCGCGGGAACACGGGGGCGCGGGGGAGGAAAAAGGTACAACTCTCTCTCTACGAGTGTCGTAAAATAGTTTGGTCGGAACGATGCGGCGCGAGACGATACGGTGATAGAAGAATCCGTTACCGCCTCGTTCATCTGCTCTGCGATCTCCATTTTTACGAGCACGAGCACACGACTACCCGTTTCAGAGTGTGCGCAGGGTAACGGCGCGCGGTGCGTCCGGTAATATATTATATTATACCTGCGCGTCCGTCGCCCGCTGCAGTTCCTTACGTCTCTGTTAAAGCGTCCGAGATCGGAACAGTGATCAGAGATCTTTCTCGGGGTAACAGTATCGAGGGTGGCGTAACGGTATTCTACGACTCGGCATCTCTCTCTCCGGTGATATATCGGAATAACAACAAGCGCGCCAGAGACATATTATGTACACTTGCATATCAATTGAGCGAATCAAATTCAGAGATCAATCGCAGTTATTTTTTGTTGACGCGAAAAATACATTTAAATACGATGAGCAGTGCCAATGAATGATTAAAGTTCTCTTGAAAAGACGCTCATTAATTTTAATTTTTATTACATGCAGTTCGTACGTTAGAAAAATAACGTAAGATCAAAGTAACATTTTTAAATGTAGTACAAATGGTGTATCGGCGCGACACGCTTCTTACGTACAAGGCAATATGTACGCCGAGAGTAGTATATTTATCATGTAAGCGAGCAATTTAGGGAAGATCATTTTTCACAGGGTGCGACGACTTTGGATTCCAGGGTGTGTGACTCGGTGAGGGTGAATCGGGTGTTATTGGCCGGCGGCGGGCCGACACCAGACGGACATCACCCTCCGGAGATCTTCGGCCTGACTGATGATTTTTGCTTTCCAGTATAGTAACTTACAGATACGCCTTCACCGTTCGATCATCCGTCGTTTTACGATCGCGCGTGATGTGATTCTAATTGTATATTCCAGAAGACTCGAGATAAAAATCTATCATTTTGCAACGAGATACGTCTTGAAGAATTATAATAATAAAAAAGAATAAATACATGTTGCATTTGCGCGTTCAGCCCTACGATTAGTATAATTTTGCTAATTAGTTCCTTTTACCAGACGCGGCGTATATGTCAATTGCGCGTAGGAGAGTAGAAGCGTTTTCCCGCGGGTATACAGATAAAAGAGCGTCAAGAAACGAAGCACGGAGAAGTAACGGCCTGTTAAAGATAAGGAAATGAGGTGTCGCACCCTGCGCGATCTTGGAAAGGCCGGAAGGGTCTTTTCTTCCGCACCCGGTGTGCTATACCGGAGCACCCCTTGGAGGATTTTCCCCCCCGGTAACGTTTCGGAGCTGGCTGTTGAGCTTCGAATACCTTTACGCTCGGACGCTCGAACGGTCAACTGACCCTTCCTTCGATAAAATGCACTGTAACGCTGTCTACTTTTCATCGATCGACGGACCTACGTCCTTTTCTTACGGATATATCGTATTTTCAAGTGCGATTGCATTCATTCGTCGAGAAACGCGTTGGAAGATCGCGTGTATTGCGTAAAATAGTATTCGTTGTATTAGTGAATTATAAATTTCTTGTGACGCGATGTACTCGGGGTGTACTCTTGTTTAGAATTATTTGTAATAATATGTGAGACCCGCGCGTACTTCTGTCCTTCGAGCGCGCTTATAAGTCAGCGCAAATTCGATGCTAGCCAGAGAATTCTTATCTTAATGTAGCAAATAACTGGAGGGAGCGACGGAGAGCGTGGTAGATAACAGTACCTACCGATCTAATCTCGCCGCTGATTTAACTCGCTTCATAATTCTTCAACCTAATCTGAATCCGCGTGTAAGCATTAGGCCTCCCTTATGGGCTTCATAAGCGCATCTCTACGCCCGTATTTAATTTAATATATTCCTGTTTCCTACGGAGTCATTCAGAATATTCAGTGCTTCAGACGCTTCCTGTGACATGTACAGGATAGTGTAAAGTTTACAAAAATTAATTTTTTTTTTAAAGAAATTATCGCGTGTCTTAAATATAATGTTTAATATTAATTTTGGAGAGACAGAATATGAAAAAAAGTTAGTTAATTAACTTATAGTTCCATTTTTTAACTCAAACACGATGTCCAATTCGTTTCAATAGATTTATCTTTTTCTAATAATCTAAAAAAAGTGTAAAAAAAAGTTTTTTTACATTAATCTCGTATCGGCTTAACTGTTGACAAGACGCGATACATGTATGACCGCAAAACTTTTTGCGGTCGATCTTGGCAGTTGGGATTGACAGCCGATTCCGCAAAGTACAAAGTCTGTCTCGCTGCTGTAACAAGGACTCCTGGCATAGCCAATGATTTTTTTTAGGGTGCGACATCGAGGAGATTCGGGGATGCGCGAACCCTCAAAACGGCTGACAAGTCGAGTCTCTCTTCCCCTTAACCCCTCCGGAGTCTTCCCCCGTGTCTCTTAAAATCGCGAGATTTTCAAAACAGATGCACCCTGCCGCCGTGAAATAGCTTTTTAAACTCCTCGACCGATGTTACGCGTTATAAGGAGCAAGCGAACAACTCCCCATCTGCTCCTGAATGTTCTGATCCTGGCAGTAACAGTCTTAAAGGACCATTTCATATTTTCCGAGCGATATTCTGCTCGGGCGCTCCTTTACCGCGCTTCTCTCCGCGCTGTAAAGTGGCGAATATTTATGAGGAGCTTCTATAAATGACGCATACCTATGTATATATCATCGATATCAAACGCAATATTCATTCGCAACTGTCCATATATAGATCTTGGTCGTACTATTCAAGAAGTCAGTCGTAGTCTTTAAAATTCTTATTGCAATTTCATT
The DNA here is from genome assembly GCF_016802725.1 of Solenopsis invicta. Taxonomy (NCBI): domain Eukaryota; kingdom Metazoa; phylum Arthropoda; class Insecta; order Hymenoptera; family Formicidae; genus Solenopsis; species Solenopsis invicta. The sequence goes on from NC_052667.1 coordinate 28,344,090, forward strand.
ATTTAATTTTATTCTATTCTATTATCGCAATATTACTATGTTCTCAAACGTTTCTCGCGCATCATCGGAGAAATTCCCTATTATATTAAAAATATATATAATTTGTACGAAAAGATAAATTTATTTTACCTCAGTAATATTGAGGAGATAATTACGTGAGATAATATAAAGATGATTATGACGCACGGGCGTGTTTCATGTAGGACATATTGAACGTACATGATAGTATATGTCATCTACAAATTGTCTCTACCATGTGTCTCGCTATAGCATCAAGCTCGAGCTCCTACGCCAAGAACCCCCAGATAAATATAGCACATATTACACATTAGGCATTAGACCCTAATGGGATTTACGCGAGTCTTAATCAGTAGTTTCGCGTGACCATAGGACGTCGTTCGGAAGGGAACCGTGTTACAATATCGTTGTCGCACTAATTTTATTGAGAAAAAAAAACGAAAAAATGCATTTGTTCCATTATCGATACATGTGATGTACACGTAATTGCAAATGTACTTAACTAGTTAAAGCACTTTCAAACGACGACTAAGGTCGCGCTCATTTCTTTATTAATACATCATAATCCAATAAAATATGGATAAACAATCTATTTGTTTTTATACACAAATAAAGTAACGTTTTCCGTAAAATTTTCAAGATGCTATAATTAATAATAAAAATTCCTGTTTAATATTCGTCGAGTAATGCAATACTTTTGTAGGTGGGCCGAATCATTTAAATGTCACACATGATTTATCATTATCCATCTGTCTGTCTGTCTTTGGATTAAATGAAATCTGCTGTACCGACGAATAAGAGAGCAATCAAGTTCATCGGTACAACTTGAAGCCGTGCGGTGGCAGGCAAGGCTGGAGGTTGGAGAAAGGTATAGTCTCAAGTTCAGTAGCAAAACACTACAAAGTTGACTCGAAATTCTAAATGTTAAATTCAAATTATAACGTTAAATTAAAAATTATAAAATTTGAATTAATTATAATCTCGCAAGTTGTCAAATTTTCTTTTTTTTAATATAGGAGATTAATGTGTCGAAAATTACGAGATTTACCTTATGCAACAATTTTTAAGTATGAGCTTCTTTTAAACTTTATCATTTCTGATCGCTCATTTCATTATTTAACAGAAAAAAAATAAATAAAATGTCTATACATTTTTGTTGTACATCTTACAAGACAAAACGATTCACTCAATTCTCTAGATGAACGAGATCCAAATTCCTTAATTAAGCTATCAAAAATGTCTTCGTTAGGCGAGGGTGTGAAGTGATCGTAATGGAGGCGCTTTTACAACGCTCAATCTCGGAAACACGGTTCGTGCTTCCGTACTACTGCGTGTCACGCAATTACACCCCAGCCTTTCCAGCACGGCGGTGGTGTCGCAGCGGGGTATTCCGGGCGATGAAAGGGGGGAACGTGTAATCACGCTAATTGAGTGTAGATAGGCCTCGTTGACGACTCCTTCATTACGCCGCAAGAAGGGTCCTGACCGCACAATTACCTACTAAGTTCAGCGCTTGTCATCTTTCTGTGCCGCGGCGCGAAGCGCTGCAACGTCTCCGATATTGGTGACAAACCACGAATATCGAGAGTGAGATCGCGGGGTCGTGGGGGTTCTGTCTCGCTTCGGCGAGAATTTTTCAGAGCAACCGAAAGAGCATGTATTTCTACGAGATACGTCCTTGACTATTTCATCAATTTTTAATTGTTACACCCGAGTATTTCCAGAATGTTTCCGGTATTTCATCCGTCTCCGTTGCAACAAAGCCATAAATATCTCGCGCGTTCCTATCCGTTAATATCGCACACGACGATGCGAATCGTTCCACGTAAGACCCTTATTTATTAGAAAAATGGTCAGATTCACGAAGGCTTTCCTTATTAAGTTCACACTTTTCGCAAGGTTTCGCAGGGGTGAGACACCTCTCGGGAATACCAATGAGTTACCGGTATCCGGGATGTCAGTCCACGGGATGGCAAAAGAACGGGGAGAGGTTGTAGGTCGTAAGGGCTTGTTCGATCCATAAGAAGGGTGTTGTCGGAGCTTAAGAGTCGATTCGTGCCTTTGAACGGTACAAGCGGGCGGGGATGTAGCGTACCGTAGCATCCGCGACGCGAGGCACGCCAACTCCCGCGGCGTGATTGATCACCGAGTCTCCTATTTCGTCACTTTCCTCGACACTCCGCTATATTTAGTCTTTGGACTAAATGAATCCTCGATACTTTACGTCCAGCATCTTTGACTTTAATCGACACCGTTTCGCAAATTAAGAGAAACGTAATCGCGTGGAGAGGAAGAGGGAGATTTTCTTTTCGATAACGATATCTTTCAAAAAAAAAACTGTCGTGTCGTATAGTATACATACGTATATATCTCGGCGAATCGCGGCGCAACGACGAGTGACATAAATTCAGCCAGCGCGCTGGTAACTTTGGGGGGAGGGAGTGGCGTGTCCGAATTTGAGCGAAAACAGCTAGAAGTCGAGGAAATAGCGGGCGCGATATAGGAAAAGGGGGAGGAGAAGGGAGCAGCTGGCTCTGTCTTGTCGGAGGCATTAATCATCGAAGTATCTAAATGACGGGATTCCGATGTATTACCATATAAATGACATCATATTTCTGGTCAGGTTTCCCCAGTTTGTCGGGTCGCTCCGACGTGATGTATGGACGACGGCATATTGGCGGGACCGACCCACCTACCCGCCGCCGCGCCGTTCTGCACGTCACCCCTATCGGCTCGGACTCTTCTACGCTATCGTTCCGCCTATCGCGTACAGTCCCATGTCACCTCTCTTCCGCGTTTCGTTTCGTTTTGGCCTCGTTGAAAGGGCGCGCGATTAACGGGCCGATATCTTGTAGGCGGCCGCGCGTAAACGAGTTGTCCGAAGCGGCAATCTGCGCGGCAACCGGTCGACACTCCCGGTAGAGGAGAAGTAGGAATCGTCGTTTCGTTCCGCGCGCGGACGAAATCGAGATTAGTTTTCGACTTGATGGCGATACGCAATTATGCATCAAGCCCGGGTACGGCGCGGCGCGGCGCGGCGCGGCGCGGCGTACGCATGCACCGCAAACTGGCCCGGCCAAGCGGCCCGGCGCGCGGGTACATTTCAATTATTAGAGGGAATTACTACGAGCGTCCATCATCTTCTATACTTATTTTCTGCTCACGACCACTACGACCACCGCCGCGCGGCAAAGACTAAACCCGGCTCTATGTTTCGCCATGGAGATGATCCTATGAGGTTATATGCGAGGTAGGCATCATCAGAGCGCATCATCAGAGCGGTGAGAAAATAGCCTTCAATTGTGATTACAGGGGCGGCTCGGGTTCGCCTTGGCTTCGCTCACTGACTGAATCCGTCCGTCCGTCCGTCCGTCCGTCCGTTCGTTCGTTCTTTCGTTCGTACCTCGGCTGAGTTACGTTGCCACGCATCCGCGTGTGGGAAGGTACCGTGATTTAAGTAATACCGCTCGATATACACCGCCCGCCACCATCGCCGCTTTCCTCTCGCGAATCTTATCTCGAGCGAGCTCTAACGCTCTCGCTTTCCCCTCCTCCTCCTCCTCCTCTCCCCTGTCCCTCGGCGGAAAAAGAACATACGGAGAGGCAATATAACAACTTTCAATTTTTGTGCCCGGATCGAGAAACGCGTGTCTTTATATCCCGTGTCTTTTCCGAAAAGACAAAATGTCGAGAAGCGTGGGGAAGAGGGGAAGGGAAAAAGGTACGGAACTCGGATAACGCGGCAGGAAAGTTACAAGTATGACTAAGCAAGAAGGTAAGGAGGATGTGACACAATGACTCCCATCGGAGTGATACCGTAATGAAGCTCCTTCCGCGGCATGCCTGGACCCTGCCTGCTCCCTTCGCCGCTCCCCAGGCGTACCGCATTACTAGATTAGACGGAGACCCTTAGTAAGTGCACTATTCCCTTAATCCCAGCGATACTTTCGAAAGTGCGTCTTATATAATAAACAAAGGCGACTTCTCCGTGAGAGGTGAACGTACGGAACGGTCGAGTAAGCGGCAAGGATCCGGTAACACGCGAAATTACGCGTGAGATATGTATAGCGATGCACGCGTACGACGCGAGCGCAAGGTCGACTGATCTCGCCACCGGCCGCTCGCGATTCGCGCAACGTACACATATTACGACGATCAGGGTGTAATGGTGAAATCGCAAGACGCTTGGGAATTCGCAGAGGCGAGGAAGTGGACTTTCGCGCGGAATTAAGTTTTCTCTAATGCCTCTTGTTCTCGCGGGCCTAATGCGCTGTTTAAGCCGCGGCGAGAGACTTTAGGTTAATGCTCAGCGCTCGGATTTGCGCGAAAGGACTTGCCAGTAAGCTGGCTAACGCAACTTTGTGGCAGAAAAATATCCTTTAAGACTCTCGCTCTCGAGCGTTGGGCGTGCGCGCCCTCATATACATTACTTTGAGCGGAAACTTGCTTTGTCAAGGAACTCGTTACACCCTATCTGCGCCAATCTCTCGACTCTAAATCTTTCTCTCCTCGTAGAAAGGGGACGATTTTTAGAAAATATATCATAGTCGAGAGCAAGACGAAGGTCGAAACTAAGAGCGGGTTGGCACATCGTCGTACGTCACGAAGAGCTGATCAGCGGTTTGTATTTCGCTCGCACATCGTTCGGCCGAGTGAAAGGAAACGGACAGAAACACGCGCGGTTTAAATTAATTACAGAGGCAAGAACGCGAGCGAAACGCGATCATAAACAAGTGGGATGACCGGCCGATCATTAGCTCGATAATCTTGATAATGACGCGCGATGTTCGTCGATGCACGTGCACTTGCCGCGCTTTCCCGCGAATTCGCGCTGGGATACCTAGCGGGAAGAATCTCTTCTCAAACGCGACCGTTTAAAAGACGCATTGAGCAGCTTGCGGTACAAGAATTGATGCGTTAGGCTGATAATGTTGAAAATGTTTTAAACTACGACCACAGCGAGCCGCAAAGAGTCACCGGCGACTTGCCGCTGCGAGTCCGGATGATATTAATTCTCTCCTCCTAGACTAGAAGAAAATTCGGCAGATAGGACGCGGATAAGAACGGAGGGAGGATCCGGTTTGTGTTTGTGATGAAACGTAGCTCTAACGACCCGGTAACACACGGAGGTAACTCGAGACCGCGGCAGACGATGATATCGTCTCTGACATCTATGTCAGCGAGTCAAGAACAACGGCTCGTTCGAGATCCTTGCGTGTACCGGGTGACGAAACAAGATTGCACATTACGCCGGACAATTGCGAAATATGTCGTTGCCACGATCGCGAATTCGATCTTCGAGCTTTTCACGACTTTTACTGACGACACGTATAGCCATTCCGATTTTAACGTAACCAATATAGTACGTTTATTCTAACATTGGCAATTGCACGCGCGGAAGATTCACGACGCATGACGCGCGTACGACGAAAGCGGCGCGAATATATTGAAATTTTCGATGCGAGATACAGAACCAAGGAAGACGTACTAGGTAAGGTAATATGACGCGTGGAGATATGGGACGTTGGTACAGGTTATACGTAATAAAAAAATAAACTCGTTGGTATATAGGATCGTAAAGTTGCCGCTGGCTTATGCGCAAGCGAGTTTGTACGATGTAACGTGGCCTCTCACCCTCCACCGAAGCTGGTAAAGACGAAATACCGTTTTTATCTCGGTATCACGTTCATTATCTTAATACCGTTCAAGTTCATCACGTCAATAGCAACGGTGCTAGTTGCTAATTGCACAATCGCTTCTTACTCATTAAACTACTGCATGTTACGATTACATATCGTAAGAAAAGAATACGTCTCATGTACAAACTCGGCTCGACGTGGCTTACATGCAGTTTCCCCTGGGGGAGAAATAAAAGGCGCAAAATATGAATGCGACAGAGGTAGAGAGAAAAGAAGCGACAAAAAGGCGAATCTACCGGTCTAGCGTTCCAGAGATGATATTCGCGCACTCGAACACCGCGAGAGCTTCGGACACTGGTGATTTCGAAAAAATACAAAATAAAAGAAAGACTAAAGAGAACGTGCGCGCTCTCTCGTCTCTGGTCTCTCGTGGCGAGGCGCGAACCACGAGACCGGTGCGGTCTCCGCTCTGGCTGTCCGTCATCGTTTCTCAGAAACACGAGAGAAGTGTCTGTTCGTACCTTGAAAAATCTGCACGAGGACGACGACGGCGACCACGGAGGCGGCGGCGGCGGCGGAACCCGTTGTCTTTGTGGCTACCGTTTTCCGAGAATACTTTTAGTTACTTTTAGTTTTGCTTGCGTCTCTCGGGCGTTAGTCTCTCGCGATGCACCCATCTTCCCCCCTCCGTCTCTCGTGCGGAAAATAATCAAGTGTCTCGACACTTTTAAAGCGATCTAATTTTCCGTCGCGATAGCAAATCGCGGATAAGTAATAGATGGTGAATAAATTCGACTGGATGAACAGATCGACCTGCGCCGAGCGAAACGCCGCTAAATCAACACCAGCCGATCCGACTCGTCGGAGCGTAGGCCGGTCAATTATTTGCTCCGAGATTTATGAGTTTGCGCGAGGCCGACAGCGCGGGCTTCTTCGTACGAGCGGCGTATGGGAGATCGGCTTGACTTTCTTCCCTCCCGATCGCGGCCGCGCGTCTGCGTCGAGTTCATTTATCTCGAACGCGCGCTGTAACGCGCGTCCAAGAATCACTTTTCGCGTTATTAATTGCAGGTTCCCGTACAATTTCTCAATAACTCACGTACGTAATTACCTATTCCGAGTGTCAGCCATGTTACCCTCCTGACCTCTTACCTGCGCGCGGTGGAAGAATCGTCTTTGATTCATGACACGGTTTCTTCAAGCTCTTCACGGCGAAGAAAAGTGAACGTATTTACAGCGGAAAAACGAGCATGGGCAGTTTGCGTTTTGAAATTAAAATTGCATAATATTTACAGTTAAAAAAATCTAATAAAAAAAGGGAGAGAGAGAGAGAGAAAGAGAAATCGGACCGAGCGACCAAAAAGTGCAAGTTGGTAATTCAGATATATCGCTCAGCGCGCTAAGATCCGTAAAGCGGGAGCGAAGGCCCGAATTATGAGGAAGAAAGTTTTTATAGTATTTTTATATACATGACGTCGTGGGGGCATCTAAGTCCGCATATAAGAAAACGCACGACCCCCTGGTTTTGTCTTATATTCCACAACTTAAACAAATTAAAACGTTATATGCCGTGTTGCTTTATGACCATTCCCGTATACAATATGAATCTTTTATACGATTTTTTTTTATATACATACACACAAGAATATATATGCATTATGAATACCTTGAAAAAAAAAATTACCAAATTTTAATAAATATTCGTTTGAATACATGTAATGAGATAATTACTAAATGTACTCTCTAAATCGGAATCAGTGTAATATACTTATTTGCTGAAAGACAGTGAATAATCTGACAATCACAGTTAAAAAAAAATAGTACTGTAAATCAGTAAGATTTCACCGATTCAGAGAGTAAATAAATATTTATTTAGTACAACAAGAATCAGTAATTTAATTTAATTATCATTTTTTTATTGAATAAATATTTATGTATCGTAAGTAGATATTTCATTGCAAGTATATATTCAAACAAACGTTTATTAAAATTTTTATTAATTTTTTTTCTCAATGTACTTATATTATTAGATACATTGCAGAATTATATTGCCAGATGATCGATTATTAATCTTGCGTACGTGACATTTTGTATTTCAGTAATTATGACACGATTCGAGAGCGGCGGGGATCATTTAGGTTCCGAAATGGGATCAGAGGAGGCTGGCAGGAAGGAGGGTACTCCGATGCGCGGTACGAGACCTCCGGGGCCGTAGTTTTAGGGGCGAGTCGGTCACTTATTGCTCCCCGAGTGGCCGCAAAACGAAGTTTGATCAAATTCTACTGCGCCGGCATAAAACTGACCGGTCGGCTGGCTGGTACGTCGGGTTATGGACTCGATAAATGATTCATCCACATCTCGGATACGACTCGCGATACATACACACGGATGCACCGATCTCCAAGTACGCTCGTCCGTACTCCGAATAACGCGCCGGCGAAGAAGACGGGAGAGAAAAGCGACCCTCGTAAGCGACACCGTAGAGGCTCCTTTACGACCGTATACGTCTTAAGTTAAGTCGGAGAGCTCCGACCGAAAATAATACGCGACTATGAACGCTTGTAACACGATGTGGTACGGCGCGGCCTGACGCATTGCACGTGCGGCTCTTGCATAACGTATTTGTCAATTTCTTTTTCTTCTAAAATCGCTCTTCTAAATTGAACGCCTACCGCCAACTGTACGTTTCGTATCGCACAACTCTGCCTACGGAGGTGGTCCAGACGGCACGACCTTGCCTAAGAGATGTACGATATTCTTTTCAATAAAGCCGAACATCCATCAGACTTTGATGCGCGACTGGCTCGGAGCCCGTCCATTGCTCGCGGACAATCTTGCAGAAACAATTCCGCAAGATGTACCGAATGCGACAACCTCCGGCCATCGGGATGGTCCGGGATTACCGAGCTGACCATCTCCTTTGCATAATGACGCCTCGACCCTGCCGAGCCGCGCTCGTCCGCGTTCACCCTTCGCCTGAAAACGCGCACCCCCGCTCACACGCACACGCCACCACCCCACGACCACTGACGTTTCAAGAAGTGCAATAACAATAATATCTATATATGATGGCTGGTCAGAAGCTCGCATCGATATTTTCCGTCGGCGTTGCACGTGAATTTCATACATAAGAATGCCCACTCAACCGCCGGATCAACATTCAATTGTATCGAAATTACGAGAGAGTTCTACTTTCTTCACTAAATCCAGCCTGAATTTGATGCGCCTTTCCAAATATCTCCAGTGAACTCTGAACTCGAATCTACTCCGCGCGAAATTAGAAAAGCAAGTAGAAATCTAAACCGAATAACGTCGTCTCTATCGACGTATCCCGTCGATTTTTCTCGGGCAGCCAAAATGTAAATGACGAATTACACTCGGTTAGTTGACGCTCTCGAAAATTATAGACGGCGTAGCAACTTTGCGCGACCTGTTATTCTTTCCCTAATTTAAATGTCAAAGAAAATTGTTTGATTATTTGCTATGCAAATGGAATTGTTTAAGATAAAACTGACTTAAACCGATGCGGTGGGATCGGAGTTTAACGGGAAGGAAGCTCGAATAATTCGAACGCGATAATTGGATCAAGAAGTCGGATCGAGGAGCGATCCTCCTTCGGTATTCCGCGGGGGACACCGACTCCGCTTTAATTATGCTCCTCGAATTTAGATCGCGAGCCTCCGATAATGGCACGATTCACAAGCGTAACGCGTAACATGCTATCTTATAATTGTTTAACGTCTTGATGTTTTTATTGCAGCGTATTGAAAAAATTATAATAGGGTCACTGTACTATAGAGTGGCCGAACAATCGCTAGTACATGACTGTTGAAGGAAAATATTAAAATATTGAGACTTTAAAATAATAAATTGTAAATTAACTGATATTTTTAGATATAATTTTTATACAGATTTGATTAAAATATGATAAAAATATTTTTTTTATTTTAAAAATATAATTAATGATATTAAGTACCAAAAGAAAATATGTTCCTTACTTTAATAAATGTACTTGTAACTTAGAAATTTACTATACACTTGCTAAAATGCAGATCTGAAAATAATTATGTTGAACCATTAAAAAATTTTATAAATATTAAACGTTTAAACTGGTTGCTAAAATGTCGAAATTTTTTGCAGCAGTATTATCATACTTGAACATCTTACATAAATATTTTGATAGTCTAGCATAAAATTATTTTCTGATTTGTATCTAGCTAGATTTTTAAATACTACAGTAAAATTGTTCTTTTCGTGTAAGCAAAATGGAATATATTAATCAAGTATTTTTTATATTATTATGAAAAACTTAAAATCATTTTAAGTTCGAGTAATAATAAAGCTTCATTTATTTGTTTATTGACTGATTCAAGTTCATTGATTAGTGCAGTGATCCTACATTTCGTCAAATGCAAGAGAAATTCAAAGTTTTAGAGAGACGATTTAAGAGAGAGAGAGAGAGGGAGTGTTCTAAACTTGTAAAAATATTAAATTTATCGCGTTGAATATATCAAACAAAGATCGCTGTCGATCTCTTGTTCCTCGGTGGAGCTCGGTTCATATCGCAAAGAAGAGCTTCTCGAGGGTACAAGCGACAGTCACCCTTTCGACTGCTTTCTCGACTACCGCCCATTTCTCTCACTCGAGAGCACTCGGCGCAATCTGCTACGCGGAATTTGCATACATAAGCTATTAAGCAGCTCTTTTCATTTCCTCCCGTTTATGACAGTTTAGTTAGAATAATGCTTTACAAGATTGCCCCGTGAACAACGTTTCTCATAATGACATTTCTCTACCTGATTAATACTCGTCCAACTCGGCTGTCAACGTGTCATTCGATATTCTCGTGTTCCATGTCGAAATTAGACGTTATACGCTCATGTATGACAGTCAGAATTATTTCTTAAAAAATTTTCGAACCTCATATTTGATCAAATGTAAATCAGGCTCTTCAAACTGATAAAAAGTCTGATAACGCAAGAGGTACGCAAATTCCCGATACGATATTTACTGATATTTTCAATAATTCAGTGACATAATACTGTATTGTATAATTTATGGTCCATTGCTTATGAATAACTGCTCCACCCGCAGCGCATGTATATTCCACAGCCCTAAGTAAGATTTATATGACTGTCGTTTGTGTGCTGCCAGTGCTTCTTCTTGCTTCGTAAAAAAAAAATAAAAAAAAAATAAAAAAACGAAGAGCGATAACTCTATATAACGCACTACATTTTATTTCAATTCTCATAAATACAATCGCCGAGTTTATTGCATACCGATTGGGTAATCGTCCAAGTTATATATTAAAAGCGGCAGCACCTCGATTAACAGATGCCTCGAATCAATGTCCTATGCCAATTATAATTAATTAAACGATTAATCGTGTAATCTGGTAGCGTGGCGTTACGGGATCGGTCGATCGGCACGAACGAGAAGCGTGGATGTTAGTCTTAGCGGGGCGGTCTATGCCATTACGAATTAAAGAACCTTCTCCTTTTTATTGCAGCGTTTTTAATTACCGTGAAACGGCCGGAAATTTTTTTTCCTCCCTACGAGACTACCGGTCGTCCCACGTGCAACCGTCTCGGCCGGTTCCTTCCCTTTACGAGCTGCGAGAAAACACAGGGTGCTAATTAAACGAAACGTTTGGAATGCCTGGGCGCATTGGATCGGATAAAAGGGGATGCTTTCGCTCGAGCACCTTTCTATTCTTTTATCAAAATCGCATTCTTTTATCCGGGAAAACCCAGAAAATTCAAAAGGACGAGGCAAGGATCGCATGTGCCTTTTGACGACTGTAAATACAGTATAAAGAGAGCAAAAGTGTGTGCGTGTGCGTGTCTGCAATAGAGGCGTTCACAATGCATCCTTTTCCGCATTTTAAATACGTTATTTAAGCGGCATGAGTCTGTCTCTTTTTCTTTCTTTCTCTCGTTGCACCATTGAAAAGTGTGAGAAAGTATTTCCATATATTTGCAATTCTATAGTGCATCTTTTTTTATTGGAGTCAGTCAACATCCGTGCTGATTATAATTATTTATAGTATTATACTGACTATATTATAAATCCTGCATGGTTGATAAGTCGATTTTTTCTCGTTATTACACACAGAAAATTCATTTTTTTACCAAGAAAAGCAATTATTCAATTTTTCTTTTTTTAAGTAATGATTATCTTTGCAAAAAACATTTTTTAACAGTAATACTTAAAATATACTTATCATTTCCTTAAAACAAGAAATATTTACTTAAAATAAAATTTGTGTACGTATAGAAAAAGATATACATTTGAATTAAGTAAATATTACTTATTTCAAATATTTCATAAGTTCCTATGTCCACAAATCTATCAGAAGTTTATTATAAGCATCAAATTTATTCAAAATATATTTTGAATCCTAGTAATTTATAATTTCAATAAAGAATATTAAGTTAAAACTAAAATTTAATTTATTTATTATTCTGATTTTTCTTCAATTTTAATTTTATAAAATTCTTTGAAAAAATACATTCTTTTTTTCACTATATGATGAATTTCTTTAAAATTTGTGATAAGTATATTTTAAAACACATCAAGAAAATATTTTTTGTTAAAGATAATCGTTGCTCACCAAAAGAAAAATATGCAAATTGAGTAAATGCTTTCCTTAGCAATAGAATTTGATATTTTTTCTGCGTGTATCCTTAAATTTTAAAGCAATGACTTGAAAGAAAGAATTTAAACATTTGTATGTAATTAGTTTGATATGTTCGTAAGAGCGATGACAAATTGTCGTAATACTACTAGATAGATAATGATAAAATATAAGTAAAATCTGTTAAAAAAAGATGTAACTTTGTTACATGGTCTCAAGGTGCTCGGGGAATGCTTTCCAATTAAAACGCCGTAATATATGCATCGAGTTTGTGTCTTGTGGCAAAAGGCGCGGGAGAAGCTGTAAGGAGACGATGGCCGAGGGTTTGATTCAAGATGAGACGTCAAATGTTACCGCTTCGAAGGGCGGAGGCAAAATTCTCGGTGTCAATTCTCAGAGCAATCTGCCGATGCAGATTAGGATGCTCCCGGTCTTAGTTGATCCCGTATAAGATCCGCTTCCTCCCTCGTACGTCGGGATTAATTGGGGTGAATTGTCCTGCCGCGCCCATTAATGTCACGAGTTTAATCCAGAAGCAAAAATCCTGCAGCAACCTGATACCTATCTCGGTTACCCACAGTCTTTATTTTTCTCACCCAATTGTGTCATTCGAATCAGTTTCGCGATAAGTTTTTGTACAGGGTACCCTCTTGGGATTATAGTATACATTACTTAATAAATATCGTACCTGAAAGATTAATTAGAATTAAAAAATCATAAAAAAATATCAAGGTCTCAATAGAGCTTTCCATTCATTGAATCAGAACTGGCAAATACTGTCGTATAAAGATAAAGAGCACTTTCGTTATAATTACACATACCTATTTGTCATTAATTATAGAATTATTTAATCAATTTTAGCTTGCCCACTTGAGGCAATGATCTATGAGACGTTACACTTTTCTATATTATTGTCAAACTAATAATTTTATAGACGTATACGATTGTAAGGATTGTACGCATATTTATCTAAACTCTCATAGATTCACTGCCACAAATTAAAATAAAATTTGTGTCACTCACCGGTACGATGCGCAACAGCGGAGTTGTAAACTACGTTGATCTGCAAAATACATATATATATCGAAATTAAAGCAGCAGCCAATTAATTTTTCAAGAAATAATTGCTAGTGTTCGAACAGATATGAATAACAAATCGGTAAATAACGAGCAATAGTACATCATTCACCTCATGGTTGCCCCGCTGTCACCCGATGCCTCCTCGTTCTAGGCCACCTCCTCCTCTCAGGTTAGAGGTCCATCGTTGCACACACACACACACACACACACACACACTCGCGAAAACGCGACTAATTACGATCGCCCGCGTATCATGCATCGTATCACACAAAAATCATACAACGCTCTGAAGCCTAATTAACATCGGGAAGGTAAGAGAAATGGCGGAGAGAGAACGAGAATCATTGTCGGTAGTATGTAGTATCTCTTGTGTTTCGCGGAATTGCCCGTACAGTTAGCATCGAGAATACCGTCAACAGCATGCGTACACGCTCGTACACACAAACATATTCGCAAAATCTTACGATAATCCGAACCGTAGTTAACAACAAAAACGGAGTAGTACGACGGAGCGGCCGTTAGAATCGCTACGCAGTAGACACGCGAGCCACGCAGTGGGCAGGTGGTGGGGCGGGATGCGCGCGCAGCGCCTGTACACGTAGGCGGCGTAGGTAGGTGGTAGTGGGGATGAGCTACGCAGCACACAGTCTCACTCAGCCCCCACTGCTTGCCGCCGGTGTGTCTTTGGTGTCTCTTCTAGCAACGTTCCGACGTTCTCGATGTTCATCTTCGTTCGGTACGATGTGTTATATGCGTGTATGCTCTCCTGCTTTGATGTTAACGCTCGGTGTTAACTGTATACGCCGCGCATTTCTGCGAAGTACGCAAGTTGTCCTTGTACTTTCCGGCAATTCTCAAACGTTCTCGAATGTGCGAACTGTAGGTCAGATCGTCATACGATCTTTGTGTATGCGCGACGCGAGGGGAGGATGTATAAAAAATTCAGTGATCCTACACATATTTTATCTACACGTCGTGATTAAGCATCTCTGATCGCTGACGATTACCTCGCGTGAATGTCGCAATGATTTTCGATTTCCGTCGCTGGTCGCTACGCCATTGAACGAGTGAATCGCGCGAAGCATGTCTCGGCAAATGATCCTCGTCTCGAGACTCGTATGAGTTAATAAAGTGGATCGAATCGTAGAGAATTACAGAGAACAATCGTGTTTCTCGCGTACCGTTTTTGTTACCTGTCGCTATTGTTTGTCAATCTACGCATCGAACGAACGGGAAAGGGCACGACGAAAGATACATAATGCATAGTTAAGCATCCATGATATGCAAAATGCAAATCGCTAAACCAATGAGCATCCAGTGGCAAGTCGCCATATTGATTTAGACAAGGACGCTTATTGGTCCGGCGCTATGAACGCTATGAACGCTAATGACGTATTGTGCGTTTTGCGTATCATGGGTCACGGGCTTTATGAATTATGGTCATCACATCATTATCCTTTCGAAGGCGATAGCGGCTGGCGACGATACCGCATACGGTATGTGAAATGCAATTATTCACCACTTGAATTTTTTACTTGGATTACCAAAATTTGCTCCCCTGACTTATTTTCACACATCGCCGCGCCGCCGCGTCGTTTACCCGTTTACGATTAACTGCTCGCAAGCGATGGTGATTATCTCTCGAAGCGGATTTCACGCGATTCGATTGCATACATACATAGATCATGGCGATACAGGCGACGCAAAAATTGACTGTACTCCGTTGAGACGATACGTAGAAACAAGATAGTCATTTCTCGCGACGACGCGATGCTTAGATAAGTTACGTACTTCGGACTTTGAATTCGTCGCGGATTTAATTCTGTCGGTCCGAATTGAGAGCGTGTAGAGTGACGCCGCGCCGCGAGTCGTCGAACGGAGAACGATTCGTGCAACGGGAATCCATGACGGTTACGTTGTCGATCGTTATAAATTTCTGGAGTATTCCACGAGATTCAGCGGCGCGTGCTATTCATTTCGGGAATGCCGTTTAGAATAGTGCGCGACTTTCGCGATGAGATGCTTAATTAGCCATGATTTCGCGACATGCTGCGTAATTAGCCGCGTTTTCGCGAGTGTATGCTGTGCGCGTGTGCAACGACGAAAGCTGTGAGGAGGAGGCGGCCTGGGGAGGCATCTGGTGACAGCGGAGCAACCCAAGGGTAAACCCAATTTATTATTTATAAATTATTTTTTGTTCGCGTAATTAAGCACATCTGTTTCCGTTTACTTGGATAATTAAAAAAAAATTATAGTAATGTTTATGTGAAAAGTTATAGACGTGTTCACTTAGAAAATTTTATAAAAGTTTGAAAAAAAATTGAGAAATTTTTTCGGAAATTATATAATTATTTTATTTAATATCCACACTGGATATATGCGAATAAAGAAAAAATTGACGTGCGCAATTATTTCTTTTAACTCTCGGGAAGTCGCGATTAATCGGACAAATACACAGTTTTTTTTTTAAATAAAAAATTAATTAAATAAACTGCTTTGCCATTTATCATTTTGGCTGTATTTTGTACAAACTATATGTAATGAAGTCCGATTGACCAGATCTTCCGTAGAAGTATTGACGTCACGACCTCCGTAGAATTAAATAATTGCCTGGGATTATATTAATTGTCTTGAGCGCTGCTATAATTTCGGTTTTGTATTTTACAGATCGACGTGGTGATGACAATACAATCCGCTGTTGCATCGTATCGGTGAGTCTGAAATTATTTTGAACTGAAGTAAAGAATCTGTGAATAGTACAAGCAAATGTAATATCTCACAGATCTATTGCTTTGAAATGAATGAGCTAAGGTAGATTAATGCCAATGTATGCAAATTAATATAAATAATTAAAATTAATACAAATATAAATTACGATGATATAGCGTGTTTCAAATAATTGAAATAATTTATTTGATAAAAACATTCTAATGATAATTATATTTATAATTTATAAATATATTATTATTTTTATAGTGCGTTAAATCTGCCTTAATCTTTCATTTCTATTCATTTATATTTGATAATTTTATTGATTGGTTTGCAAGCTTATAATACTTAATGTGCTTATTACTTCAATATTTGAGAAATCAAAATACGAAGTGATCTGAGTAATAAAAATTAATATCGTCTCAACTGTGAAAATCAATAATAGGTAAATGAATAATCGTTACGAATGAAAACAATTGCCAAATTTGAAAATTTTTTATAATATTATTTAATTGTGAATAACTTATTATTAGATATTTTCACGTATTAAGAGGGTATCTTCGACGCTGAAAAATTATCGATTTTTAGAAATTTTTTTGAAAAGAATAATAAATAAGTTTGATATCAACAAAAAGGACACGTTTCATTAATTGTTAATGTATAAAAAAATATTTTTAAATCGGTTTTAATGTGTTAAAATAAATTTTTATTTGGGCTGCTCTCGGGCCGTCCGACAAAACATCCTTCCAGTATTTGCACTCTAGTGCTTTGTAAAACAAACGAAAACCAAAAAGTGATTGTAATCTTGCAGAATGATGTTGACATTAAGAGGTATCGAAACAATTTTCCAAATTTTGTGAAAATCAAAAAGTTATAGCATTAAAAAAAAATTTGATTTATTTGACAAATTTTGCGACTTTTAAACGTTTATAAAAATTGTTATAATATTAAAATTTTAAGAAAATGATTTAATCTTAGAGAATTATATTTGCACAAGTGAAAATTTATTTTATCAAAACAAATTGAAAATTGTTAAACTTATCGTGCAAATACTTGGAGCTCGAGAGCAGCCCTAGTAAAAGTTAATTTAAATAAGTAAAAACATTTTTAAAAATTATTTTTTTTACACATTAACAATTAATGAAACATATCCTTTTTGTAGATATCAAATTTATTTTGTAGATATCAAATTTGTTATCCTTTCGAAAAAAATTTTCAAAGATCAATATAATTTAATCAGATAATTTTTTCAGCGCCGAGAAAGTATGTGCCCTTTTAAGATCGCAATTAATAATTTACTAAAATATTATATAGTAAAAGAGGAACATCCTGTATTTATGAAAAGATCGAATTTAAATCTACGGATCATACACGTCTCTAGTACTTTACTCAATCTTTTTAAAAACGATAGGGAACCGTGAATGTGCGAGTGGGAACAGTTTCCCTGCGTGCAGAAAATGTCGCTATAAATGCCGTGCAAATGTGTATCTATGAAAATGAGGTACAAACTCGAAGGCCGATATCTGTCGAGTTCACTGCAACATACTGTCCCGTCTTTGACATAAAATTGGTCTACGTCCCTACGTACCCTATAATAGCGATCGATACATGCCTGCATCTTTCTAACGTCAATCGCTTCGACACAATTCTTTTGTAGATATTCTCGAAGAAAGCTGCCATAAAGAGCATCGGTATTGTCGTACCTCATATGGAACGATTAAATTTTTCGATAGCGATCGCTCGCTCGCGATTTATTTACTAGGAAAATGGCGTAAAATTATACTCGCCTGCGAGATTCAACGCATCGTCAAATAGCGGCTATTTGGCACGGGATCGCGGAGCGGGAAGAGGGGGAAAGGGCGAAAGAAGAAAGGAAGGAGGGGTTTTTGTGGGGTGCGAGCCGTTATGGTCAGGATTACCGCGGCAGAACTTGGGGGGGTTCACTCCCTTTGACCGACGCACTTAGAGCAACAATAACTCACTAATCCAAGCGGGCCCTGCACCCGGGCGCCGATGAAAAATGTAAAAATCCGGAAAACCACTGCTCCGTGACAGTTCAATACATTTTAAATGCGTTCCGGCGCATTTGTGGGATACGATAAGCAGCCGCGGGAGTCGGAGCCACGCGAACGCCCCAATATGTCGGTTATTTATCGTCAGATTTATGGAATAAATGAGTAGGAGAGTGCCCGCACTTGTCGCGGCAATCCTCAAATATATGCTCTTTCGTTTTTATTATTAACGTTTCGCGCGATACGTCTGATGGAATCGCAAATTTCCGAGAAATTCCGGGCGCGAGCGTCGTCACTCCTGCGCGAATGAATTCGGAGGAAACGCGAAACGTAAATTATGTATCGTTGATGACGGGAAAATAATACATAAATTATTCAGGGACAAATCTAATACGCACTACGGGAAATACGCAATGAGCCGGACGAGGGAAATGTGTTGAAACGGGATAGATCGATGCGCCGAACGTTGATGAGAGTAGAAAAAAAAAAAGAAGGGTAGGAGGGTTGCGAGGGATGGAATGCCTTTATACGCCGCATCTCTATGGGATTCTTTCACGACACGCCGATTTAAAACGCCTTTTAAGACGGGTCGTAGGGCCTGGGTGGAATTGTGCCGAGCTGAATCGAGCATTGAACTCTATATCGCTCGTACCCTCCTCGACGCTCCATAAGTTGCATTCCTATTTTCTGTCGTAATAAGGAAGGCACCCACCCACTGCCGTACGCCAATAAAACCTGATCGACTGTAATCGCGCTTCGCGATGATTAAAAGAGCAATATGTAAAGTCGAACGTATCGATAGCGACGCGCGAGAGGAAAAAGAAAAGAGCAAAGTTTGTACGCGACGAGCGAAGGCGCGAACGATCGTCTCGGATTTTAAAGTACAAGGGGAGCGGGAACGAGCCGCTCGTCGCTCGCCGCTCGCCGCTCGGCAATCATGCGGAAAACAAAAGCACGGCCGGGCCGTGCATTATAATACAACGAGCGCCGAACGGCTAGAGCGCGCATTTCGACAGCCCGAAAAATCCTGCTTTGCAATTCGACGCGCGCGTCCGCTCATGCAGTTTTTACATAATCGCGTTTCGTCACCGAACACGACATTCATTTGATAGTTGGCCCGCCACGCGAAAAGTCATTATTATAGGGCGCATACGCGATAATAACACGTATGTATTATGTATAGCTGTGAGAGAATCGTCGCGACTGCGTCGCGCTCGGATGACACTCGTATATTTTAAGTGACTGTTCGGTCTCGTGCATATGTGTGCGAAAGAATGCATCGTTGCTAATAAGCGTTAGACCACTCGTCGTTACACCCTCTGTGCCTCTCTTTCGGCGCAAATCCGAACGGAGCTGGCAAATCCGTTGGTCACGCAAGAGTAAAAGAAAACGACCGTGAGCGTACTCTTTAAACTGAAATCAGTATATTATTCCGATTTTAGTGAGAGTAGTACCTCCTTCTTAATCAGAATCACTGAAAAGTAGTGAGTATTAGTCACCGTAAATCGGTGAGATTTCATCATCACTGATTTAGATTTAGAGAGTATAGTGAGAAAAAAGCGGCATGCATTTTGAGTGAATTAGTTGAGCGTACCTTTCGAAAGCGTAGTGTCTCTCCTCAAATCTGTAACACATAAACAAGCTTCGTCACTATATCGTACAAGTACGCGGAGGAGAGGTCATTGGTTTCCGAACTCGTTTCACGTAAACTAGTTTCGACAAGCTCATCGGGCGAGAAGGGGGCGAGACGCCGCGCCGCGACGGAGGCAGGACCGCGAAGATTATTTCGGACGGTAGACGGGTAGTTTGGCGCACGTAGGTAGTTATACCTATAAGTAGACATAATCATCACCATTGTAGATAGGCAGACGGGTGAGGCTAATTTCCAGACCCCGTATTATAGTCCCCGAATCAACTTTTCTATAGTATAATAAGCTATTTTATATGACGCGCGCTCTCGCAATTATATTGAGATTAGATAAGACAGCGGCCGGTCAGTTTACAGGCGAATTCAAAACATACGCGAATTCGATGCATACAAGAGAGTTAGGAAGGTAAACTCGGACGTTTTACTCTTTTCGAGAAAGTACCCGAAGAGATATCATTTCGATAGGAGAGCAACATCAGCAGTAGCAGCAGCGATGGCGGGACAGGCATTTTCTTGCGCGCGAAACGAAATTCCGGAATAAATAAAGCGCCATTCGGAGTGTATTCACAATGCTATTTACTCCTAAGCGGAGTTTCTTCCGACATTACGATCGAGAAGTCAGCGTTGCGGGCGTTTTTCCGATCCTGTTCGACGAAGCGACTACGCGGGACCGGAATGCGAAGCCGTGCGATAAAAAGCGAATCAAATATCTACCGTTGGACCGAACCACTCGACTAATGAAAATACCTATTGTTACTCCCTTGGTTTTGCGTCAAGAAACTTTTCGTCGCAACGTTTAAACTTGACGCGGGTATTTCGTTAAAAGAAAAAAGCATTACGTGAACTCGATATCGCGGATAATGGACGAAATAATTGTACAACACGCGGTATGCATGACGAACATGATTTTCGTTTCGTACGAAACTATAAATTCTGTCATACTTTGTTACGTATGACAATTTTAAGCAGCATTGAAATTGCGCGGGCAGAATCCGGTGTCAACGAAACGTCGTTCGGTTTCGATGGCTCAAGTTTCCACCCAAGCGAATCGGACGGTGATAGGTGACGAAGACGTGAAAAATAATCGAGATCGGAACGAGTGGCGAGGGCGTTCAAAATTCGCAATCCGGCGCAGCGCGGCGGCGGCTCGGCACAGCTCGGCGTGGCGCGCGCGTTGCAGTTCCTGATTCGCATTTAAGTTAGCCTCACGTTCCGCTGGTGCACGTGATCCAGCTGCTCGAGAGGAATCCCACGTATCCGTGACGTCGCTACGTCTCCACCGCGAGCAGGCCGCATGCGAATACGCGGGTGCGCGCGAGACTTCTGTCTAGCCGCGCGCTGACTTATTAGGGATTCTGCACGCGGGCCGCGTGCAGAAATTCGACGTCGCGGCACAGGCGCCACGTGTACTCGCCGGACGCACGTTCTTCTAATTTGCGATACGTCTTCGGACTGCTTAAAACTCGACCAACCTGTTTCCGATGCCGGTCGATCGTGTGCCCCCGTCCGCCAAACCGGAAGAGTCGAGAGAAAGAAAGAGAAACTGCGCGTGCATCTTCCCGTTTACGTTCCTAACTATGTTGCGTCCGCGTCCGCGTGTGCGTGACGTTTCTCCACCAACAAAAATGCATCTTTCGCGTACACGTGCAGCTTCTTGGGAGGGAAAGGGGCAAACTTTTTTTCCACCATTAAATCGCAGAGCGTAATAGGTCTTCGGCAACTTTCTAACGTACGACGTGATAATTCACGATGATAGATATCGTATCCAAAATATCCGCGTAATCCTTTCTTTACACAGACTGATAGGGAGAGAAGGATTTTGCGGGAGAGAGAAAAACAGGCACCCCGTGGCTATACTTATGACTCCCGAGTGTATCACTTTTCTAAATCTTGCTTCCTGCGCGTCACACTTGTAAGAGGTACCGCGCATTTTTCATATTCTTCAAATAAATAACCTAAATCTAACGAATTCTCCGTTTTTCCCGCATGAGAGATTTACGACTCAAATCCCAGTACATTCCGAGTTGAGTATCGTGCAATTGCAACGAGCGTGAAATTACGCGTTGCTTCGAAAGCATTTGTGCTTTAGTACCAGGGAAATTAGAGCATGCGTAGAAAATATAAATAGCACTGCTGTAACTTTCACTCATCGAGATCGAGTTAATAGCGCCTTCCCGGTGGCGGCGACGGCTAAACAAGAGCAGCAGATCGCGGTAACGCTGCATCGGCTGCAGCGAGCGGAGGCAAAAGCGTAGAAACGCGCATTGTCCGGCGCGTTTCGTAAGACGGGAGGAAACCGTGCGACAATGCGGTCTGTCTCTCCTCTTTCTCTTTCTCTCTCTCTCTCTCTCTCTCTCTCTCTCTCTCCGGAGATCTCTCGAGAGGGAAGGAGAGACCAATGGGGCAACGAGGTAAGAAAAGCTGGCGCGAGCGGGGAAAAATACGGCTCGCCCGTTGTTTCGCTTTTCTCCTTTGAGTTTTATTTATTGGCCAGCGTGAATATTCAGCTCCGGCGGACAAAACTCCATTCCGTTCCGTTCCGTTCCGGCCGCGCTCCGATCGGTGCGGTAAAGAGAGGCGGGCGCTGTGTGTAGCGTCATTTACAGAAACGCGAGGGCGATATTGTTGGACGTCGTCGTCGACACGGATACAATACGACCAAGAATACGGTGGAATGCATTAATATTAATGGTGCTACGGAAGGATCCTTTTTTTCCGTTGCTAACGTTCGCGCGTTCGCGACAGACTCGACCGCTCATCGAACTCTACCCGAAAGACGATATCGCGATTGCCGATTCGCGAGATTTTGCCGCGGAAAGCAAATTTAAGAGAAGGACAATCGTACAAGCGAGCCGCGACGAAGAAATGCTGCAGGTGAGAGGGATTTGATTACCTTCTCCGTTCTCGCGAAATTTCTGTATTCGCGTACTCGTCGGATGCAGCGCGGCACAGTGGCTCGAGAGAACGCGTAAGATTGTCGCCTCGAGCGTCGGTTATGCCGGTGACGATGCACCTCGTAACGCCCACTATTCTTTATCATCGTACACTGCCTCAGCGATGACTCGCTGTTTCAATCTTTTAATGCACGCGTGAAACTGTATATGTTTCGTTGCTTACAAATGTTACATTAACATTTTTAAATTTATCTAATAAAAATAATATAAAAGAAGCGTGACATAGAGAGAGAGAAAGAGGTGGGGAAAAACGGGGGAACGCGCACGGTTGAGTGAAAAATTTTTATGCAAAAAACTGCGATTTATCTCGAAAGCGGCATCTCCATAACCCGGTTAAAGACTTTGATGGCCTTGCAGTTTAACTTCCAAGGTACGTCACGAGATGGGGAACAAGATACAAAGTGGCAGATTCTTCGCTCTACGTAGGTGGGTGGTGTATGTGAGTCACGGTTATACATATTAAATACGTCGGATCGTTGACTAACGAAACATCGCGGCGCTGCGTTGATTACATCTCGCAGCCGCACCGTTCATCTCGATAATATCACGTCGCACAATTTTTCTTTTTCCGTTTCGGGTTAATGGCATTAGTATTTATTTTGCCATTTATCGACGAACTCGCTCCGTTCTTTTCATTTGAGATGGCGGTATAGTCGATTGTTTCGCTTTAGGATCGCGTCGGACCGCAGGGATAAACAAAAGTGGACCATGAAAACGCGGCGTAGGATGGCGAGAAAACGACGGAGAGCTCGGGGGAAAAATAACGTAGGTCGTGGAATGGCTTAGGAAAGCCGATCCGAAGTCGAATGGGAGAGCGAGGAGAAGGTCTCGAAGTTTCGCTGGTCGGTTGACCTCGTCGGGTAATAAGAATAAATGTGATTCTATTACGGGTTCAATTGTTACGGCGGCAGATAGGCCGCTCTCGATGGAGGACGAAGGGTAGATCGTACTCGATAAGATTTACCCAGGAAGGTTTTACCTACGAAAATCGCTCCGCCACTTCGGACATTCGCTAGGGAGGAGGATGTCGATATTAACGAACGTTACGAGCGCTTGTAACATCGTCAAAATGTAATCGTCCGTAGTGTCGAAAGAAAACGTTACGCGCCCGATGCAAACATCTTCGTCGCGTGCGTAATTTGCCTTCTATGGGAGGCGCGTGGCGCCTTTAAAGATCGCTTCGTAAATCACCTCTGACATAAATGTATATAGGGCGTTCAAGAAAACCAAGAAAATGTTTATTTAACATTTATATGTAATAGTGCGCATCATACTGAGTAAAAAAGCTTTATTAAACATAAGTCGAAAATTCAACCGTTTCCGGAATATAAAAGTTCTATATTTGTATATTAGTATCATAACCGACTTGGTTTCTACGTGTTGCACTCGTTAGGTACAGTATGGATACAACTGCTTATAAAGTTCTCTAGATAAATGAAGCACTAACTCCCGCGACATTGAATATCCTTTTGCGTTAATTCCAGGATTTTCTTTTGCGTATCCTTCGAATGTGATTTTTTTGTATTGGGCGTCGATACAACTGAAATATATGTATGAAATTTAAAGGCCATTTGAAATGCGGTTTGTAAACACTGACACTAACAGTACGTGGTATTGAATATATGTATGACATTACGATATTGTACGAATATTGATATGATATTATGAATGTTTTAGAATATTCATTCATATCTTGTGCTGTTAGGGGAGATATAAATCTTTACGTCACATGTGACACGTAGCAGCCAATAAATCAGGTGGTGATACTAGTATAAAAAATTGTTCATATTTCTGAAATACACTGAGAAAAAATTTATTAATTTAAAAAATGTGTTCGCAGACATATGCAAACATATGATTTACTAAAATTAAGAAAAAAGAAAATTTTCTTTAATTTTAGTAAACCATGTGCATATGATTGTGTAAACGCATTTTTTTAATTTTAGTAAATT
Source organism: Solenopsis invicta (assembly GCF_016802725.1). Lineage (NCBI taxonomy): Eukaryota > Metazoa > Arthropoda > Insecta > Hymenoptera > Formicidae > Solenopsis > Solenopsis invicta. The sequence goes on from NC_052667.1 coordinate 28,368,739, forward strand.
TTTTTTCTCAGTGTAATTTAGTTTTTAACCTATGTTTATTAAGGATTGCTTTACTTATGGTGTATACTATTTTATAAATGTTGAAACTATAAATGTTGAAATTATAAATGTTGAAACAATTTTTCTAAACACCCTGTATGAGATGAAGAAATGTTTATTGTAAAAAATATTATCGATCGTAACAGGTATATTAAGATGATATTTTACACATACGCATAGCGCAAGTCAGTTCTGCTCTCCGTTCTTAAGACTACCTAAGATAAGAAAAAGGCCGTGCGTAATAAATTGGCGCGATTTCGTAGAACGCGAATCGGGACTGAGAGAGTACTCACCGTGCGTTGACGGAGGTAGGATTTCCGACGTCGTCCATGGACGGTTTCCTAGAATGAAACCACGAGTGAAATTCGTTACTGTTCATCCGCAGCTGCATAAACGCGGGATGATTATGCGGATTGGTCGCGCATATATGGTTTGCCGATTGCCACATTTCGCGTGTGTTAACGGATTCCCGAGGCTTCTTCTCGACAGGCGTTTCTAACGAGAGACGTTTCTAACGTATTCTTTGCAAGTTTTATGTCACGTAAACCGAGCTTAATATCTGCATCTCTTTCACGCTGCTATGAATCATCTCTGGATTTTTTTCGCGACGGACGGTCACACAGTTCTTAAATCTTCGTACACGCTATTCGCTCTCGTCCGCATTTGTGTATCTTTAAAGCATCTATAAAGCGGTAAATTTACAAGCCTCTCCCAAACACAACGCGGTGAAACGTTCTACGTGCGTAACACTACACGTTATCGATCACAAATTAATTATTACAAATTTTTCGATGTCCGGCACGATCGCGATTACAGCGTGCGAGTAAAAACAGTGTTCCCGTGACGCAATTTGCAAAACAACCGTGGTATGAAAACGAGCGCAGCGAAAGTGGCGAAGAAACATCCGCGCGTCGGCCGGTCTTGAGAACGTGTGCGTAAGTGTCATCGGCGCGTGTTGGCCCTCGTGCTCTTGGAGGGTTCCACCCCCATCATCCCCGAAACGTCATCCCCACCAGTCGGTGATGTTCGCTGCGCGTGCCCTTCTCGTCAATGTAACGCAACGCACTTTTTCAAGAAGGTAAGGGGATTAACAGATCTTTCTAAAATTTTGTCGAAGAGAGTGATATTATTTGCACGAATGCGGGGAAAAAAATAGTATAGTTGAGTAGGCAACGCGAGCAGAAATCACGTTCGACTAGATTAGTACGTTATCGATTCGACGCGTTATCGATTAATCGTGTCAAGTTGTTTACAGATACTTATTAGCAGATATGAAAGAACCGAAGAACCTAAAAGAATAGATATAAATGTGAGCTGTAGAATGTAAATACATTCGTATGTGTGAACAAGATTCCGATCTCTGACAGTCGAGATTTCAACACTGCCAGGCTGGAGCGGAACGCGCTCCGTCTTCATTTGACCGATTGTGAGATCTGGAACCCCGCGACGCCAATAAAACGCCGTATCTCCGCGCGGTGGCTTGTGTATCTATTTTCACGCCGCAACCTTATCCCTTAGCCGACCCTAACGTTGCGTCGAGTCGTGGAGGGAATCATCGATTAAAGCCTAATGGGATTATACCCTTACGACGGATCGCTTTCTTCATTTTGCATGCGAATAAAAACGAATTTTAATTTAGACGGTCAATTGTAAAAAGAATTTACATTTTACGCGATTAAGTAAGTAGTTTTCTCACGTCGCATCTTGCTTTGAAGCTGTAATGATGCGACAAAAGCATATCAAGCGAACACGGATGTTTACTAGCGTCTCATTAAGGATGTTTTGGTTATATAATACAAGTTCAAAATTATTGAAATTTAAAAACCGAAGACTTCTTTAGATTTATTTTTTTTCCTAATCAACAACCAAAAATTTTGGTCGTGAATACCTGAAATCAGTGGATTTATATAGTAATTTTTGCAGCAAAAATTACTACATTTTGGTACAATTTAAAATAAATAACTTTTAAACAAGTAAGTGGGTCTAAATAAATTTTTGCACAAATATTTAAGTCTTATTAGTACTATATGGAAAAATTTTGATTTAATTAGTAATGATACTTTCCAATCAAATCTGCAAAGCTTAATTTTACATAAGGATCAAGAGTGTAAACAAAAAATTAAATAACTTTAAATCAATAAGTGAATTGTGCTTAAATTTCACACAGGTAATACTAGAAACTCAAACGTAATACTAGAATATTTTATGAAATTTTTATATTTTTAGTAATGTTCTAATATATGAGCCATACATCCTTAATTATTAATTATTATAGTATTGTAAATCTTGTGGGGGCATTTAGATCGCGACTGGTGACGCAACGAGAGGAGCAAAGATAATTTTTGCCACTTCGGAGGTCAAGAGCGGATTTAAGCGAGGAGGCAGCGGGAAGACACGCTTCCGAGTTTTGCTTATCGATTCAAATCGCGTTCCCGCGTATGAATGAACGAACGAGTGGGCGAGTCGAGCCACCGGTTGAATGGGGAGAGCCCCACGGGTGACCACAAAGTACACGCGTGCGTACCGACGATCGTTCGTGTTCTCCGCACACTCTGCCCTTCGCACGCCTTTTCCGCCTATTTCTCTCTTATCACTTCTTAACGATAATTTTGCGAAATCGATCGAGTTTCTCGAGCCGAGATTGATCACAGATGGTCGAATCGAATCGGATCGGATCGGATCGGATCGGATCTGATATATATTCTTCGATCCCGCGTCCCGTTTTTCATCACGTTACCATAATACACGTCCCACGAGTATTCCTACAGCTTCACTGATAATTTCCGCGACGTTGGAGCTTCTTCTCGCGTCCCGGAGAGCGTAGGGATTAACCGCGGCAATGATGTAATTCGATGTATCGGACGCGTAGCTAGGTATGCGGCGCGACTAACTCGGAACGTTTTGTATCGCTGGCGCTAAAAATGCGTGGCGAATCGACGGGAAGGATCGTCCTGACTAGGCAACTTTGAGGCAGATCCGTTTTCTACGATCTTAATAGGTATCGGATCCGGCTCAAAGCATTCCGCCGTGCAGCGTAGGCCTGGGTACCCCGCGCAGGTCGCGCAGTCCACCCGACGCGGCGCGGCGCGGTAATCGCCAGTAGTAAATCCGTCTTGTTTTTCACGCGTTGGTTTTAGCCTTTTAGCCGCGGCATTAGAATCACGGACCATCGCGCATCGCTTGTTTTTCGGTCACTGTCGCGCCGTGATTCCAAAGTTCGCGCGCGCGCGCGCGCGCCCGCGCGCTCACCGCGTGCTATTAAACGCTCGGATTTTTGTCGGGCTGTCCGCCGCATTGTGCGCAATTATACACGCTTTTTGTCAGCTAAGCCGGTGTAAAATGCGGTTTTCCGAAAATGGCAGTGGAACGAAGACTGGTCTCTATGAGGTGGCGTACGGGATAGTATCGTTTAATTTGGCATAAAACATCAGTGTCCGTCTCGTTTGCTACTTGTTCCTTCTTCCCGTGTTCCTGGAGTTTCTTTCCCGTCGTCATCGTTGTCGTCGTCGTCATCGTCGTCGTCGTCGTCGTCGTCGTCGTCGTCGTCGTCGTCGTCGTCGTCGTCGTCGTCGTCGTCGTCGTCGTCGTCGTCGTTTCGCGAATAGGTTCCACGAACGTTATTCTACCTACATATGTATATACTTTTATACTTGAACAGTGCAACGCCTCAAATCCCTCTTTCCCGCAAACGGGAAATTATTTTCAAGGTTTATCCAACAAGACGCTGAAAAGAAGTAGGCGGAAAAAAATGTTTTGCGATCGTAGACACTGATCTCTCGAAAGAACGGGAAGTCGAGCGAGAGAATTCGGTAAGAAAGGTTTTTGCGTAAGGTAGTTGTCCATGTAATTGCGAGAGAGGACTAAACGCGTCAACGTCTTCTGGCTGATCGAGTTACCGGTTAAGGCGATGCAAAATGCGGTTTCACTTTTTGCGCTTTGGTTTAATAGTGTCATGCTATTACAACTATCCGGGTAAACGCAACAATATCGTCTTTCTTTCATATTCTCGTTAACGCTACCTCCATCGGGCGAATTAAAAAGAAGTAGAAAAGTCGATTACGCCGATGAATTTCGTAAGGAAGGTGCAACTTGATTCACGTGTATCTGGATATGGACGACGAACGTTCCGGTCGACAGTGACGAGATGGAATAGCGCGCGAGGGAGAGCCGAGCAGCGCGCGCTGCTGGAAGAATAGCGAGTTGCTGAGAGTGCTGAGAGTGCCGAGAGAAGCGGCGGAGAATGAAGGGGGATCTCTCGAGAGGGGGGGGAAGGCGACCGGTCGACCGGTCCTCTTGGACCTGGACAGACGGACGGAAAGACAGACAGGAGACTGTGGAGACCGCTCATTACGGGCGGCGCATGCGCGAGGAATGCGGCGGCTCTGGTCTCTTCGATACAATAAATATAGGATCGGAGATCAGCGGTGCGGCGGGTGAGCGAACGCGCGCGCTGGAGAGAGAGAGAGAGAGAGAGAGAGAGAGAGAGAGAGAGAGGGCGCGCGAGGGTAAACCGATGAACGGGGTCCGGGGCCCCGACAACAATGCCCGACAACGTAGTAACGACATCCAGTTAAATCGCGGCGGTCGGCAAAAAAATACGCGCGGCCGCGATTCTTTAAAGGCTCGGTGAACTCGCAACCGCGCGCGAGCGCGAATTCGAGCGAACGCATGGAGAAACCGGACGATGCGAGAGCGCGAGACACAGGCGATTTCCATCGACGAGATCGTCCCTCGTATCGTCGTTGCGCGCGATACGATCGTCCTTGTTGTATTTATGAATTTATAATTAGAAATTTGAACCGAGATCGCTCGATCGATCGATCCTCTACAATAACGTTTGTACAACTAATCGTAAATGGCGATAATTCTTCAACCGCGTGTACGACGAAAATTAAAAGAAAAGATCACCATCTTGCGTTGGCGATTATGAGTAATATAATTAACATTTCGCTTTCTTAACGGCGCTATTAGCAGGAACGAAAACAGGCGCATTACAGCTTAAAAGCCCGCGATGGACTCTCGGAGGATGGGGCACCCGGTTTAAAATTGTAGGGAACCGACAAGGTAGATGTACCCACGATATAAATGCTGATCAATCAAGGCGAACGGAGCATTTAATCGATACTTCAATAATTATCAACCTGCCCCGGACGAGTTTCGCAGATAACCCTTATGCATCTTTTTCTCCTAGTGCTCTTTTTCTTATTGATCAATCGCCCCTGCTTAATAATCACTTTGAATATAATTTATGCCGTATAAGACGCTAAAACGATACACTTTCTCATTCGTTGCGTACTATTTGAGATTGTTTTTTTTTTCTTTTTCCGAAGAAGCTTTACTTTGATCGCTAATATTTACCATCAAGATATATTTTCCGCGATATCGTAATGACGCATAATGTGTTGGAGATGTTCCATTAATTTCAGCGTGTTCAAATACCGCGACGCGAGATTTTTCATGCGAGACCGTAATGAGTGACAGCTCGAAGATTCGCGAGTGACAGAGAGGTGTACACAAAGTTACACAGAGGGGCGAGGACGGGAGTAAACCGATAACGATCCGCGTGTCATTAATCGCGTTGAGTTGTTTGCAATTAGCGTGAAATCGCTCGCGGTTAATTACAGTGATACTCGTATCACGCGGGTTGGTCCCCATCGTTAATTACAGGCACTTTCCTACGCGCCGCGTGATTATGCATAATGGATCTGTTTGCGAATGGATGCGCCTTATTCGAATAAACCATACAGATCGCCGTAAACAACGTCGTAAAGCTTATGCGTTTCATTGATCTTTTCGTGTTCGTCGTTACGGTTTTATACTCGCGTATATCTTTTACATAAAGTTTCAGGAGTGCGCTCTCGGAAGGAGCGAGCGCTCTCCTGAACGGGCGAAACACGCGAGATCTGATATCCGATAGACGCGTAAATGTAGCAAATGGCGAGACGCGTCGCGCTCGGACGTTCGCATACATACTTCGTGCTTCGTGAAACAGCTTCGTGCCGATTCTGCGTTCGTTCGTCACTCGAGAGAGTTGATTTATATCCGTGGCTAAGAACCTCGTGTGCCAGACCTCGATGCTTCGCTCGTTGCTTCTGCGTGCGCGCCGCAGCGCTCACTTTGAACAATGGAATTGCGTCGCGACGTCGATCTCTCTGTATCAATCACCTCGCCAACGAGATCTTTTATATCTCTTCGGCCGTCCATCGAGACCGCCGCACCGCGCCGCGTCGCTCCTTTTCATAGCTTCGCTTTGTATTATTAGCTAGATCGGTTTCCTCCTCGCTCTGACGCGAATGCGGATGCCGCTCGTTCGTCGAATAATGTTTGCGAAGATCATAAGCTTTTTTGATCGCTCGTAATTCGCGACGACGAATGTAAGCGAATGTGAAAGCGAATCAATACGAGAATGTAATGAATTTCTTACCTATCTGTCCAGCAGAGCGCATCATCTCGGTACCTAGAAACAAAATTAGAAAAAAATTAATTTTAGTTGTTTTGAATAATTTATTAAGGATGTATAGGCTACTTCTCAAAACATCACACAAAAAAAATGAATTCCTAAAGAAATGTATAAATGCTTTAATCTATTTTATGCTGAGAATAGCGCCAAGACTAGATAATCTTCGATTAAGAATTAATTATTCTTAAAACAAAGCGAAAAGATATTCTTATTAAAAACGAATTTTATTTGATTTAAAGAATAGAATTGTGCCCGTTTAACATTAAATATGCTTATATTAGGATTTTTTTCAATGCGGGCGGGTCTGCTGCGGCGGAATTAATGTATATTTCACTCATGTTGTTTGTAGGTAGCAGATCCGCTGCGGCAGATACGTCGCGGCAGATCCGCCTATGTGTACAGGAAACCGGTGTTTCTCTATCGCTGTGACAAAGTCGACCGTCTTTTACTTATGGACATAGGTTACATAGGACGAGCTAAACATTTTACTTATCTTTAAAAGTTTGAATCACATTTTAGAGGCATGCTCTGTGAATATAATATTTTACTTACGAAACTATCCTCATTTATTTCATAATCATTGATAGTCTGTTCGAAAATGGGTTTGGTTATTACTAGTCAAAATAATGTAGTTGGCAGAAGTGAAAATTACTGGCATTGCGTTTTGTTACTTTCACCATTAAAACCAGTCAACGATCCCAAATAGTCCGAAACGTTATAAGGATTTTCAGGTTTAAAATTGCGGACATTTCAACGTTACCGCAAACTTGTAGTAACATTGCAGAAATCTTTCGTAACTTTCACATAATATTAAAATGTTTTAATGTAAGGTTTATGCAATGTTTTTTCAATCTTTAATACGTTTATTTGTTTAAAAAATAACTAGTTAAAGTCAAAAATTAAATCATGTAAAATTAACTTAAGTTAAAAGTTATCAATTTTATTACTTAACTTTTAATTTTTTAATTATCCAACCCTGCAAATAAATTACGAAAGTTTGTAACATGGTGCGATATAAGAAGTCATTGCGGTAATCTTGCGTAGCGAGAGATCTCACATAACCCAATGCGCGCGTGCACGCCGATTAAAGCCTCTCCACTCGGGTCATTGACCGCGCACGGCTTGTAAGCCAGGCGCACATGTGCTCCGTCTGGGCCGCCTCCCCACTCTTTATCGGCCGACGGAGAGTGGGGAGACGGCCCAGACGGCAAACACGTGCGCCTGGCTTACAGGCCGTGCGCGGTCAACGACCCGAGTGCGAGGACTTTAATCGACGCGCGCATTAGGTTATGCGAAGTCTCTCGCTATGTGAGACTACTACAATGATTTCTTATATCGCACCATGTTACAAATTTTTGTAACTTATTTGCGGGGTAATTAAAAAATTGAAAGTTAAATAATAAAGTTAATGACTTTTAACTTAACTTAGTTAATTTTAAATGATTTAATTTTTAACTTTAACTAGTTATTTTTCAACCATTTAAACTTTAATTTATGAACTTTTTACCTAAGTTAAAAACTTTTTACCTAAGTTAAACATTTATAAAAAAGTTATAAAAAAAATTTTTTAAGTTGGAAAAAGTAAGGAAAGTAAGAAGGCGTTTAAAATATACGTAACAAAATAATAGACATTTTAAATAAAATGGCTACAAAAGAAAAAATTGGGTTGACTGGTGGAACAAACAAAACGCCAGTAATTTTTATTTTTGCCAATTGTATTATTTATATTAGTAATAACCAAATTTATTTTCGAACAGAGGGTGAATCTCTTATTTAATACTAGAATTCACTGTGTTGTCATGCACACTATTGCCCGTGAACGCGAAACAAGTGAACTTTGAGTATAACTCATGCGCATTTCAAATATATAATTCTTAATCCAAGAATAAATAGCTTTCAAATAATGTAATTTAGTTTGTTGTAAGAACAATATGATATTAGAAATAAGAATACGATCTTAAGAATAAAATATACTTTGCACACATGTATTTTTTATTCATGTAAATGTAAGTGAACAGTTGTAATTAAAGAGAGCATTTCATACTTAAATGAAAATAAATAGTATTCAAGAATAAAAATATACGTGAATTAAGAATTAATTTTTTTTGTATGATTAAGAAAATTATTAAAAAATTACAGATTGTTTTATTTTGCATTTTAAAAGTTGTAGAAAAAATTTGGCGGTTATTTTTTATCTGGGTAAAAAATTATTTCAATAAGAATTAAACATGTGCTTTAATGAAAATCTGATTAATAACGAAATAATAAATAATGAAAAAATTTGAAATTTTTTAATTTAAGTATTTTAAATAAATGTTTTTGTGTAAACATTTTGTTTTTTTTTGTTGTAAAAAATAATTTAATTTTAATAACAAGTAGAGTAAATAAACTATAAAAATGTTATTAAATAAAAATATAATCTTGCACAGCTTTCATATGTATATAGTTCAATTGAAGTGTTAATATTAAACGCATTATCCGAGGGGGAATTCACAACCCAAAATTTTGTACACCAATGCCGATTTTTGGCATTGCTGTAAAACACTGCCGACATTTTTGTACACTGCCGACAATGCTTATTGTTAGTCAATGCCTACAATGCCGTCAATCCTATATTAAAATTAAGGCAATGCCATGCAATTATGAACACTACCGCGTGCCCATTATCATACGCCAATGCCTGCACAAGAATTCTAAAGCTTTCCCGAAGTATTCAAAAATTTTTGTGCTCAACCCCATGATCGAAAAACCGACTCTGAAGTGAGCTCACCACTCCCCAACCACTGACGACAATGCCGTCAATATTATAGGTCACTGCTTACTTTTTTCGGCAGTCCACTGCCGAAATTTTGTACACCAATGCCGGCTGTGAATTTCCCCTCGGCATTATCAAATTTTATTTATTTTGGAGAAATTGTATGTCTAGACATCTTTAATTATTTTAATATATTTTAATTTAACATGTTAGTTACTTTAGTTTATTTCAATTGCAATAGATCTAATTCATCGAAATCACAATTGCCCAAGTTTTAACGGTGATCTTTTTATAATGAGGATTTTTAATGTAAACGTCTATCGCGTGTTTTAGTGTATTGCGGTATCGTTCTCTAAGGAACCCGGCCAAAGTTGATGCTTGTATAGATATTACTAATTCGTTGCGGTGCGCCCGATCGGCGCAATGCCCCTCTTATGCTCAACCCCAAAATCCAAATCCCGTGTCGCAGCTTACAGGAAAAAGCTTTTATATGAAAGCTCGGATAGGAATAAGATCGTCGTCGTAAATTGCGCGCGAACCTAATCTTGCGGTTGAATGGTGCCGCGTATACGTTCGTTTCAGGCCTCTTTTTTCCTATTCTTCTTCGTCGAATCATAAATCCGCCCACTTCCACCCCCTTAAAAAAAAAAAAAAAAAAAAACGAAATTTATAAAATTTATCCGTCAAAAGATGCGGTGATACTAATCAGACAATTTGCTTTATTCTTTTCTTATTGAAATATATTTGAAAAAGAATTGGGAACCGCAATATCTTAGAGACTCTGACGTTATCTTGGGATAAAACATAGCTCGCGTGAGAAAGTCACGAATGGCGAGCATCGGGGGGACCAAATTTGCGACTCGTCGAGACTGCGACGATAGGGACTGCCACACGGATGAATCAGAAGAAACGCGAGAAAGTGGGGCCTGTCAGCGCGAACATGATTTAAAGCCAAATATTACGACAGAACGCACATTCCTGCGACGTCCCCGGTTAAGCGAGACGAGGGTGAGCGACACCGGGGGATGAGCCGTAAGTCGTGCAGATATGTTGGTCGCGGTTTATTACCGGGACGGCGGAATGGTCGGCGGGGTGGAGGAACATTGATTTAATGCGGGAGTAATTGGGCGGCCGGACGTCTCTATGAGCACGCCACCTTCCACCGCTAATGCGTTCCCGCCCTTCTAACCTTTCGGCTAACCACCGTGTGAGCGAGCAAGCGAGCGAGCGAACGAGCACGCTAGGTCTGGCCTTTCTCTCTTCTGCCACCCTCGCTTCTTCTTCCATCCGCAGCCGCGCGGGCGGGACGTGAGAAAGGCGAACGCTTTATTACTACTTTTATTGCTCGGCGAGTTTTAGCCGCGCGTATCGCAGGTTGGATCGGCTTATGGCGCTTATTAAACTTTGATGTCACCAAATCGCTCTTTCACTCTCGCCTGCGTCTGGCTCTTCGCTCTTCCACGCCAGTGTCGCCGTTGGCACACGGACGTTGGCAAAGTGGATGCTGGAGGAGTGGGCGGGCGTCTTTGATGGAAATCGCGATGATTTTATTAAAATTTAAATTTTCTCGCGCTACTCTATCAATGGACTTGATAAATCAAATACACCCTCCTCATTTATGGAAAGCAATAAATAGCTTTCTTATAGTTACAAATCCCTTGCCCCCCTCCCCCTTGTTAAAACGTAATCGTCAGTTAAACGACGTATTGAACACGTTGCTATGAATTTCTTAATCCATATTCATTTTGAATTGCGTGTCGTTGGAAAAACTAGGTTAAAACTGTGTCTCCTTAATTTTAAGTGCCGGCACTTGTTATAATTACTCATATTGCTTGAGCACACATATAACAGTGGAATGTGTATACTTATAGCTACCCAAGAGTAAGTTAACCGTCATTATAGGCAATCCCGTTTATCCTCGTCATCGCGTGCAGAAAATTAAAGGGTACGTCTTAAGATTTGCGTGTAATGTAGTCAATGAAACGTTCCAGGTGTTGAGATTTTATTAGCTCAAATACTCGTGAAACGCCGTGCGCAGAATGCAAATGACGCCGATATCGTAACGGCTCGACGGAAGCACCGCACCGGTTTGGGTATTTTCTACTGTTACATATTTCTACAGAGAATACGGCACGCGCGCGGAACACGCGTCTCAGCTGGCCGGGAATACACGTGTCGGGGGACTTTGCGCTACAAATCTTCCCCATGTAATATTAGAGGAGAAATTCTCGCGGGTGTTTCTCGCATTTCGCGAAACAGGATGCGGGACGAACGAGTTGGAAAGACTTTCGAAGCGACGGAGCAGCCTGTCCTCCTCGCTCGCACCATGTGTCGCTAAGGTCGCCGAGAGGAGAGGAGAGCGCGTTTCGGCGCTCGCAACGAACGAGCGAGGGAGGGACCGCAAACGTGCTCTACAAGTAGTCATAATACGTGGATCGGGGGCAGACTACTCGCACGTGGTGCGATCACGTCGAACGACGTTCAGTTCAGGCTCCCTCCGCCGCTCCCCGGTGTAAAGTTAAACTTTGGAAACGCCGGCTGCGCGAAATGTCTATCCCGGACAATGCGACGCGCGACGGTCCGCTTTCTGATCGTGCGCGCACGCACGGAAGAACGCGCCAGCTTTCGGCGATGACTGGCCAAGAAATGTTCTTCGATGTATGAAACGACGCCGTGAGAGACGCGAATCTCATATGAATGTCGATGAAAAAATTTACTTTTTTTAAATATTTTATTCTCATTTCGATATTCCACCAACAACAATCTTACTGTAACAACAAAATACATTTGCTGTGGGTAAATTCTTTAACAGTAAATTAACATATTCCTGTGAACACTTTTTTTTATTTTACCAGCAAAATAGATATCTCGTATTCTGTAACGTCAAATAGTTATCATAGCAAAGTTTATTTGCTCTTACATTATTAAATATACGGTGTAGCAGAAATGATTTCGCTGTCATAGCTAAATTTTTTTTTTTTTTTTTTTGTATAATTAGACATAATTGTTCCGTGCATTGGTTGTTTCATGCAAATGATTTACTTAATGCTCTGTTTAAGACGTTAAATTCTAGTTTTGCCATGCTTAAGAAATATCATTTGCAGCAAATTAAACGAGTCAGCTAAACGCAGCAGCGCGACGTTAACAACAGGCACTATTTTCGCGTTAGCACGCACAAGAGAATTTGAATATAGCGAAACTTTGTTACAGCTGACGGTGCTGCTTTCGTTTCGCGGATGTCATAACTCATATTCGATGAAACTTTAATTCGATTCGTTTTCAAATTTAGTAAATCGTGAAATATTACGTTAAATTGACGCCGAATGCATTATCGAATCATCATTAAAATTATATAATTTTTTATCATTGCGAAAATCATATTGAAGTTTTTATTTTGATAAAATTATTTTTATCAAAATAAAAAGACAATATTTGTACGAAATTTTATTTTAATAAATTTGTATATAATAATTTTAATACAATATCACATTTTTACATTGATGAAAATTTTTAATGCGTGATAGTTTTTAATTGTTTTTAATCTCATCGATGCAAAGACAATTTCTGGCCGGATGGGAGAAATATTAGTACAAAGCGGATTGGAAGTTTCGATCGTAAAGAGTACGCTTGATCGATGAACAAATCGAGTGATCCAAACGGTGGTTACGTATCCTCGGAGCTGTTGCCGGGAAAAAAGTTTGAGTCCCTCGCGGGACAGCACCCCGGTGCGGCGTGGCGCGGAGCGAAGCGGCGCGGAGCAGAGCGGAGCGGAGCGCGGAGCAGAGCGGAGCGGAGCGCGGAGTGCTGCCGGTCAGTGCACGTCCTCGTCGTCGTCGTCGTCGTCGTCGACTCGTTTCGGTATACCTATATGCAGGCACGACCTACGTTCCAGCGGAACGGGAGAGCGGGAACATAGCTGGCGCATTATCACATACGTTAAGTTTTTCTCCTTCTATTGGCCCAGAGCGGGGACACGAAAAACGACTGATTAATCGAACCAACACGGGAACATTCTTGCTCCGGGATAGAGAGAGAGAGAGAGAGAGAGAGAAGAGAAACAGGAGAACCAGTAGTAGCGACGGGCAGCGGTGCCCGCTGCCTGCCCCGTGCCCGCCACACCCTGCATTCGCGCATCTGCGTCCGCGGGCGCGGACAAGACGAGAGCGGACGACGAGGAGCGGAACGAGAGAAAAAGTCCCTGTCAGTACCATCGTGGGGAGTTCCACCGATCTCTTTCGTCTTCGACGAAAACCGGAATGCGTTTCTTAGCGGCCGAGATATGTTCCGAACTTACAATTAACGCGGCGCAATAGCGTACGCGGCTGGGCGCGGCAAAAAAAGCCGCGGTACCGGCTTGTAATGTGCGCGCGTTATGTTACGTCGTCGCGTGTGCAACGCCTAATTTGGGATATCCGCGTCTCTCTCTCTTTCTCTCTCTCTCTCTCTCTCTCTCTCTCTCTCTATCTATCTATCTATCTATATATCTATCTATCTATCTCTCTCTCTTTCACCTTGCGACAGTTATGAAAGTATTTCCATCGAAACAATTTTGTTTAATTTTATTTTGAGTTGCTTTTCTTCGCGTTTCTCTCACACGACCGTCCGTGCGTAAATCGACTACCTACCCCTGGAATCGCCATCAGCTTCTACCGGTGATTAGAAAAATATCGCTAACCGTTGGTCTTTTACCGTATCTCAATGTGCATAACAAATTAAAGAACATAAAATGATGTGATATAATACTCTATACGCGTACCTAATATTTTACAGCGAAACGTTAACGTTCCTCGTATGTACATGCCATTTCGCACATACCGCGCGATAGGAAAATGAGCGACTTCAACGCGATAAGATTTATATCTTGTTAACAACTCGCACGTTTATTGTCGAGGAGGGTGGTTCGGACAAAGAAAGAGGATAACGAAAGTTAAATGTAACGCTACTTCAAAGGTTACACGGAGACACGTAGAAAAGAATCGGGCAATAAAGACGGTGAGGGATATTACGTATATAACGTAGTAGCGCTACGCGTACCCACTACCTCGTGCCGGGGCCATTTCTCGTGCGGATTATTTTGACGATGTAACGAAAGCTAAGTCGTGGTTATGTTGGTGCCGTAATGCCAAACGTTATGTTGTCGCGTCGAGTCGTAAAATTCAACCTGTTAACTTCTGATCGATTCTCGGTCACGACCATATATTACAAGCTTTAATATTGAATTCCGTACGTCACTTGTGTAATAGTTTTCATTTGCCCCCGCCGATTGCGCCTCGCTGCATTTTATTTCGTTCCCTTCTATCAAGGCAATTATCAAGTTTTTCTCGTAAACTCAAAAGATGCTTTTGATAAAGATCTTTTGGAATAATGCACGTTAGATTAGGCAACGTAAAGCGGCATACAACTATCGCGGCGATGTTCCGTCTTGACGATCAATTTTTGCAACGTGAAGCTCGCGATTCAGAGCACTGCGACGCAAGCTCTGTAAATTGGCCAGGAGGAAGAAAAAGAAGGAAGCGTAGGACATATCGAAGCATTTCATCCGTAACGTCGAGATATCGGCCGGAGGTGTCGCTGGTTTTTAAATAAAAGCTCCGGATTGCGCGACTGGCAAAAAGGTGTTTGGAAAAACACGAGATTTCAATTAAAGAGACAAGCTTAGTAATGAGGCATTCTGGATTTATTGGCTCGAAAACCGTGGCGCCTAAATGTCTGCGTGTGTCCGCTCGCTCGACTAGCTTACAGCACGCGCGTACTAAGCGTATGCGTGCGTGCGTGCCTGCGTGCGTGCCTGCGTGCGTGAGTGCACGTGCGCGTGGCCGAGGCTTAGGGGGATCCCATCGGACCTACGATATGCCCGCAGAACCGCCTCATTTGCATCGGAACGAAATTCGTTACTCTTTCGCGAGATAATCATACCGTCTCGTTTGCCTGCCGATTCAGTTTCGATCGCATTCCGATTCGTTTTTGTTACTGCTACCTTCCCCAAATTCGAACGAATTTGAATCGGATCGCTCTCGCGGAGACATTGTACTACTTCGTAACGCGCACGTTTCCATTAGGGAAGAGACTCTTGAGACAAAGTTGACGAAGGTAAATTTCAAGGACATGCGTTTTACCACAAATAAGTACGAAAAATAAGTATACAACAAAGAGAAGATTACAGTATGAATATGTAATCTGACTACCTAACCACGGTAGAAAAAGCGTGTTAAGACGCTAGAAGGGGAAGGGAGAGCAACTGGTTGCGATTAGTCGATCATGACTTGGCCTCGTGAGTATAATTCGCGACATAGATATTCTCTACCGTACGTAAAACAATTCGTACCACATAATCGGGCAAATTATACGTCGTCGTCGTCGTCGTCGTTACCGTCGTCTTTACGTTCATGTAGAGTTTCCCCACTTATTCCTTCACGGTGCATCGATTAACAAGCCTCTTATCTCGTTTAAGGATTTTTATGGCAAAAGTTATGGCTCGAGTATCGCTGTCAGTGGAAGAAGACGAGGTAGGACTGAAGAGGGGGGGGGGGATGGGAAAGGGGCGCATCGTCGGCAAACGCGTCTTAAAGACACGATCCCGGAGTAATCGTCTTTCGAGCCCAGGCCCGATAAAAACGCCACGATACGAATCGGCGCGGCGGTTCACCGGCGATTAGCTTCAGGCTACGAATCTCCCTCTCCTCTCTGTCTCGTCCCACATTATATCATGTAATTTTTATCGAATCTCAAATATGATCTCACAGTGCCCATATCGCGGAAATTATGCATAAAACTTATCATCATTTATCCTGCGAGCTTATCGATTGCCGCGCGCAATAATGACCATTTCGCGAAAATCACTGGCTTCCACGCGGCTTTTCAGCCGCGCCCGGACGCGGAGCACGAGCAAATTGAAACGCGATCTCATCAAACTTCCAAGTCCATTGACGTCGTTATTATCTCGTCACGCTTATTACGGACTACATCTATTTTTAATTTGGCAAAGTTCGGAGTACAAACTCGGAAGCTTCGCGGTCGTGATCGGTTCGAAACGCAGAGCGATCGATCGCGAGTCCATATCTGGCGATTAATTGCCTCTTCCGTTGCATCGCGGAACAGCGTACTCCTTCGCGAATTACTGAATGTCGGCATCGATCCCAAAGCACAACGACTACCTGCTGGGCCGTACAGCTCGTCCCGTTACGCAGTGCTGCGCCGTATAGGAATCTTTCTTACAAGAACGAGTCTTCGTTCCCCGAAGGATTGGTAATTCGCCGATTAAATTGAAAACGCGGCGAGGCTAATTGCGCCACGTCTGTATTATTCATCGGACACCATGGGTATTTTCACAATGTGACCAATCCAGGGTTTGGCAGATTTTTTAAGAGAAAGCTATATATGTATGTATAGTGAAATTTTCTGTCAACTAAGGATGTCAATTAATAAAATTGCACCTATAATGTATATGCTTAAACATCTCTTAATCTCAGAGTTTGATTTTATAGGTTTGTACCTATGATAGCTCTTTCTTTTTTAAATCTATACATATACATATATCTATACATGAGCCAAACATGTTTTTTTTTCTATCACAATATTAAATCGACTTTGCGTTTGCACCCATACCATTACACGTACGTACCGATGGTAATAGATGGTATGTCCCGGCGACGTGTAGTGCCGCCCACGTGGTCACTTGACCTCCCTACGCCTCCGTATCTCTTAGTTAACCTTATCAACTCGATTCAACTCGACCTAACCGGTGCCGACTCACAGTTTGCTAGTGCGTAACCGGCGTATAGGCGACATACGGGCGTACATCTGTCTTTTTTTTTTCGTGTTCTATATATCATTCAATACGAATATATTATAGAAGCTGTAATGAACAATTATTAATTCGATATTAGACGGTTTCTCAAAGAAAACTCTTATCATTATTAATCAGAGCTATTTACGCACATAGATATAATAGTTTATAGTTTGATTCTTTTCTGTACCTGTACGTTATGGTAGCAATGGAACTTTAATAATTTAGAGAGAGAGAAGAGAAATGTTCTTATTATAATTTTAGATCTTTTGTCACACGCAGCAACACGAAAATATCGAGCAAATTCGTTTGCCGAAGAATTGATTAAAAAATGATACGTTGCCTAGACATCATAGATATGCAAAACGCGAGGATCAGCCGCGTGTGCCCTCGCGGGCGCGAAGACGCGAGCGTAGAGGGGTCGGAGAGCGTGTATCGATCTAATAGTAATGAGCTCGGAAGATTTTGAAATATACATTATGCGGGGATTATGGTTATGCATGCGGGAAAGGCGCTGAGAGTATTTTTCTTTTGATATACCCTTCGCACCCGGAGCGTCTTTGCGGAGCGACGGATGAGATTTGAATAAAAGTATCCGGCGTGCCGTGGCTTCGCTCCGCTCCGCGAGTCGCTCCGCTGGGGCTTGATTCGCTAGCTACTTTTTACAACTGCGCGGTCTCATTAAATATGTATAGATTCGCGCCCCGTGCACGGTCCCCCAATTCTTTATCCCCCTCCTATCCTGCCACCGATGATATAACCGCATCAGCGATTACCAGAAACATATGTTTTAAAGATCACGAGCAACCGAAGACGTCGCGCGCGCCACTACATCGTTGCATTACTTTACGCCTATAAACTACCTAGAGTGATTGTGCTCGAGATAAGACTAGTTTTGACACACACACACACTCGTGAAAGAAGTTGTTATACAAAACTGTCGAAACTCATATTGAAGTAAGCACTTTACGCGTATATAAATTACACGTCTGAATCAACGACGAAAGTGTTTCACCAGCTAAACGTGCAAACAGCATCGGGGCTAACGACTCCTGATCTATGTACTCTAATCCTAGTCCATCCCCTCTGGTCTGCGTGACCTGGATTAAACTATAGGCTCGTATCGACATCAGTTTCTCAAGGAGCTACCGGTGTTCGAATACCAGTTAATCGCGGGAAGTGGTCTAGCGTAACCATTGATATTTTCACGCTGCCCGCGGCCATCTGTAAACCTAACATTAGTCGCACAGTCGGTTTTAACGTGTTATCCAGGTAGCGGCTCGTATCGGAGCTGCAATTTCGCGTAGCTCGCTTAGGTAAAGATACTATTAGGTAACTGATAAATCAGCTCTCGTTTCACTATGTATGCTATGCGTAGTAAAAAAAATGTGCTACCGTACAATTATGATAAGTGTTAATATTTGATCGAGGATCGTTTATTAGAGATAGGTATAATATGACTTTGCGAGACCGTAATCGCGAGCACATCTCTCTGCGTTAGCGATTCTTTATTAAGACGCAATATCGGCAGTGGTTTCGTTCCTTCGCGGAACAAATGACCCGCAAGTTATCACCCTGAGAGTTGGACCCTTCCATTTAAAAAATGTAAATTCGTTAATGCAAGTAATGGGGGCGTGAAAATTTGTTTCGCTCTCTCCCTGCAGCTTTCTTCTTCTTCTTCTATTCCTTCCTCTCCCCTCCGATTTTGCGCGCCCGCACCCTATTACCTGAGACTATTATCCAATACAAAAAATCAAATAAAGTATGCTAAGTTACGCTTCGAAGACTTTGGGGAGCTCGGAAACTGCCGAGGGGTCGTAGAAACATTTTTTTTACTCCGTTCCCCCAACGTGGCGTCAACACCCGCTCGCTGACTCTACTCGCGCCGTTTCTTCGTCGCCTATTAACTTCCAACAGGCTGTAACAATGAGACGTCGCCGAAACTTTTCTCGCGATTTATAGTCATGCTCGCGGAAGGAAATTCAACTTTGCAATTTAATCGCTTCGATTGTTGCGCGTGTGCCTCGACGAATCGATTTTGCATTCCAAGACAGAGATGTCACCTCTCAATGTTGATATTTGTGAAGAAGGCATTAATTGTCGTTGAAAAGAAAAAGAAAAAAAAAATCTTTTTCCGCATATCCTTTATCACCAAGAGCACACTCTGCAAATTCGAAAGACAAATCATATTCTACACAGTATATTTCCGCGATTTAATGACCGTGCAGCCGTGTTTAAAGCCCTGAGGTTCGTGATGTTGCAAATTGCATAAGATCGAGTGTGAGCTGAACGTATACCGTTTGTGGCTCGTCCGACGAGCAGAACCGACGCGGTACGGCGACGGTGGTGGTGGCGGCGGCGGCGACGGCGGCGGTATCAGTAGCCTGTTCTTATCCGCTGATCCGCATCTACATTATTAAACTTGATTGGAGGCCAGGCCAATTCCCGCGCGAAAACGACTTATTGCAGTGTGGCGTAGTGTGCCTCGACGTTAGACCATTATAGGAAAGTGCTGTTTAACGATTCGAAAAAAGCTCAAGATAAAGCTCGATGATCGAAGAACGTCGCAGTTTCGGAACGTTGGAGCGATTACTGCATGTATTTTTTTTCTCTTATAATTACCGCGAGAAAGATACAATTTTGTAAATAAAATTATTACAAAGCTCAATAAGCAGCTTTCTTCCAAAGCTATTGTTTATTGACGAAACGCTAATTATCAATCGTAATAAACAAATCATTATTAATTTCTAAGAAAAAGTAAAATGTACGATATACCTATATTATTCATGCTCAAGAATAGCGGCGCGTTTAGATATTTCTCCCTTGGCATTAGTTGCATAAGATGTAATAAGTTTCACGTAATGCAGACGCAAAAAGATCTCGAGTCGACGCCTGGGAAACACAACACAAGAGAATCTGAAAAAGCGGCGTTTTACGCTTCAGGTAATATCATCGAATATAATGGAATGCGCAGCGCGATCGAGGGCTGTACGGTCAGTTTGCGGGACGGATAAAATCTCAAGCGTTGTGCAAGAAAATCGAGCAATCTGATCTCTCTCGCACATTGTTCTAACGAACGAAAAAGTCGGAACAAATCGCCATCTTATCGACGACGAACCGAACGGATCGAACGTAATAAATCGTCGAATGGAAACGCGATGCGACGCGTCGCGTCGCGTCGCGTCGCGTCAGAGGATTCGGCGAGAAGAATGGAAATTGATTTTTCGAGTAAGCCATAATTGCTTTCGAACGTCGAACGGAACGCGGGGCTGTGCGGCCGCGTTAAATGAAGTTCTCATAAAGAACCCGCGCGTGCGTCTGTATCACCATACTAAATTCCACGCTGCGAGCGGCCTTGATACACCAAGTGTATTGAAATAAAACGTATCAAAGTAGCGTGCAAGATGTCGGGGCCCCTCTTTTCTCAATGGGCGTTTTTCAAACTAATTAAAGTGGATATTAAATCACTTCTGCGCCACACACGCACGCACACACTCGCCAGGATTCACTGATGTACGACCCATTAATTAACGTTTCCGATGCTATAGAATATCGCTTGACTCCGTACCTCCTAAAAGATTTCCGAGATACCTTTCTGATTGCTAATCGTTACACGGATTTGCAAGAAGCATGAACATTGCCATGCAGCGTCGATATAATTCGTTATACAGTACTTTCTGCATTTCGTTCGTTCCTCGTCCGGCGAAATATTTGACGATTATTATCAAAGAATACACATTAAATCTGTAAACGTTTTCCTAACTAATAATCGTTCCAGAATTGCCGAGATAATAAAAGTTGATGAGGCGAAAGAAGAGAAAAAGCAGAAAAAAAGACCGTCTAACGTCTCGGGGGGGAATTCGCTAGCTAAAAAGGCTGAAAAGGATCAAAAGAACAATGCTGTCCTCGTGTGCTTTTTACATTGCACAAACGGGTTGCGTACGATCGACGCGCGACCCGATCATTACCGCGGGTATATTATAAAATCTTTCTCGTGGATATTATCGTCTACGCGTTTCCCCCCTCTCCCCGTGTCTCTTCCCTGATAACCGATCGACGTAGTGCTGCCTATACGCGTAACGCGACACGTATCCGCTGAAAGTCAAAAAGTGATTTTCAGCAATGTTATTAAAGTCATACTTTTAGAGATGCCCGCGTGGGGAATATCGCGCTCGTAACGCATCCTTTTGCGTTGGCATGAGCGAGCGCGCGGTTGACGTCGCGCACGAGACGACGAGACGACGACGATGACGATGACGATGACGACGACGACGACGATGACGCGCGCGGTTATAGCAAGCGAGGAAGAAGCGAGGAAAGAGCAAGGAAGGAACGAGAGCCGCAGGCGAGTTGTATAATATGAACGCGCCGCGCCGGAGTTTCGGCAGGCTATAATCAATTCTGATTGCAGTCCAGCGGATCGCAGCGCGATCCACTGGCCGATAGCCGAGAAAAAAGTCAGCGCATCCAACTACCGGGCTGCACGGTGGTATAGCCGAAGAAGCAAGGGCGGACGAAGGGACAGAGATAAAGTAAGAATAAGGAGAGGAGAGAGAGTGCGGAGATGCGCGAAAGAGACACGGTCCGGCGTCGAAGGGTAAGAGGAAAGGATAAAGGGGGAACGAGCGATGCACCAAGAGAGAGAAAGAGAGAGAGAGAGAGAGAGAGAGAGAAAGAGAGAGACCGGTGGGTGGTTGGAGGAGAGGAAAATACGGGTAGAAACGGGTTTCGATACGGGCTCGGGGGTGCGAATTAGTTTGCGTTGCAGTCGCGGGAGCGTTCGTCTACGAGTCGGCCGAGGAAGCGAAACGAAATCGAGGCGGCGCGCGGCGATAAAAACGTAACCAACTTATTTATCGAGCTCGGCAGTGAGCCTCTTGATTCTGAGGCAAACATAAAAATCGATGCACCTAAAAGCTTCCTATTGACCGTCCTTCTCGCGCTTCTCTCTCTCTCTCTCTCTCTCTCTCATCTATAAGACTCATCTGATACAGAGGCCTCGTGATTTGCAACGCGCTACATGTTGTAGCCGCAGATTATCCCGTACGTATACGGAGGATTTGCGAGATATCGCACTCGAATTAAGTGGTCTAGGGACTCACATGCGTAAGGGCTCCGTAAGGGCAAAGACCTCGCGCTAAACTATGCACGCCTCTGGCTTCGGATCCAATCAGGATTAGAGGTAGCTTGTTCAACTTTGAGATATTTAAACTTCTGTGATGGAGATTTTTTTTTAATATAAAATAAGTAAATGAAGTAATCGGTATTAAGCTTGTCAAAAGTCATTGGCCAACCTATCGAAAGCATGCGTACGGCACGCCGGGGCAACGGCGCCCCGTTTCTCCACCTTTCCATCGCGAATTATAAATTCTGGAAAAAATTGAGATGCGCGCGATAAGATTGTTGCCGACGAAAGAGAGAGAGAGAGAGAGAAAGAGAGAGAAAGGCGAGCGGTCCATCGGTGGCGGATATGTAATGTGCGAGTAACTCTAGCAACAACCTTGACTCGCCGCAAGCTATACTCGCGCGCTTCTTATAATCCCTTGTGTTCGCGCGCGTCCGGCCCCATTAGTAGTTGGCTGACCCATCATTCAATAACGCTCTCAATGTCTGTGCGACCGTGTCTCCGTGTCTTCGGACACACACGTATGCACGGCGCGGCGATAATTAGACCAAATTTCCGCGCGGGAACGAACGCGGAAAGCAAAAATGTCTCGAGTCACGTAAATTCTTTCATTCATCTCTCACGTCACGTCGTCTTATATATATTTTTATGATTTATCTTGGCCTCTCTCGACGTATTACGATTAAATATGTAAGTACGACACGTTGAAATTTTTTATGAGACCCTAACGAAACTCTTTGCTATTTTACTCCTCCGTATATGTATGACGCGAACAAAGTTTTAATACAAACTCAAGTCGTGCAGATAACCGCGTGCTGATAAACGTTGAGTATATCTGGGTAGTCTGCCAATCTCTATCTCTTGAGACGAGTGTCACTGAGACATTGCATATATATATTGTATATACGATCTGAGTTTTGAACACACGAATTGATTCGAGTGTTGCGTCTACGAGGAAATAATTAGAATTTATCAGAATTACACGTATCGAATTATGATATTGATATTAATATTATTATTTATAGGAATTGTATAATATCATATGTACGTTGGCACATTCTGCAACAATAGATTCTCTGTCGCATTAAACACCTGATGATGTTTTTCACAAGTAAATAACATTTATCGATGTTGTATTAATGTTCAGTTGACGGCAACACAAATACCCGACGCCGCGCCGCGACGATCCGAAAACAGGTAGACGAGCTGTTTCTAATTAATGAGCAGCATTGACAAGGGACACTCGTCTTCTTGCCGAAAAAGGCTCGGAGCACAGTAGCTTGTAAAGAATCAATGCAAATACCGCAGTCTTTTGTGGCAAGCGATTCGGAACGGCCGCTAACGCTCGACTTGACAAGCAAACGCTACTTCTTATTCATATCGACGCGAATCGGTGTCAAATGCTCCACGAGTTTTCGTTAAATTATCATCTCTGTGGTGCGACAACCGTTTTACCGGCATTCCTCGAGCGAACAAGCGCGAGGTGAAAAGATGATTTCTATGGACAAACGTGCGAGTCATCGAGCGGAATATTCACCATAACAAAAAATTTTTATTCACGCTTAAAAATACGTAAGACCGTGTTCTTTCCACATGTGTTCGTCTAAAAATAAAAATAAAAATTTGCCATTGATTGATTTTATTCACATGAATCGCCTGTGACATAATTGGTCAATGAATCATGCCAGAGCAATCACCTATCCGCGGTTCCGCAGTAGATAAAAGAGAATCAAACAGCAGAGTTAAAATCATAGCGATCAAAACACTGTACCTCTCGAGAGGCATCGTATCGAGACGACGATATGTTAGTGTCATTCGCGCTGTCACTGCACTATATACCAGGTGTCCAGAAATTAAGACCGAGACTTTGAAACCGAGAGAAGAAAGTTTTGATTTCAGATTCCATCAGATAAAACTGGATAATTTAGAAAATATTTTCATTATTTTCACGCGAATCTCGTTTTACTGCCCTCTATTTACTCGTTAATCCATAGAGAGATATCACGTATCTCGAAGAAAGAAACGGCGCAATGTTCATGAAACATTTTCTTAAGTGACGAAGGAATCTTTCAGTCTTCGAATCCCTTTTTTTCGAAAAAAAAAACTTGATTCAGCTCTTCGTATGTTACGGATTTTGAAACACCCCTTAGACGTTTTCCTCGTTACGATGACTGGCGTGATTATACGTTTTATAAATACAGAGCGACAGACGTTCCTACTAGTTGCTCCGACATCGAAAGCACGACGGGCAGGATAATTGATAGCGGAATGCTAATAACTCGTACGAGGCAGGCATTATAATAAGTTTTTTGTCGGGCGTGTGCCCCGCGTCTAGCGCATTCTCACTCCCCTCGCGATGCACCGCGGGTGTTCTTTCCGGTACTTATTAGCACGTAATTTGCTTACTGCAGTCTCGACGTTGATACGACTAGCTATTGCGTTGACACGTAGCATTTCTTCGAAACTTTCCATTTCTTCTTACACTAGCTATAGATATAATGTATCTACGCTTACTAGTAAATGATACAATTGCACAAAGCACGTCTCTCATATGAAATCAGTTATCGTCGCTGATCGCTATCAATGTTCGCGAGTCCGACCGACTGATTTGACATCGCGTTAGATTTCTCACATAGAGATAATCGTAAGAAAAATATACGCTTATATAAATATACGAGGAGGTGTGAACGCGATCGAAAATGCAGACGCGAATTTAGTCGCGGACGTGTGTATGTGTTTCGTTTTTTCTCCACGCAGATTAGTAGTTACGAAATGAAAAAAAATCTTAATACAATTTGCCGGGATATTAAGCACACGAAGAGTGTAATTACAAGAACTGTTCTTACGCGTTGCTTTCCTCCGAGCGATTATACATCGCGGTATATACGGGCATGGAGTGTTAATAATTACAGTAGACGATGGAGAGCGTATATGTATTCGTATTAAGAAAGAACGATACCACCGTGTTTTGAAATAAAGGCCTCGGTATCATTCATCTCGTTTCGTTAAAATTACATTTATGTTACGTATACGCGTACGCGTATGATCTTTTTGTGTATGTGTATGTGTGTGTGTGTGTGTACTTTTTATATAAATTAATTTCTAAAATATCTCTTTATAACATCATCTTTATAAGATTTGAGAAAATTGAAATAAAAATTTAATTTTGCAAATTTATAATTAATAAACTTGGACTCGCGAACGTTAATCGGGATATTAACAGAAGACTTACATAGATTAAAAAATATCTAGTACTTTTCCAAGTATTTGCTTGAAATGGGTAAATATGGGAGTACTTCCCCAACGAAGAAATATTGACTAGGCAAACAACTGAGGCTAAGACAAGCGACCTCTCCATTTGCCGGTGCATCTAGACTGGGCGACGGTAGATGCGACGGCGTCAGACTTTGCGGTAATATAGTTTATGTCGTTCTTTCTAGTTTCTACGAAGGCTACTCTCAACTCTTTCTTTCTCTTTTTTTCTCTTTCTTTTATGTAAAAGAAACGCAATGCCATATGACTCGAAATCAATTTGTTTCTCGTTAATTAAAACTCGATTGAAGCTACAAGTAGTTAGCAGATTCGTAGGAAGTGCGTTTAGCGAAGGAGACAAAATTGGTGTCGTTCCATAAATTATTAAGCATCCGATAAAACGTTTGTGAAAATGGTACTCCACTTTTATTAAATTTCCCGAGATCTTCGGCGATAAAGAAACGAAATATTTCGAAGACTCGCTCTCTTTTCGGGAGGAGAAAAAAAAGTGAGGTGTCTCACACCAACCTGGTAGGGAAATAGGGGAATCCCTGATGAACGTGCAGGTCCATGGGCATCGCCGGATGAGCGGGACCGTGATGCGCCGCGGCTGGCACGTACTCGCCACCCGCTGACATGGGGGGCTGCATCATACCCGCGGCGGCGGCCGCGTGGTGACCCGCGAACATGGCCCCCCAATGGAAACCAGGTGCACCCGGCATCGCCGACGGATGCTCCAATTCGAGGGCACGGTGACTTCCGCCGGCACCACCGACGATACCACCCCCGGCTGCGCCTCCGGCACTTCCGCCCCCGCGGTGCATCCGCCACCCTTCCACCACGAATGTCGATGGTATTTCCGTCGTCTCGGTCAGTCGCACACTCTCACTCTCTTTTTCTCTTTCTCTCTCTCTCTCTCTTTTTAATTCTTTTTCTTCTTTATCTCTCTTTCTCTCTTTCTCTCTTCGACAATTCACTCAGACGTTACTGCTCACTTGCACACCGTGCGCGTGTCACTCGCGCCTTTAACCCGTACCCGTGTCCGCACCGATATTCGGGCCTGCCGCGCCGGTACTCGGACGCCGGTGGCCTTATCCCGTCGACGAAAACTTGCCGAACGGGAGGGCTTGACGATCCGCCAATTTCTCGAGCACCGCACCATCGACCGGTACTTTATTCGCGCGGCACGCGGTACACCCGTAAACGCCGTAAACGCATGGGCACCGTCGCGGCGTGGTAGCTGGTGACTCCGAGAACGGCGGCAGCGACGACGACGACGCGACGGAGAACGCGGCAGCGGCGGCGGCGGCGCGACGGCGGATGCGGATGCTGCGGGGGAGACAGGTGTCCGCGCCGTAGTGTATCCTCTGGTGAGCCACTGCAGCCGGACGGACCCGAACAGTGGCGCAGCCTTTAGCTCGGCCATGAATGACGCGCCGTATTCCGAGTTACCTCGCGGAGGCGGAGCCTCGGCCTACTCTCGCCCGCGTGATACCTCCCGCCTCCATTCCCTCTCCGATCCTCTTTTCTCCCCCCGATCTCTCTTCTGCCGCGACTTCACCCTCTCGCGACCACGTGCGCGCGCGTCCGAACGCGAGTACGCGCTATCCTCTCTCGTCCCTCGTCTCTCGTCTAGCGTCTCTCGTTTCCTCCCTGTCCTCGTATCCCTCCGCGAGTCTATCGAACTCGCTCCGCGACCTCCGCGTTGCTATCACCGAGGATATTTCATTATCGTATAACCCACCTCGCAGCGTTTCGATACATTTATTTTGATCTATTAAATTTTATAATTCAGATATCTGTCGGGTGACAGAAAACAATTAGACGATGACAAATGAGCCTGTCGAGGATAATCGTGTACATTCATGTCATTTCTTCGGATTCAATCTCTGCTTGAACTAATTATTTGGCGAGGAAAGTCGAGCGGTGGGTAATTACAGGAAGAAAAACGATATCAGGGAAATTAATATGCGATTCTCCCACGCGATCTCACAGATAGGAGAGAAACGCCCCAGTTGACCATGCGCGGGGCGGACAAGCGCGTCGCGGATCGACGAAACCGTAGAGACGCAAGCTCGTTTTGGCGTAACACTTGTTGAGTCACTTCGCCCTCGCGGTCTTCGACTAAACGCGTCTCTTAGTGGACGTTTTATAAGCGACGGAAGATTTCGGCAATGTAATTTACTTCATTCGTCGCGTGCAATCTATTCCTACATGATAAATGAAAAAAACTTACCTTGTATATTTACGTAAAATCAATCACTTCGTAGTCAATTATTTGTCACTACAAAATATCAATTTGTTCAAGAGACGAAAAACGATAATACATTAGTAATTAGCCCATCTAACCAATAGATATCGTATGTTAAAGATATTTTTCGAGATGGAAGCGACGAGAAAAGGACACCACCCATCGTCGCCGACTTGTAATAAAGTAAACGAATCGCAGCCGGTTCGTCGCGTCGCGCGTTTTTTTCCGGGAGTGCCGTTTAAGTATTGGACTAATGGACTTTTCACACCCATTCGATAGAATCCTAATTCGAGGGCCAGGAATCGCACCCCCGCTGCTTGGCAGTGAATATTCTTACTGGGGCGTTGCGCATGGTGGGCGTGCGCGCCGCACCGCGACGTTCCATGCCGAAGTGCCCGTGCACGAGGCAATTCCGAGCCGCTGTACGACATGTTCGTATGCATGTTGCGCGGCTGTCTGGATGTGTGAGTTTACACGCTCTGTCTCCGGCGATCGGTTCGGTCCTAAGCGGTTAGAGTTCGGATCGGTTGCCTTGGATTCGCGCGTTTCTCTTGCTCTCGTCCTCCTAAAGCTTTCTTAGATCCTTGACACCCTTTTTGGATTCTTTGGATCTGGGGTTCGAGCTAGGTGAATGATGTTTAATCTGACTTGGTCAGAACTTGGCCTTGTAGGTTAAGCTTGTGACGAGAGGTTGGTTCTCATTTCCTGATTCGTCTAAAATGCTAGACGTCGGCAATGAGTACCTTCTTCTCTCGTCCTGCCGGAGTGTCTTGTCGACGCCGCTTGGATATAAGATCCAGTGGGACTGATCTCGATGATCCGTTGGCTGGGCGTATGAACGAGTCAATTTTAGACGTGATTTTTGTGAGACAAGAGACATCGGATTTAATGCTATTGATTTCGTCTTCTTCCGCGTGGGATTTACCCTTGTTCGGGGGCGGGTACGCGTGCGTTCTACTCGCCGACTCGGGGTGCTGAATCCACGGGAATCCCTCTGAATGGGAACGTATCATGGGTTTTATAAACCCGAAGTGCCGCAGTGTCACGCGAAAAACTTTATTAATAATTAGTCCACGCGCGTAAATTTATATATATTATTCGTGAGTGTTCCGCGTGTGCAACGAGAGGAAGAGGATAACCTGGAGGACACTGAGAGGAGGAGGAGGCCTGGGAGAGGCATCGGGCCCCAGCGGAGCAACCTTGGGGTAAATATAATTCAATATTATATCAATTTAATAATCTTTCTCCCTTTTATTCGATCTTATCGCAATAAAGTAAAAAAAAGTTACTTAAAGAAAATTTATATAAAATTTTATACACATCTAGAGATAAATTATATTGAAATTGATGAAATTGTTTCTTTAATTTGACTTTTTTAAGTTGAAATAAAAATACCTTTAAGGAAAATAAAAATTTATTTGATTTCAAGAAATGTCGTTATCAGTCTTTCTTAAAGTAAATTATTTGTTCAAATGATTAGTTTAATTTTAATAAATAATTATTTAATTTAAAGAAAGTACTGACAGAAATGTAGGATATAATTTAGTTATAAAAAAATATGGTTTTAAAAATATATTTCTTTTATTTAAAGAAAGATTTGTGTTGCATAATCAAACTATTTCTTTAATTCTAATAAAAGGAACAATCAAAAAATTATTTCGAATCAAAGAAATTTTTCTTTAACCATATAGCAGTGCACGAATTTCTTTGAGTCAAACAAACATTTTTTTACTTTTTTCTAGGTGTATAATAACTTTTGTACTTATTGATTTTGAGCGTAGTTTTAATTTTTCAATCTTATGTTTGTGTGTTACAGTAATCACCGTAGCTTCGTGGCTGATCAACTCCGCTCGTTGCGCATCGGATCGGTGAGTCAAAAACCAATTTTCGTATTATATTTTAAAGTTTTATAGAAAAATTACGCCATTAATATCTCAATATATACATATAATATACGTATACATAATCAGAATACGCGATCCCCGCGATGATTGGTTCTCTCGCTCATGAAGTTAGCGCAGCGAGAGGACCAATCGGCATCGCGGAAAAGCGACAAGAATAACTTTGAGAAATCGAGTATCGATGCAGTGAACTTTTGTTTTAGATAGGATTCCCTGTTGCGTTTAATTTTCGACTCGTCCACAAATTATTGCGCGATAACTGTGTTATTTTTTTTACTGGATGTACAACGCTTAGACAGTTTCGAAATTATTACTTCTAATCAGGGATTCGCCGCGCGAATGGCAAATAAAAGCGACGGTGTAACGCACACATTAAATCAGCCAGAGTTACCCCTCAACCCCTCGAGTTGTAACCGGTCTACTACCATAAAAAATTTAATCAAAATGCCCTCTTGGTAATTTACAACTCGCCCAGCGCTCAACCCTTGCCAGGCAAGGTGACTCTCCGGCCAGTGGGTGGGTGGAGAGGCGACCTCGCTTGCTTAAGTAAGCCGAGTTGAAGTAGGGGTTGCAAGACGATAGAGAGGAAACAACCGAAAGTAAGAAGGGACGAATAAACCCCGTAGGAGTCATAGAGCGGCAGTAAGATGCGGTCCATTTGCTCGTTCGAGGCTCTTTTCCGTAAAAAATAATTCAGTCCTCGCTCGTTTGTCGTTTGCTGCCTGTCGTTTAGGGCTTGAAATGGCCAACAATGGAAAATTCGAGTTTGTCAGTTGGACAAGTGCCGTTGTTGCGAATCGTAGTATAAAGCGTAACAGTGGAAAAGAGAAAATAAAATATTTGTATATTATCCCCTTTATCAAATTATATTTATATAAATATAATTTTGCCTTTTATTTTATGCATTATTAAATCATTATTCCAAACAAGAATGTGATTCATTCGCAGAGCTTCGTGATTACGTTCTGTCAATCAACTTAATTTTCTATCGTCGCGATGTTGTGTTAGACCGTGTGATAATCGAATTCGTTATATTCGCGCGCGCGACATTCGTTCGTAGAGAGAGGCGACGATAATAATTTACTTGCAACTTGGACTTATTGTTGTCGGCAGAGGGAAGGGAGAGGAAGACCCAACGTCGGACCATTAAGTAGATTCTCTCTCCTTAAGCAGAAAAATTGTTCCGCGCTGGCCTACCACACGTGGGTACAGGTGTGAGTCGTAATAACATAGTGGATGTGCCCTTTAACCCCTAATATCCCTACCTTCGCGCTGACTTCACTAAGGCCGCCGCAAACGGACGTAGGAACACGGCAATCATCGTACCTCTGTATCAATTGCAGGCGCATTATTATTGCGGATATACTTGGCGGTATCATTGAACTTTCGGCAGTATACCGCGATCGGGAACGCTGTCATTGGCGACATACATTATGTCCGAAACATTATGATACGAAATATGCGCTTCTCTTACCGTACAATAGGAATTATTTTCAAGGATTTTCACACGGGAATAAAGGCGTGGAATATACATATAAAAAACATTATTCTGAACAAGAATCCAAAATTTATTTGAAATATTTAAAATGTAGTATAATACTTTAGTATACTATAATACTTCGAGTCGTGAAAAAAGTATTATGAATAACGTTCGGACGTTACTTTACAACTGTATAGTGATTCGTTTTGATACAGTAAAGTGCAATGAAAATCTGAAAGTCGCTGCACCGCAAGGTAATCGCACGGTGAGTTGAGCAAACCAATTTGGCGATTGTATCGAGATATATAAATGTAGCAACGTCTATAACTGAAGGAAAAACGATTTGAATCTTTAGTAATTATAAAGTAACGCTATATCAATGCGCTTCACTTTTGAGTGAGCAAAAATATTCGAAAGAATGCTGAAACTGAAAATTTTTCATTTGAAAAGTTTAAAAAAAAAGTATTGTAATTTGCTGAAAAACATTACAGTCTTGTTGCCATTGGCAATAAAATTTCAGTTGGAATTGCAGAGAAATCGATCATCAAAGGAAGAAATTAACATTATGAGATAGCTTACGAAACGTGAATAAAACATGATTATTAGCATATAATAAATTGCGTTCATCGCTTCCATTTGAGCGTCAAACACGATATAGACGAGTAATATAAATGAATATTAAATCTTTTTTAATCTCTACCCTGTTTTTTCAGTCAGCTGATATTTTCTATTAAATAGTGTCTCACTCGTGTCTCAAGTAGAAGCGTTGCTACACATCTACACTAAGAATATTATCGCTAATATAACTTTAGCGGCTTTCAAAACCATCATTTCTTACAGATGCAGTTCCTAATATGTAACGATCAACTTTATCATTTTTTTTTGTCATTTTAATCGATATTAAAGATATGTGTTTGATTGAAATAATATTAAAAAAAACAAAAATGCAATAATACTGCAAGCTAAACGATGGTCTTCAAAGATACTGAATATCGTAATACTTAGTTCGCATTTATCGAACTGAATGTTTTTCTTATAATTTTTTTTTTTTTTTAGAACATTGTAATAATCATACGATTTTTTTTATAATAATTAAAAAAAAATACATGCACATATATCTAATAATATGACATACGATATATATGAATATATTCAGTAAAATGATAAGCGTGACACGATCGTTACAATATTATCAAGTATTCAAGTTCCTTCAACCGCGCGTGCATAAACTAACACAGAATAGGTATTATAAGTAGCGTTTTGATTTTTCAGGTACTTTATACACGTTATTATATTTCGTATAAGGCAGATTAGAAATCGTGTCGCGCGTACTCGCGATACGAAAATAAAGGATACATGAAGTGCGTTACTTAAAAAAATAGTTATTGTTGCGAAATGAAGGGCGTTGTCCTTCAATTCACGAAATTTTTTTTACGCTTTTTTATCTCGAGAGAAATATTTTCTAATGATATTATTTAATTCTTTCGAGTTCCAACAATATGAGACAAAAGGTTCCAATATAGCATTTTAAGTAACACGTTACGTAAAAAGTTCAGTACGGCATTCCGTAATTTTATAACACTACAGTCGTATGAATGTAATATACGTAAGTCTCCTTGTCAGATCGTCATGATTCTAAAGTAAGCGCAAAGTCACGCTTGATTATTGAGTTTCATTATCGCTCTCATTAAGTCAGAGATCTTCGTTTCATCGAATAATTCCATTGTAATATAACAATTGTTATATTAATATATTTGATCGAAAAGTATTCGATGCCATTGGCGTCCGTCCGTCTAATAACTGGCAATTAAATAATTGCCACTCTCTTATACGATGAATTGTAAGTACGTATGTACTTCATTATTGGATAACTATATAAATTATCCAATAAATTCTCACTCGATACTCGTTCTCTGTATATCATTAGTTGATTAAAATAAAAACGAGCAAAAATTTTTGACGTAAATTAATTTTACGTTAATTAAAAAAAAAAGATCAGTCCCTTTCTCATCGCTAGATTCAATCGAAATTTAAATCAATCGAAATTCGTAGAAGAAAAATAGCGAAGAATGTGTTCTCGTCCATGTTAAACAGTAGGAACCATTTCTCCATCAATCGCTGGTATTTAATTACACTTTCGTGATTGATAACAAAATAACACAGCTTCATTACGACATAATAAACGACATAATGAACTGTATTAAACTGATAACATCAACGCCTGTTACAGCGAAGACGATAATCAAGATCGTGGAAAGACTGAAATCGTGTATCTCCACTATCTCAATTAAAACTACTCTCCTTCCTTGCAACTTTCTTACAATCGCGTCAATCATAAAAAAATCACGAACATTCAGTTCGACGTATTCTTCGTCGCGTTTAACTTCCCTCGCATTCGCGATCTTTCCAACGTTCGTTATTCGAGATAATCGCCGTCGTGGGCGATTTATTGATGCGACACAAGACGTATACGAAAATATCGTCTTCAATTATCTTGTCAAATCTTTCTCTTTCTCATTAATCACCTTCAAGAAAGCGCGGTATACTTTATAATAAAGTATATGCAAGGCTTCCTTTCATCATCGTTTTTCATCGATGCAGTTAGTGCATCGAATTTGAGAAATATATTCGGTTTACGCGAATTTCTCATCGAAGAGATATCGATACTGCATATAGAACCATATCTCTATTTAGTGCAGCTCATTTCTCTATTGAGTCTAAGCATC
Source organism: Solenopsis invicta (assembly GCF_016802725.1). NCBI lineage: Eukaryota > Metazoa > Arthropoda > Insecta > Hymenoptera > Formicidae > Solenopsis > Solenopsis invicta. Next base: position 28,402,514 of record NC_052667.1, read on the forward strand.
ACTGTAAATACTTTGATTTTTCAGGCAGTCATAATAAAACTGTGCCTAACAAACATTCGTTACTCGTAGCACATGGTACTTACGTAGGAGAAATAAAAAAAAAAAAAAAATTAACTGTCGGCGACCGTACTACCATTCATGCAGGTCGACGTACTAGATTTTTCACAACATAAAATAAAAATTCACAAAATGGACAGTGTAAAATGACGATAATTTGACATAGTTGGCAATTGCATTCCAAGAAAAAAAATGCATGTTTTACTAATATTGCTATTTTCCCGTGATATTTCTCGGGCATGGTACTTATTATATTATTTACAAAGTTCTGTGTCAATATCAAATCATCGTTACTTTACACAGTTATAATTATTCTATCTACACATAAACTATGTGTGTTCGTTATCTATGTAGTCCGCAAAATGCCAGATGGACTTACCGACGATATCGCCTCTCTCATGAGAAGCTCAAGATCTGCACAAGTATGGATCGGAGTCGTTACGCTGAATCGCTTACACAGTAAGCAGCATGCAAGTTGTAAGCTTTCTATGCTTGACCATAAGGCATTTCTCGTTACTTAGCGTCGCGTACAAGTGAATTCAGAATGGCTGCTTTCATTATATAGACCATCATTCACTCTATATCATACATTTTCTCAAAAAGACTTTACAAAATAGATTTCGACAACTTACAGCATCCACATATCACTCTATCAAAAAAGCTCGTATCGTTTAAAAATTTCTTAAAAAGTATTTTTCTTTTTGGAAAAATAATCTTCGCCTCTTAGCACAAACTTTTCGCTTACCATTTCTCTTTAAGTCTATTTATATTAGCCACTGTTTCACCCTTAAATACAAGTGCCTTCAAATATCGAAGACACATCCCAAAGAAAATCGATAAATACATTTTTACAATTAGAAATTCTGACTAATTATGTTAATGAGTCGTTAGTAGTCTCAAACGACACGCATATATCTTTCTTTTATTAAAAGATCATATGCGAAAAAGATGAAAGAACTGTCAAATTATATCACAAGCTAAAGTTTTCTCAATTGTATTAAAGGGAAAAAAATATATCTATCTATCTATCTATCTATCTTGTGAGCATATGACACTAGGTAAGATCGTCAATAGCATGCACATCGTTAGTGATATCAAACGTTATTTATATGAAACAAAATAAGAAAATTAGAGGTGAAGAATATTTCAGAAATATTGCATGCAATAGGTGCTAAAATATACATATATGCACATGCATTCAAATTGTTAATGTGCAAAGCCACATTTATTATTCATAGTGCATGAAGAAAGCCGATAAATTCCGTTTTGCTACAGTTAGATTTAATAATTGTTGTTTAAGGCCAGTGTAATTACTACATGCATATGTTTGTAGAAAAATTTCTGTGCGATATTTCACACAAGCCGATTATTGCACAAGTTGATTTTCGAAAATTTGCGATATCTTTAAAGCGCAATTATCTGATGTAACTCGTGTATGTAATGTTTCATTATATTTACGAAGATGTAAAAAAAAAAGATATCGAAGTAAATATTCGTTGTTACGGAAACACACATGACGATATTAGAAGCAGTATTGCGGGAGAATACTCGGAACAAATAGGAAGCTTAGCAATATGGAATCCAAGTACCATTCCTTATTAAAATTCAATGTAAATGGACTCCCGTCCGTCAAAAAACTGTAAAGTCCATTTTATGTTTCCGGTTTTGTATCCTCCTTCGGGAGGAAAACCAAATATTATCCTCCAAGAAAAATAGTATGTATAATGAGTAAAATATATAATATACTCTCTGTATATATATATCTATAAATAAATATTTATACACTTCAACAATAACATAGGCTGCTGTCGCGCGCAATTCAGAACAATGAGAAAAAACTATCAATAATACAAACGTCTCATGTCTCGTTGCATCTCGTTCTTGCACAAATGTTGAGATAGAAGAGCAAGATATTTTTAATTGGGACGTTCGAGATTCGTTGCCAAACTGTCTCTGTACAAATTTAATTCGATTACCCAATTGTGAATCTATATAGTAGACGCGTATCAATTCGTACTCAAAATATATAATATTTAATTTTCGTGTAAAATTCTTCATTTTCCTTATATAATTATGGCCGATATATGGTTAATAACCTTACGTCACGATAACTTGGCCAGAAGTTATGGACCGTCAATAGAATTTTGTATATAATCCGGTAATAAAATAATAAAATAAAGATGCAGGCAGTGAAGAAATCAGTCACTCAAGTGTCGGCAAGTCATCTCCTCGAACGCATGCCGAATTCAACAGGTAATTTAAAATCAACAGTCTAATAATACCGCGCGCTTGCTAAAAATTCGCGGACAGCCTTACGTCGTGGGATCGATCGTTAAATTACGATTCCCAACGCGTATCGGAACGGATATACACATCTTATCCATTTTCGTCAAAAATCAATCGATCCTTGACGTCGATATTTTTCGTATACTTGCCGTATCGCCCGCTCACACCGGCGGTGGTCCCCTAAAGTAGCGTATTTGCAGCGTGAACGGACTTAGCGTGTTCGCAGTCTCGCAAGAGTATGGCCTCGAGAAATAAACGGTGACGTAAAAGACGAGCATTACGAAACAGAAGGGCAGTGCCACTTTAGCAATTCGCCGCATTCTCGTCCAGCTCTGGGAAATCGGCTTGCTATCGGGCTTGTTGTCGCCCTTAACGTCGCTCCACGTCGTCGGCGGCGATTCTGCGTCGCTCTTCGACGTGGCTTCATCGTAAATAGCTTTCTTGCGCTTGCTAAAAATATTGGAAAAAGAAAAAAAATATATATTTCAATGGCCGAAACGAAATGCCGTGCACATTCATGTTTCGCGCGAGGCCCTATTTGCACTATTATTTTATTTACATTACATAACTTAATATAATGTATTCGTTGAGAAATGCGTTAATCTGCTAGTAAGGCATACATATTTGACCGTTTGGAGGAGAAACTTGTGGGAGTTTGCGACTGTGAAAATTAATTTATGGCGTCCCATGGGTCACGATAATACGAGCAAACCGGTAATAGCAAAGTTCGCCGGAAAATCAATTTGGAGATGCATACACGTATCTTGGAAGTTGCGAGATTGGGCTTGCAATTACAACTGGCGTTGCCCTATTCCTCCATTAGCGTTACGCAAGTGCATGGTTATTTAACTTTTCTGCAAACGTTCGCTTAACTCTCGCTTCAATCCGCGCGAACGGTAAGGCTTTTAAAACCCAACTGTTTACAGACGTAGAAGATGAAAAGAAAAAAAGAAAACGTGAGAAAGCTGACGAAACGGAAGACCGTCGATCGAAGAAAATGGCACCGAGTTTTTATATCTCTTTTTATGACTCGGAGTGCGGCAGATGTTTCACGCCCGCGAAAACTAAACCTATTATCGCCGCCACCGAGCGGTGATTGAACGTGCCTATAAAAACATCCTTAAAACAAAGTTAAACGAGATACACCGCGGTGATAATTGGAATCGGTAATTGCGTCGGTGTACATACAACTTGAGATTACATTTGACAAATGAGAAAGAACGAAAAAAAAAAACCGGATTCCTCTTTATCGGATTACCAACGTAATAACACATTATTTCTCCTAGGCATAATATTTCGAAGCGCTGATAGTCCGAAACAACATTATGAAAATAAATTACGACAAAATTGCGCGAAAGATTACAATTTAAATTTTTTCTTTGCGTTTTAAGATGTGCACTATCGTAAGAGACGATGCAGTCGCTCGTTCTCGGCAAAGTTCTTATATTCAAATGAGTAGCCGCCTAATGCTTAACGCTATGGACCAACGACCTCGCGCGTCCCCACATCTAAATAGTCGCCTTCATTCTTTACCTCCCATTTCGACGTTATGCAAATGAAATGTGAGCGTAGGAGGCAGTTCTTAAATTCTGAACCAAGTCTCGCTCTCAAATGCTTCGGCGTTTGCTTATTTATACCGTTCGATTGTCACCTCGTTGAATGACGTGCAGTCACGCGAAATTTAATGTCGATTATTCGATTTTAGGATGATTTTAAGAAATCGTTTGTGTCGTCGCACAAAATTGCTCGTGCTTTTGAATAGAATCGCGAGTGGAAGAGCCTTAACGTATAGCGTTTGGAACCGTGATAGGAACCGACAAAGATCGTAGGTACTTACTCTGCGGGATAATAAACCTGGCTGGCGGTCCGTTTGGCGGCACGCACATCCACGCTCGCATGAAGGGTACGCGTGATGAGCTCTCTACACTGTTTCTGCAAATCGCGCAGCTCGGTCTCGGCGTACTCGACTCTCTTCCAGAGGTCGGTCAGGGCCTCGCTACCTGGCGTCAGCTGGCTCTCCAAGCTACGCGTAAGTCGCCGAAGCACGGCCAATCTGCGCTCGCGCTCGCTCAGCTCTTGCTCGCTTCCGCTGTCGGAGATTCCACTGTCGGAGAGCGAGCCACCCTCCTGCATGTGATTGCTCGCAGGGCTGCTGACGAATTTTCCGCAGTGCACCTCTTCCGTTGTCGCATCGTTCAACACCGCATCATTCTGCGTCATAAAGATTACGGGACCGCGACGATTAGGTATCGTTATTTAACAACTGCGAATAATCGCGAGCGATACTGGAGAATTATGAGCGCTGTACACTTGGGAAGAATTATTTGCAGTTAAAGCGCGATCAATGTGTTACTGCAAGATTTAAGTTATTGATCGCTTTGAGTTACTTAAAGAATCTTGGACCAACTACAATGAAACGACCGACGTGCGACGGATCGCGAGATTCTGATAAGCGGCGAGGTATACCCGGGAGAATACGATATCGAATATTGTATAATCCATTCTTGCGCGTCACCGGAGGGCATTGAAAAGCGTATAAGACGATTATATTAAGTATAGGGATGGAGACAAGACGAGGGTGTAAGGTGGAAAAGCGAGAAGAAGGTGAGGATGCTCGATGCTAAATTGATCGCCGCGCGATATGTCAACAAAGAGTTTCGTAAGATTCCCGAGATAACTGTCGCGGATCTAAGAACTTATCTTTTTTCGATATGACTTACGTATATAAATGCGTCAAGAGTAAATCAATACATTTTCACGAGAAAGACATATACGCGCCTCGGATCAGATACATTTGCACTAAGGATGCGCGACGGTATGGCGCGAATACTGGCGAAAATGCCAGCAGTGGTAGTGGTCGAGTAGTAGACAGACAGCCGAGAGAGGAAGGGTGGCTGCGTGGAAGAAAGGGTAGGTTTAGGCTGTTTGCAACGGTGGAGACGGAGGGAACGAGCCTCCGGTAATGAAAAGCGCGATCCGCATACCAAGTAGCAACCTTCAACCTAGCCTATATATAAGTCAGTATACTCTCTCTCTCTGTTTCTCGTATAACGGATAGTAGGTACGAAGTGAGTCGAGACGGAATCCACATTGGTCCGAAAGACCAATTGCACGAGAGAAAACTGCGAGAAACTTCTTATTTCCGGTTACATTCGCGAAACATGTATAAGTGTGCATGTATGTGTGTATACACACTTATATGTATACACATACATGCATGTATATATGTGTATAAATAACGTAACAAGATATAAAATATCTCGTATCAGACGTATCCGCAAGAAAGGTGAGGTAAAAAGAGTTTACCCGTTTATCTACGTAACGCAAAATCTAACCCGATTCTCAAAAGGAGACTGCAAAAAGCAAGTAGCGAGGTTTTACGTGCACCTACATTCAAATAGTAATCTGCAAAAAAGATGTCACTCGCGTGTGCTTTTTAAAACAGCGCGAGCGTTTATTATATGTCGCAGGATCAAAAGTGCGATTCATAAACTGGTTTAGCGTAACAAAACGGAATTTTCGTGGCGACACGAGCTACAAGCCACGGACCAGACGAGTCTTGCTCTACCCGCGGTTGATATTAAATTTGTATTTTTACGCTGATTCCACGGGCCATTCCCGTACGTGACGCGAAAGGGAATCGTTCGGGCGATTAACGATCGGAGTTCCCTGGGGAGCCGCTGGCTCTGAGATGGCCAACACCCTCGATAGCAACTCGGACTCGCTGTATCCCAGCGCCGAAACTTATCTCCTTCCGCTTGCTACCCAGCAGCGGTCTCGCACATACATCGGTTAATATTTTATTTACTGCCTATCAAAACTTATGGATTCTTTTTGCGAACAATGAACGTGGCCGTCGGTCCGGACTCGCCGGCTGATTTCAACGATTTGTAACGATACGAAACATCTTGCAGTTTACGTGAGTCAACTATACGCGTACGTGTAGAACGCATATTTTTATACAATTATAAAACATGTTCATAATTTCATAATTTATCGTCGTTTTATTGTCGCACGGGTAAAAACGTAAAAAAATAAAAAATAAAAAATTGCCACCTTTCAAGGAAGAAAAGACTGTAATGTCGAGTGCTTTATTGTAGCCTTTTCCTCTTGTTCGGCTCTCCGAAATAGAGGTGCCTGGAGAATGAGGGAGGTCGGAGGGGGAGGGTGGTCGAGAGGATTGTCGCGAGGGGAAGATGAAAGGAGAAAAAGAGAGCGGGAGCGAGAGAAAAAGAGAAAAGGAGAATCGTAATGTCAAGTGCATGAAATTATTCCCTCGAGTGCTGTAGATCGGCAAGACTAAGAACTTTTCGGATTATACCGCCTTGACGGGAGTTTGAATACGTTAAAATATAGACGCGATACACATGGAAAGAAGAAGAAACGAGACGAAAGGAAAGGCTCCTATTATTGGAGTGAGAGTATTGTGTCGCGAGTCGTACGTCTTCTTGACAGGCGAAATGAGCACAGGGACAATTGGAAATTGTTACGGAGCACCTACACACGCCGATCGAGAGCAGTTGGCTACAAGCTCTCAAAACTAATTTCGACATACAAATATGGCAATATTTATTAGATTGTACCAATGAACACTATTATTTTTCGCGCAATCAAAAAATTAATTGATAATGATAATTAACAGCAGTCGTCATCTCGTGTGATAATTCCGAGTCTCGTAATATATTAACAATATTCTATACGTAATTATAAATGTTGAAATGGTAATTTCTCATATTACACGAGCAGGCTAACTTTCGATAAGTAGACGAATCTCCGAAGACCCGAGCAGTATGTCTCCCCGACAGGCTAAACGAGCGGACTGATCGAAAATCGCGGTCGCGGACCTGCCACACTCGCTGCACCTTCAACTACTTTCCTTACGTCCATAAAGCAAAGAACCCGAGACGTAGAACGGGCTTGCCAAGAGATTTACTTTATATGCAAATTAGAGACGGATATGGTGGAAATAGGGGGATGTGATGGCGTTTAACGGAGACGCGATATCGACAAGTATCATCTGTCAAACGTACCCTCCGACCTGTACCCCTCCCCTCCCCTCCCCCTTCCCCTTCCCCTTCGCCGAGTAACCTCCGTGTGTTCAGGCTAGTCGAAGATTTATCTCCTGACATGCGCCATATGTGGCGTACGTATATACAGCTCTCGTCTACGTAACTTTCAATTATTTTTATTTCTTCCAAACGTTTTAACACTGTATTTGGAAATTTTCCAAATACATGTATTCAGCTGTCCCCAAATGCGGTAACGTAAATTTTAAAAATTTGCATTATTTCGAAAATATTAGAGAAAAATAATATATTCGAGATATGATTTTATTGCTTGTTATGCGAATCGAAAGAAGAAAAGGTCGATGTACGGTATCTTTGGTAAAATCTGTAACGCGCAATCGGAGGAATGCGATTTATAAGCCGATTTAGCATGATGTATATCGAAAATACGGGATATACAATCCGCATTATAATCTCGCTTTCCTTTAGCTAAGTTACATCCCCGAGATCCGCGACTTTGCCAATCTATGTGGGGGAATGGCTTTATGCACACAAGCGATGCCTCTGGGAACCGTTACCCCATCCACTGGCGTTGAATAATTGCTAACAGCCATCTAACCGATTGAAAATCAAGGATGCGATGGGGATATCTGACATAGGATTTGGAAAGATTTCGTAGTTTGCTAACTATAATCGTTAGTTAAGAAATGTTGCGTAAGATATTTAGTAAAAAAGGATTAACTAATTTAACAAAAAAAAAAAGTAAATCAAATTCCTATAACTTACAATTAGAAGAGCTATTTTCTCACACGGATTACTTTACGCAAGTTTTACTACTATTGCTATTAGTCGATGGAAAGAATATTGAATTTAATTGAAAAGGACAGTACCTGACAATTGATGTCTTCTGTCTCGGACAAAAGTCGCGCGACATAACGAACGGAAGAGGCGACCTCCGAAGTGGCACCCGCTTGTTGCAGAGCTATATTCAGAACCGTCAGTGTCTCCCTGTCTCTTCCTAAAGCGGACTGCAATTCGGCCAAGCGTATACCGAACTGCTGCATAGTTTGCAAGACGCATAACTGTTGAGTACCTCTGAAAAGAAAAACACGGACGTACGTTTATAACATGAATTTCAATATGTACATTTTAACAAAATATTTTATTATTACTCTTATATATCGCACAAGTTATTTTTTGAAATATTTAAAATATAAATTGAATATAAACCATACAACACTTTCCATTGGAATATATTAACGCTAAAAAAAAATCTTTTCTTCTTCATTTATTTTTTTTCTTATAAATTATTCATTATTTCTCGAAAGGGTGAATACAAAGAACGCGAAGCAAATTTCGGCAGAAAAATCATGCGAGTCAATACAATAAAAAACGAAAAGAGGGTAAAGCCGTTGTGCAAACATTAAGACGTCGAATTATTAGTGGGCCCTCCCTCCGGCACTATCGGCAAATAAAAACACTTTATTCCAGGTCAATCTGTGAACGTCCCTAGCGAACATACGAATGAATCAAGGAAGGCTGATCCGTGTCCCTTTTTCGCATTGGCGTATCCATCAGAAAGGCAAAGAGTTACATATTTATAAGACTCGTATGTTTTATAATATTGATAAATATTTTTTAACATTTTTTTTTTTTAATAAATCGCCAATTAATTGCGTGAATAATTCGAAGAGTTAAATAACCACTCTTTGTGAAAATCATCTCTCAAGAATAGAAGTGTCTTTTTGTACCAAACGAAGGGATAGGATTGACCTCTGTAAACCCCAATGGGTCAGTGGTAAACCCCTTTTTGAATGGCCTAAACCCCTATCAAAGGGGGGAATCGAGTGCTCATATGGAAATTAAAAGAGGGTTATAATGATCGTGCTAACTAATCGTCGTCGCTCGCCTAAAGAAAAATATTATGGCAAAAGTTATAGTTTATTTTTTCAAATAATGTAATTTTCTAAAATGACGAATTTGTTTAACAAATTTTAACTTGAATAATCGAAAAAATGAGCAAAATAATTTTTATACAGTTCAACTTTGATGTTTATTTAATTTTATCATCTATTGAAATTAATTTATGAAATAAAATTAATTTTATTTTTTATTCTGCAAATTGACAAATAAAGAAAAATCTATATTTTTTGTACTTTACATCGATAAAATATCGGTAGAAGTCGTGACAGGAAAGTGCAAGAGGATATTGCATCGCGCTGTCCCCTCCGAATCTCGATCAGTCGCTTTTCTGTTAGAGCTGTCGCTCGGAAAACGTCCGTGATTAAACGCGATCTCTGTTAAAGCTAGTAATCCCACGACACGGGTCAAAATCCCAACGAGGAGAGCCCTTACTGGCGGTACCTATGCCGCTCTCAGTTTCCGCTGTTTGCTTTGGTGGCTTCATTACCTCTCAAAATATTTGCCTAACGTCACACGTCGGCCGGCAAACGGCCAGTCGATGTGATCCAGTGCCAACTATTCTATACGGGATATACCGCAGTAAGGGCATTCTTCAAATTAATCAAGAAAACTATCAAATCATTTTCTCACTGTAGCGCAACTTTCTCAAAATCTATCGTGGACTAATTAACAAGCTTGCATTCTCTCTCTCTCTCTCTCTCTCTCTCTCTCTCTCTCTCTCTCTCGCGCATGTTTCTAACTTGTATATTTATAAGATAAGTGAATGTTAAAAAAAAATTAAGGTAAAAAGTTTACACTTTCGCATATAGTTTTCTTGATTCTTTCTGAAAATGACTTGAAAAGGGCAATTACTCACTTTTGGAACGTTTCGTCCCATATCCTGTAAAGGTCCGCCACACCATCCTTGAGGGCTGTGCAAATTAACGGCGCGGAGGCACCGAGATTGGTGATTAGCCGATTCGCGGAGACGTTCAGTTCGAGCATCGCCGCCTTGCGGTCCTTCAGAACAGCCAGCTCGGTCTGCGAACATAAAATATACATTTTTAGTAGCTCGCTCGCTCGCCTAACTCAAACGAATTACCCGCGGTGCAGGGGCAAACGCGCAGGGGTCGCCGCCCGAGGGTGAAGGTGATGTATAAAGTGGCCACGGACTAAGGAATCCGGCCAAGAACCGGATACACGTGGGATCTAAGTGAGTTTTATCGCGTATCTACCAAAACGCCGAAAAGGGATAACTTTCTTTTCCGCGTGCGTCGATCGATCCGCAGTATCGCATTTCGTGTCTACCGAACTAATCGTCGAAATTAAATAGATATCTCGACGAATATGTTCGCCAGAGAATGTATTTTTCGGAATGTTTTGAAAAGTTCATCTATATCATTGAACATCGATCGCTATTTCTATTCAGAATGTATTGTAATATCGATACATCAGTGTTTCGAGCTCGATCGATGTAAGCTCGATACTACAGCGCGATAACAGAGCAAATGTTGGTAGATGGTGGTTCGGCTCCTCCGAAGAGAGAGAGAAATTACTTTTAAAGAACGGAAAAAACAAGAGGCAGAGGATATAAGACGCGCGAGATGACCACAAGGGCGAGTTTTACGAGCTTCCCTTCCAAGTCCTCTCCCGCTCGTCACGCGATGAGCGAAAGAAATGGAACGGGAAGAAGAGGAACGGGCTCTCGTTTTCGTTCTCTTACGCCCTATGTCGCCGTCGTAAACCCGGGTTTATTTATGCGGTCCTCGTCGGTAGCGTCCCGCGGTAGGACGACGGGGATGTGACAACGTGACGTGGTTACTGCATCGTGCCGTGACGCGTGTGTTCCTACAACCCTTATATTTAGCTATGCTGCCACTGATAAATGCTCGTTCTCGTTCGCATTATTTCCCTTGGCTGGAAAACTAACAAGTACGGTGGACTCGCGATTGGCGCCGCGGCTCATAGTTTTTTCTTTTTCCACATTTTGCAATTTTTTTGTAAAATTCTGCACGGCCCTCGTCGCAAGTCGCCGCGCGCCGGCAGTTAGCTGGGTTTGTTTGTACCGTCAAGCGGGGGCAAATCGCGCGATGAAAAGGAGAACGGTCCCCGACGCGCACGGTCGGTATTGCAAAGTGCACGGCGTGGATTTGCCCCGGTGTCCGGCGAAAAGTGGTTGTCATTGATATTCCGGTCGCATAGCAAAGGCAGAAGCGACCGTTCCCCGCTTCTACCCCTCTTTTTGTAACCACCCTGCTACGCTTCTCTTCGCCACCACCGCCACCACCGGCACCGTCGCCGCCATCAGTATCAACGACGCATAACCAGCGCGGCAGCCGCCGCCGCCGCCGCCGCCGCCACCACCACCCTGCCATTCGCCCTCGTCGCTCGCCCTCGCGGCTCGCAGCAGACACGCACATTCCGATCAATTCAATTTCCAATCAACAGCCAATCAATTGATTCGAATTCGGTATACAGAGCGGTCGCTGCGCGTTCGGGACCTGCATGCCTATGAGGCCGCCCGCCCGTTCGCCCGCTCGCCCGCTCACCCGCTCGTCCGACCGCCATACCACCGGGCACGTACCCCGTAAAAGTAGAGAATTAGCTTTTTACGTCTCGTAATTCCACGGTACTAAGTGGAACGGAGATACACCGTCGGTATTCTAATTGTGCCACGATCCTCCCGCACAAGTATCGCCTTCCGCGCAGTTCCCGCAAAGACCGTGTCTCACGAGGATAGATCTTACTATGAGAGGAGAAAGAGTAGATAGATTTCATTTTCTTTTAAAATTTTATCATCTGCCTTCATAATAAACGTAATAAATTTTCGTGTTGAAATGTTATTATGCGTATGTAGTCGTGCATCATCATACATGTGATATTACATTATCGCACATTTTTTTTAAACTACAGTGTTCTCCTAAAGTTAATTTTATTAATTATTTACAATGGCTAAAATAACGACGTAAAATTAATTTTGCGGATGAAGCGAACTGCACATACGTTTGTCCGATATTACGCAATAACATAATCAGTGGGATGACGTGCCTCATCGAGTCGCGTCGTACGTTCGGTCCACGCCAACGCGAGCGTACGTGCCCCGCAGGATGGACTGCGTAGACCCAATTGTGCTCTGCTTAGCGATGCATAATACATAACGGAATGTTCAATTCTGTCTCGCGCGCGCGCGCGCGCGTCAGTCTGCGTTTGTTCGCGCCGTTGCGCTTTTCGGAGCCGCGGCCTGCATCCCAATCGCCAATTCTCCACGTGCGTCGCGCGGCGGTGGACAATCGTTCGCGATACGTAATCAGCTTGTTGACAATCTCCATCCGCGCACGCACACACGTCAGGCTACTTTCGGGCTACGCGTTTGCCTATCCCGATTCTCCTTTCGCGTTTACTCGTCCCGCGCGAAACTCTCACCGAGGGACCGGCCGTACGACATCGCGGGTCTTATGACCGCGTCAAACTTCCCTCGCTATCAGGGACTTTGACGACGGTGAAAGCATGAGAAGTAAACGAAAAAAAAGGAAGAAAAAAAAGAGGTAGAACAAGAGTGCGGTTCGGACCGACGCGGCGCGGATTGGTGCGAGCTACACGTCTCGTGCATAATGCAGCAGAGCGACGAGTTCACCCGGCAAATGTTGGACGCTAATACATCTTGATGATAGATAGGGAGCATGTGTTTGGTCTTCGCAATGAGGCTGGGGAGGGTGCGGCGGCGGCGGTGACGGTGGCGGCGGCAGCTTCCACGGAGGGCTTCCGCGGTAGGGCCGAATGTGCCGGGAGGATCGAAGGGGGATGACTCTCGGGGGGTGGAACTCCACCGAGCGGGGTTAGCTAGGTTCGCCGGCATTCGCTCTCCGCGCGAGTTGCGATGCCGAGCACGTCGCCGTCAGACGAGCGTACGTGCGACACGACTACGCTTTTACGCCACTACCTCTGCCTCTCTACTTGGTTCCTGACTGCTCTCTTCTACTCTCTCTCTCCCTTCCTCTCCCCCCCCTCTCTCTCTCTCTCTACCTCCCCGTCTCTGCCAACGCCTCCCTCATCCCTTAGTTCACCTCCTTCGACCGCTTTCATTTCGTTCCTCCTCTTCCTCTCCAACCGCGACTGCTTGGCGAGTTTTCTACCCTCAGTTTCTGACTTTTCTGTCTTACCCGCCGTACCAGAGACATTTCCAATAATGCGCTTTTCCATTCGCGAATTCGATTCCCGAAGAACTTGCAAAAATTCGTCAGAAACTGCATGCCTTGAGAGACACGTCTAAGATTCAAATTTTTTTTTCCTTCGAATTTTTAAGATCGCCAACGTAAGCGGTTTTAATCAAATTCTCAGATATTTTATTTAAACTTTAACATCTATTGCTTATACCAATTTGCTTAAGGCCAATCATGTCATTTACATTTATCAAAAATTTTGCACAACATTGTTTCACTATTAAAAAATATTTCATTCCAAAATTATACTTATTATATTTACTTAATATACACTAAGACAATATTCTGATATTAATTGATGCGCTATATAAACCAATTAGGGCTAAGGTAGTTACGTTAATTAATGAAATCGATATTGCAAATATAATTTATTTAGCTAAAGAGCAAGATCGGAAGCAGTGAATGGAATCTCTGTCGTATCAATAGAGTTACAGTAGATTTCTCTTTTACCATAAGAGAATATCTTTATCGGTATGATTACCGACAGGACGTAAATTACCATATGAGTAATTTACTGTTGATAAAAAGGTAATTCCGTTCTAAGAACAGTACGATTTCAAATCACATCTAATGGAGAATTATCATTAAATGCACAAGTTGTACATATATACTTTACATACATGTAATACTAATAAAATTAATCAGAAGGCTTTAATCTAAATAGATTTAACATGAATTCTGCGTATCAAAGATCCTTCTAAAAGTAGCTTTAAAATCAGAACATGTAGAGTAAAAATAAGCGTAATATAAAAAATAACTTACAGTGATCCCGTTAATCCGATCGTCGAGCACGTCCGGCAGCTCCAGGCCGATTTCGTAATCGAAAAGTCGATCGTACATGGCTTTGAATTCCGTTCTCATGGTAGCCAGCTCGCGATGAAGAGCGCTGGCTACTTGTGCCTGCTCGACTCGCGATGCCAAGATCTCCCATCTCTCGATCGTACCTAAATGAATTAGACAACATTTATTTAATAAAATAGGCGAATAAAAAGCACTGAAAATATTTTGAGTGTCCACGTTTCAAAGTTATTTCTAAAAAATGAATAAAATTTCAATTAATTTTTGTTTCTTCAAAATCTAAAAATATATGCAGATTTATACGTAGAGTTCTTGACATAAAATAATGCGTGTAATGTTAAATCTAAACCTCAGCACAATAGCACGGCACAGACTTTCTACATTATTACATACGGTTATAATTTCACATGTGTCATCTTGATACTCGACGCGTACATTCAACTCTTTCCTTTTTTTCTCCAGCGAGAAAGAAAGGATCCCAACAATTATATTTCTATATGTCGTTTTATTTCCGGGCTTTAAAGAGCTATACTGTTATCCGTAATAACGGTATCTATAACGATTCGTGGCCCTCATCAGCCGGTTATGTAAAATGATCGTGAACAAAAAATCTTAAAGGTCAAGATACTTATGTCTGTACCGTACGCCTTCTGTGACCTCTTTCTCGTCCCGCCACTTTCTTTTATGACGGCCACTTTTTCCAGACCGAAACTGCACGATCAGAGAGATAGAAACGATACAGACGCGAACGAAGATCGAATTAACGACGCGGCGTCGCGTCGTTGTAAAAGTTGCCGTTATATCGTTGAAAGGCGTGTACGGAATGTAATAAGAAAAATTTGACGCGTGGAAAGTATCATGTTTTGCATTGACCTACAGGAAACGACGGACCATACGTACGAGAAAAACGTAACGATAACGCGATACGAAACTTGTATCGTGCGCGTGTTGCATATGTAAACGCGCGACGTGGAAATGCACGCTTCGTGCGATCGTACGCGGCGGAGCGAGCCGCGTATGATCGCCGGAGCGTAAATCGCATTGAATGCAGTTGGTGTTTTTGAACGACGTAACGCACGACGCGTTTTTCGCGGAAACACGCATATGCGTATGCGAACACAAAAGGGATACCTAAAGGGACACATAAACAGTTCATACCGGGTCGAATGCATGGTCAGGCTTCTATTCTAATGCAATTTCGCGCAGAATTCAATATTACAATATTTGCGAGAGAAAAGAGATAAGAGAAAAGGAGGATAGAGAGGGAGGAAAATATTTAGAAACGAAAATAAGAAGAGAGAGAGCTTTTAGATAGAGATAAAGATAAGGTAACAATGGAGCGCGTGTGAGCGAAAGTAAGAATAGGTATTTATTAAGTGCAATATGGAGAGATAATAAGGAGTAAGGCTGTCAGTTTAAAAAAGAAATGGAAAATTGAAAGAAGATCGTACACATGTATAAATGTAAACGGATGTCAAGTATTATTATAAAAAGTATAAGTGTAGAAAATAAGTAGCATTAGATTTGATATAATGGATGGATAAGTGTGATAGAAATTTTGTGGTGTAAATTCCTTTCCGTTAGCCTTATATGCGCCGAAGAGAATATATGTTCTATTTTATTCAATTACAATATTTTTGCCCGTAAAGTTTCACGTCCGCGGATGTTTTCAGAACGTTTCTCGGTACAATTTACTTTCGCGAACTTTTTCTATTCTGGCTCGGAGAAGTGGAGCGACGATCACGGAGACAATCGTCATGACATGCGACACATCGTGCAATCGCATCGCGTTTCGAACGGTGATATCGCGAGAATGATCGATGGATTCGACGAGTAACGGAACGGCATTACCGCATGGACGTCGTACATTATTACCGCACGCAACAATGCGAAGATCCGGAAAGAAGGGCTGCTACAATCGTTTGCTTTTTTCCGCAACGTTTGCACGAACGTAAAGTTTTATCATTTCGAAATATGCCAACAAGAATTAATGTTTGACGATAGCAGCGCCTTTTTTTTATTTTTCTGAGATAACGATTCAAAGATATTTCGAGAGGTCCTCGCATTATCTAAATTTCCTGCGGACAGTTTATCCGAACATCTGCTTGCGTAAGCATTTACTTGATCTTCTTTAATCGATGTTCTCATCGCGTCGGCGGTATTTGCACGGCTTTGCCGTTTACGGATTTTTGGATACGCGAGTCGGTTGAAACTGCACTTAATTTCGATGTTTAATACCGTCAATAACAATACATTGTAAATCTTTGATACATGACAATACGATAGCTATATTATCTTGCGAAAGGAATTTTCGAAAGTTGTCCCGGACGATTAACAATTACTTCTTTTCGCGTAGTCATGTTGGAAGAGAAATCGAAAAGAAATCTAAATATGAACTTCGGACTTGGTAGTTGCAGAGGAAAACACGTTTCTTACGATCGATACGACGTAAAACTAATTACACTAACTGCGCAACAACGACAGTAATAGCGAAACGTTGTCGACGAAGATAATAATACGTACGCGAATTGGTCGGAGCGATCTTCTTCCTTCGCGCGAGCATCGGAGCGATAAATTCGAAACGACAGGTGGACGCGCGTCGTGGACGTCGGCCGGAAGACGTGGGTGTCCCTTCTGCCAAATCGCGTCGGACAAATCCGTGACGGATAACTGAAACGCGCGAGGCGAATGCGAACGTCCGCTAACGTTCGGACGCATCGAAACACTGCGAGGTACGGCGCGCTCGTTCGCGGGAGTGAGCACCGTCCC
This sequence comes from Solenopsis invicta, assembly GCF_016802725.1. Classification (NCBI taxonomy): domain Eukaryota; kingdom Metazoa; phylum Arthropoda; class Insecta; order Hymenoptera; family Formicidae; genus Solenopsis; species Solenopsis invicta. Next base: position 28,419,552 of record NC_052667.1, read on the forward strand.
CACGTGACGAACGTAGCGGAGATACGATTGCGCGAGCGAAGGAACGAGTCGCGAATCGCGTTGATACGACCGCGAATGGCGCGGTGTACCGCCACCGGTTTCTACGTTCCTGGGCGACGCGACGCGACGCGGACGCGACGCGGACGCGGGGTGTCGTTAAGTTTTATATAAGGCGCGCCGCGGGCATTCGTCTTACATACTCCACCTACGCGTATACCACGTACCACCTCGTGTACCCACCCACGTGCACGCACGATCGGCGATCCAACGATCTTGTTAGATTTACGATCGGAGTAAACTTGTCGCTAATCCGATCTGACGCTTATACGGTGCGCTTAATACACTAACGCGGCTAGTAAAACAGTCAGAAGCTTTCAGTCGACGAGTTACTCCTGACACCGATGCCTCGATTAAACAATACCGCGGATTTACAATGCGTCGCGTGGTCGTTAGGAGCATAGATGTTTTCTGCTTTCTCCTTTTTCGCTCGGATGCACCTATTCGAACTTTGTTGACTAGAAAGCAAATTGTACCCAGCGCCGATTTAGCTGCTACGAAAGCGTACGCTTGTCCTAATTACGACGCGTATTTTGCATCTCTTAATTTCACGATTACTGTTGCAAGCACGAGCGTATAAAGAGAAACTAATATTAGCACTAGCATCTAGTTTTTATTATATGTTATATCTCGGCATAATCCTTTGCTTTCTCTCTTATTTTTGACAATACTTCTCTCTTTCTACGTTCACCTAGCTAAACCAAATACAAGTGTAAAGAGTAGAAAACCGCAATTATCAAATAATAATAACAAAAATTGTGCAGATCGCAAAAGGTTAAAATGAAGAGAAAGTATTAGATGCACTGTAGTGCATAAATGTTAATAAGCGGATTAACATAAAGTTTTTTTATTTAACATAAATAATAAAATACATATATACAAAATAGATAAATAATATTAGTTGGATTAAAATAGGGTTCAAAGTTTTTCAAGTACTTGCTATTCGATTAGGTCATGAATATAAATGTTAAACCGGTCGAACTAGAGCAGTGATTTCGCAATGACACATCAGATTACAGCTAATTTTGACACAGACGAATTGAAACCTAACGCGCTTACTGACAGTAGAAAGACTTTCATGCTATAAAATTTTGTACGGAAACAGGCATTTATTTTTGTTATCTATTTACACGTTCAACAAAAATAAATACGATTGTACTGATAAATCAGATAACGGCAGATACGATGAAATAATGTGAGCATACATTCCATGTGTCCATGTGTCTATACAAAGAGATTTTTCTATACGTGTGTTAACATGCAATAATATGTTGTTTTTGGAAGATATCATTCTCACCGCGTACCATCCGAAATAAGCCAGAAAACAAGCGCGCTCAGACACAAAGTGATTATGAAGAATGATTTGAAATTGATTAATTGCTTGTACTCACCGCGAATTTGTTTCAAATATTTTTCATTTCGCAAGTATCCGTTTTGCGATTTCAGCACGGCCTGCAAACATCCTAAGTTTTCTTTACATGCAGACTCCACTTCGGCCTATTAGAGATAAAAAAGGATAAATACTATTAACTTGTGTGTTTGTACTGTCATGATATAAATCAAACATAAAATAATGTATCTAATTAATCATTTTATTACATTCTATTATTCTATTTGACATAACATTAACAAAAAGTATATGAATAATTCTTATAATTAAACGATCATAATCTAGTCCAAAGTATCACATGATTATGTCTTGTATTTACTATGCACAACTTTTGTAATAAGAGGAAAAAAGAAATAATCGTGTACACTAAGTTAGACATAATTAAAGAATGATCTTGAAGTTCAATGCAATTATCTACAGTCTTTAAATAAAAAAGAAACAAAGAAAAGGGTAACAATATAATATTGCAAATTTTAATATAAAACCTTATATAACTTAATAAAACGGTATAAGTATACATAAATCTTATATGTGTTACAGGAACACAAGATTTTTTATGTCCTTAAGAGTAATTGAAATTATACATTAAAATATAAATAAAATATAATTTGTAGATTCTTATCGAGCAACGTTATAATGTAGGAAATTGATAATGTAGGAAAAGAGGCAACATTATAGTTAACGCAAACTTAAGTGAAATAATTAAACTATATTACATGCATTGATACAGTACATATACATACGACATGCAAACTTAATAAAATCACTACTTACGAGATAAAACAAAAGTTCGGATAAAGCGTATGAGAGATAAAGTTAAAACCGTATTCCATAAGCATCTATAAAATGTTACGGATACAGGACGTTGTATTGCAAGCATTAATAAGAAGATACGTACGAGTTCTGTAGGAACCACGCCACTGGATTTTACGAAAATATTTTCCGCATGTTTAAGCTGCGCTTGTGAATTTTCTGTGATTTTTCGTAAATCTTCCTCGTCATTATCACTGTCTTCTGTACTGTCGTCAATTTCCTAGAATACAATTATATTGCGTGAACGCCTGTGATTACGTAACACGTGGTATCTTCTTGGAATTTATGCCGAACGTAACATAGACACAATACATATACAGATGTATCGTCCATGAATGCGTCTATGAATGAGTCGAGTAGAGTTACGACCATTTATGTTAGACATTTTAGATTCTTTTTATTGTATTATCCAAAATAATTCTTGATTAATTACGAACAATATAGTTTATTATTGTATCAATATATCTTTATTTTAAGATTTGATTTATCAATATCGTAATTGTATAATCATCGAGATAGATTTTAATACCGAAATATTTCATTACTGAATTATTGAATTACTCATCATATTTATTTTATAGCAAAACCAATCAATAATCTGATAATTACGATTTAGATTGCAACAAGACTATAAAAAAACCTACATGCAATTAATACTATTACATAACATATTACGTAAAATAAAACACTTATATAATTGCTTGAAAAGTTTATTTATCGTAGCTATAATCTAAAGTGTAATACTTTATTGAAGTGTATTTATATCAATGTAATAATAAAAAAAATGGCACAATATTCAATATCATGATACATAAAAATTAATCATTAATATGATTAATTCAATTACATGTATTAAATCTCTTCTCTCCTTGCAGCAAAGTTTTTTTTTTATAGAAAGAATACGGATACTTGATCGAGACAGTATAATAGTAAAGCACCTACATGATATGTGCGAGTCTTAGGCAATGGCGAAGAAGCAGGAATTGCGCTTATACTGGATGCGCATTCCGACTGACTATCTATAAAGAGTCGATAGTCATCTCCAAACTCCAACAATTCTCGAGCCGTCTCTACATCTAATGGCTCGCTGTAAGTTTCGCTCATGTATTTTTCCTGCGGATCAACAGATTGATCAAAATAAGTAAAGACAAGACAATACTTTTTATAAATTGTTATTGTTAGTGTTATGAAATTTTATATCACCTGGTAATTATCCCAGGCTTGTTCGTACAACGAATTGTTACCAAGACTATTCATTTCCACGTCACTGTCTATATTCGACTGCTGATTGCTTAGTTCTTTGTTATTCAGTACGGTAGTGAACATATCATTAGCGTAAGCAAAGTGTCCTTGAGCACAATCACGATCCTCGCCTTCCGTTTCCAATGTGGAAGCAACTGATTTGCAACAGAGTAGCCTGAGCGGTGTAGGATTACTGACAAGCGTCCTTTCTACGTATAGTTGTTGATGGACGGTACAGCCTGAGAAAGATCCGGATTTGACGAGAGTCGTGGAATGACTATGGCAGTTTTCTTTCGGAACTATATGAGTTGTACGATTTAGATTCATTTTGCGAGAGGAACGTTGTTGATTTGAACTACCATCGCTTCCAGCAGAATGATGATTGGCGTGCGCACTTTCTGAACTAGATTCACTTTTACGACCCTAAATAAATACGAATCGATAATTTTTATCATCAATTTAAATTTTTACGAAATAAAGCTTGAAAGCTTTTTTTGTTAAGTGTATCTCTTACTCGATGAAATAAAAAATACATTTAACAATAATTAATTCGTTTCAAATATATTAATTTTTTTATATGTATAAAAATATCTCTCTTACCAAAGTCTTTTTACGCAATCTATTTTTCTTTCTGCGGAATGATATATTTCTAGCTATACGATCGTCAGAACACAAAAGAGTTTCTTCTAATAAAGTGGATGCAGAATTATTAAACGATTTTCGTGATCCTCTGCAATATAAATAATATTCACTGATAAACTCTATTTTTAAGTGCACGGATGGAAGTTGCGTATGAATTAATAACCAAATATAGGGCAAAACTTGATTGAAATATACAGATAAAAATGATTTAAAAAAATGTACTTACGCAGCATCGAAGGATACGGATTTGCTAGGTAGGGTTGGGACCAATTGATGAAGCGCAGTTTCGGATATGGACAACGGATTGTTTATCTGAGCTAACGTGGGATTATCTCCGATTTGAGAGATACAAGAAACACTCCATGGCCTAGATCCTTTCGCTTTTTGTTTCGATCGCATTACGACCTTCGGCGTATTCTCATCGGGAGGTATCTCGTTAACAGGAGTTTTCTGAACGTGATCGAGTATCTCTTGTGAAAGGGATTGCGATATAGCGAGAGCACCTTCGAATCGGCGATAGGTCGCGACGCTGCTCTGTAAATCATCCGACGATATCGATTGTCTTTCTTCGTCGGATTCCTCTGTCGTGTATTCACCGCTGGCGTCGCAACTATCTAATGGCTGTAATATACGTGCCGTTATACGTAATTATGCCGTGTTTTCTATCTCGTGCTATGTCTACTTAATAAAAAATTTGCAATAATTTTTATAAAAAAAAAAAGTAGGACACATTTTTATATATATACAAAATTTTTATATCAGCTATGACATTAATATTTGATTCGCTCTAGAAAAAGATTTGAAAATTTCTGTTCGTTCCGGTTTTCTAGAAAACTATTGATATAATTTACCTGTGATCTGCCCTCGTAATTTCTCGACGTGTACTTCAACCATTCCTTCACGTATTTAGCTCGATGATTATTTGTTATGTTTTTCTTTCCAAATTCTAACGGAAAAGTGCGCGAGGCCGTATATCTTTCTTCGCCGATCAAGTTCTCAACTTCTTTGATTAGCCTTTCGATACTTGATTTATTATTTTTCTTTTCGTCATCGCTATCTTTTTGCTGAGCTTCGCGGTCATCATGTTCCGTTTCTTTTCCGTTATCTAAATTCTTTTTTTGTGCAAAATGCATTTTTTCTGAGAGATCAATTCGCGGACTCTCGCCAAAATCTAGACGAACTACAACGTTCGTCCTTCGCTGCTCCGAAACGACAAGAGAGCCATTTTGACGGGCAGGAGTATAAGTCCACTCCTCCTCGGAGGAATCGTCCACTGTGTTGGATGATTCCTGGACTAGTTGACCACAATCTGCCTCGGAGTCAGTGTCGAGATGCTTAAAGTAGAATGTAGCGCAGTTCTTCGATTTCCTGTCAGACCTAAACATCAGGAAACAATCTGGTGTCGGTTGTGATTTCAGCGGAAGTCGAGAAGAATCAGGGAAATCGATTAGGCTAATCGGTTGCCGAGTAATCAGAATTTTACCGTTGCGAGATAACAAGGTGGGACAGAAAGAAAATGCGACTCACGTGTTGAATGAAGCAGCCTCATCCGTTGCTCCACGTTTCACAAGTTCGCTCGTCCGTAGATCGTTGTTCGATTTTTCAGTACTTTCGATTTGCACGGTGCTTGCCGCGTCGATTTCGTCGCACGTCTTCTGCATCGCCGCCGCCGTCGACGTTGTTATCGGCACGGTGTCCGGTGTGGGCGGCATTTCGTGTTGCTCGTTGTCGCTCGCTCCGCTTTCCTCGACCTCACCCTCCTCCCCTCGATTCCCCGCGATAGATGTAATGGAACTAGTGGCCTCTCGTTTCGCCGGTTCGTCGGACCTTGCGTCCATCACACACAGCTGACACAATTCATCCTGCATGCCGTAGAAAGCGCGTGTACTAATTATTGATAGCGAACATCCCGCGCGCATTATCAGTAAATGCTTGCTTGACAAGACACGATAGACGAACAAGATTTCTAAGAAGATTAATTTCCTTCTTTTTTCAATTCTATTCTTCGTTTTATTCGAAAGCGAAATGAGCAGTGAAATCATCGGCAAGGAGAACTATCTTATTGATTACATGCAAGTTTTTAAATGTGGTATACAATATCGATATATTAAAGTGAAAGAATGATCTGGACGTGTATGGATATTTGTGATTTCACTAGGTGCTACTTTGGAAGGTCTCTCTCTCTCTCTCTCTCTCTCTCTCTGCCCGGATACGACACGGATGTTAGGGTTTTTGTTAGAAATTCGAGCATTATTTTTTCTCGAGATGATCGCCTGGCGTCTGGCGTACAGCAGTCCTTTTCAACACTGTACGTGCATGCCCGATTCGTTTTACAGAAGCCGTTCTTCTTCGCGGCCTTCTAGACTTAGTCCACTTAACACATTCGGATACGCGGCTCTTCTCTAATCTACGCAGTAAAGTGGTAGTAACAACGCTCTCTTATCTTTCGTTAAGGCTGAAAGACGACTTGGTTTAATTCCTGCAGTTGCGATATTCTTAAGAGGAAGCATCATTCGCGAGACGTATTTCGCTCGGACGCGCTCATCGAGGTTGATTGAGCGCGTTAATAAAAATTCCCGTCTATCACAGTAATGTACAGCGACAATAATTAATCACGGTAAGATCCGCCCACTATCGCTCGCATCGAAAAAATGCCGACGGTACTACTCGCCTCAGAGAGTAGAGTTAATATTTCTACGCATGAATCGCGCAGCGCTCGAAAACCAGGTCAATGACTTGTAATAGTCGTGTTTCGCGACAGCAGAATGGAGAACAATAGCAGCCGTCGATTCGTGGAACGACTACGTAGACCACTTCCTGTCTTTTGCAATTATTTGCAAAAATTGCGGAAGATAGAGAAACGCGAGATAAAAACACAAGGGTATATTTTTATATACGCGACACATTTTATTATACAAGAAGCATGCACCGCAACAAAGACGATTCATTCTTTGATCTAAATATCTATAAACTGTTTTTATGCCGATATCATTGCGTGATCGAGTCGTTCTTATCTCGTTGAGATTATTCAACGTCCCACTGAATAGACAAATGTAACATTTGTCAGTCGCGTGATTCATTCCCGGCACGATTTCCAATATTTCCATAACGATGACTCTTCGCTGTGCGGTCACGAGAGGAGAGTCACGGGGATGGTTGGTAACGGGTAACGGATAACGGGGAGCGTGCGTTTCAACCGGCGATAATAGTAGACCTCGATCGAAATCGCGTAATCGAACTCACACGGACTCGTCATTCACGTACCTCGAAATACGATCCTTCGCTGATGGACTGATTCTCGGAAAAGGCGTCGCTGTCGGACTGATCGGTCCTCTCATTGGAGATTGGATGATCGCAGTACTCGGACCTCGAGCGTCGGGCAACGCGCTTCGCGCGTTCGGTGCGGCCCGAGCGAGCGGACTGTCCCGGCGATTCCGCTCCGGAGCCACGCGATCGTCCGCGGCTCAGACGGGGCTGTTTCGTGACTGGTTCCTCGTCGCTGTCGCTACTGCAGCCGTAAGGCACGGCGTTCTGAAATATTCAATCGAATCTCTTTTACTCGACGATCCCAACAACGCGCTGGCGACATAACTCTGCCGCTCGCAGCAAATGTATCCTACTATTCGCGATATCTCCAACACTCCTCTTATCATATTCCAAAATGTTGAACGGTACGCTTCTGCACGAAGACTGCCACTTATCTCTGTTTTAATAAAGTTATCGCACGACTATCAGCACGACTGTGTCACACGACGCGGTTGGAATTGAAAGAGAGAGAAATATGGTTGGTCGAACGCTTGACGTATTACTGAGTTACTCTGTCCAGAGACCGGATCTCCTCGTACCTTCGACGGGATACCTGAGACAGGTCCCATAAAAGAAAATCTCTCGACAACATATTACAAGCTTAAACAGGTAAAGGGCAAGGTAGGGTAACGGTCGGAACGTCAGACAAGCTCGTAGATTATAAGAAAACGTATACGCCTTTAATATTCGCCAATTAATATTTACGATCGATTATGTTATTTGATTAGTATTATGTAAATATTTTTTTTTTTTTGTAAAATTTATTTAATGATACACAAATATTCTTTTTTTTTCTGGATGATTAAATAAATTATCTAGGCCTATTTATTTCACGTTTGTTTCATAAACTCTTATAAATTATCAAACTAAACCGATCTGAAATTGAAATTTTCATTTTATCAATAGTCCTTGTGCTCGGTTTGTCGACACGTAAGTCATTAAATTTAATGGAAGGAAAGTTATTTCATTTCATTAAAGAGGAGTGCCCGCGTTCGCGGTGAGATTTGAAATATCGATTTGCTTACTGTAGTTTTCTTTCTGTAGCAGCAACGAATAAAACGTCTAGCGGCTGTGGCTACGCGATATACGATTCTTAATGGTCGTCAATTGTGAAGCATCTCCGTCAATTGCAACCACTAACAGATTATTGCTCGGCTCCACCTTTTATTTCCTGACATCGCCCATTCGCTCATCCTCATCGATCGATATTGTCAGACGCGTTTTCCCACAAGTTTCAGTTTAATTACTACTATCAGCGCAGCGGGAGGAATGAAATACCGACGAGGTTTAATACGAGGCGGTGCGGCGCGGCGCGGCACGGCGGAATGAGCACAACGTTCCATACTTTTTTAACTATATTTTATCAATATTTTATTTGCACTTTAATCATCTTTACGCGCAATGTCTCTCGCTCGAGGCATTGCTCTCTGTGAATCTTTGAATGAAAAAAAAAAAAAAAAGTAAAAGAAGGTCATAATTATCTCTGGGAAAATTGAATGCCTCCGTTTATAAGTATGCCGTTTAATCGCGTCGACTCTTTACATCTCGAGTAAGATGTAGAGGTAATCCTCCGTAAAAGGTAAGAGACGAATAATAGAACCGTTACCTTATTTCTTATATGAGATACGAGGGTCTCAATGTGACACTGCCACTCCAAGGCACGTAGAAACAGAAGATGCCAACGTCGCTCCAATGATCTTACTATTCGCAAAGGCTGCGAGGATTGCTGTTTCTTATCTCGCTGCGGTTCCTGTTCCTCTTGTTGCTGTTGCTGCTGCTGTTGATACGTAAAAACTTTGTCTCCCAATTTGACAACCGAACTGACGATACGCCCGTGCGCCTCTATATCTCGTTGGAGTACCTGCGTACAGAAATTTAGCACATTTGTTATTATCTTTGAATTGAAAAAAAAAAAAAAACAGAAAAAATATTAACACAGAAATTGAGTTCTATAAATGTTAATTGATCTTTATAGATCATAATATTTCATCTAGATTCATAACAGGTATTAGAAAACGTATAGCGTCTAGATGCGCGAAACGAGTAGTTATCCAACGACACCGATGATGATTAATAATGCAGCGAGGGCCAGCGGATACGGCGATCGGTGTCGGAGGAAAGTAAGCGCGGCTTAGGAGCGCGTACCGTGCAAAAACACGAACCGACACCGCGCGCACGCCAACCAGAACGTAAAGGTTAAATGTGCGCGCGTACAAAAGAAACGCTTAAAATTCTTTATTACTTCCGCGAAGTGAGTCAAGTCGCCGTGCCGCCAACCGATAAGTCCAGGTTTTCTCTCTGTTTCTTTCTAGTTGACGTTAACGCGCGCGCGATATTCTAGTGCGCGAGCGTCCGCCGCCACGCGCTCCTCGACGTCTCCTCGAGAGACAAAGGTGTTGGAATATCACCTCCATCCACCGTGGTCCGTATTAGCCCACTTTCTCTGATAGATTGCATATGATTATGCGTGATTGTTCTACTTATCTCGACGCAGTACGACGCGGTCGCCGCGACCGATCGTTCCGCGAGCGAGTCTCCGTATCGCAGTTTGCTTTCACGCGCGGCGCGCATCGCCGCTCGTACCGACTACTACCCGCGGACGACCGACTCTTTTTTTTTCTTTTTCTTCCTCTCACGTCGTCTCATCTCGTTGTCAATTTCTCATTCGAACAAAAGGAGCGGTACGACGACGGCGAGGAACCAGTCTCGTTATGAAAGCGCGGATATCTCCCCGACAGGATGCGAAGTGCGTGCACGCATAAATCAAGCTGCTCAGCTTGGACGACTCTATTCGCGGAACCTTGCTATTTTGCTATTAGAATCAGTCCCCGTGGGAACAAAGAAACAGGTTTTACGGATTGCGAGACACCGTCAATTCTACTTACGAGACATCGCGAACGCATCCCACGAAGTCAGGATAAAACAAATTGTTGGATAATCACTTTTAATGATTATGATTTTAATTATTCATACGAAACCTTGGAAGTTTATTATAACGGCATTCATAGTTGGTTCTTATATAAGGCTATTTCAAGCGCTGTCTATATTTGTCACATTACATTTGTCACAGATCAATCACAGAGCGGTATTAAAACATTAAGACAGTTTTCAAATGAGAATCGCTTTTTGATACCTATGTTTATGTTTTTATTTTAGACCTAGCATGCTTTGTATTAGCATAAACGATCAAATTTTTTTTCGCTGAATATTTTAACACGATTGATTTGATTAAAGTTGGAATCTTTGATTTTATGTTTGTTTACATAAAACATTAAATGTTTCGTATAAAAATTTAATTATTATAACATAATATTACTATAAAACATAAAACATTTAATAGTTGATGCAAATCACAGGTGCTACACTTTTAAACTCACTTTTAAATTTAAACATGACGCACGTCTCGATAAAACTATGCGCTGAAGCATTCGTGATGTTTTGTGCAAATTATTTCATGCTTTTTTAAGTAGACGTCGTGTACATAGATATAATAACTTATAGAAAGAATTAATATATCTCGTAAGAAAAGAGATATTGCCTCTTATCGATGTTGAACGTTTCGTCTCATATTACATGAAAAAGCGAAAAATATCGTGATATCTCGACGGAGATTGGTACAACTTTTCGCCGACATTCCGAGCGCGCGTAGTGTACATGTATATACGACTGCATGCACGGAATGTGATAAGGAACAAGTGGGGTGGCCCTTGTGACAAAATGTGTGCTAAGGAGGTCGTAAAGGAATAAAATCTATCGCGCGTTGCGCCGCGATCTTAGCAGCGGGCGCGCGCGCTTTGGCTTTCATGGGAAAGTTTAGCGACAGATATTAAAGAATCGTAAAGAGCGAGTTGCGCTATGCACGCGTGCGTATGCATACGTGTACGTGTGGAAGGTGAGTGTGCACGTATGTTGAGAAGAGAAACACGACCAGCCTTATCCAAGGTAGGGTGTAATTTATAGTTGAATCCATAGCGAGACGCGCAGCTGCATGATGTCAAGCTGCCGCGAGTCGCGAGACGGCGCGGCGCGGTGGCGGCGGCGGCGGCGGCGACGGCGGTGAGACGCTGCATCGGTGGCGGTCCACGAATGCCGATTGCCGGTTGCTATTGACATTCAGCGATACCGCGGTAGTCGCACGCCGTGGAATGAAACATGCAACGTGCTACCAGTCACAAAATATCCCCCTTATCTATTAGATTTGCATATGCAATGGACAGATATATCCGTAGATATATTATGGCTATACACTTATAGTTATTAATTTTTTCATAGGAGAGATTTATACCATCCGGGGAAAGGGGTAGCGGTAATAGCTCTCGAGCTCGTAACGAAAGACGGAAAGAATTAGTATTCAAAGTATTGCGACTGAAATCGAGAAAATTATTAACTGTAGAATTAAAATCTATAGATTGAGAAATGGAGAATGAGTGAAAAATTGAAAAGCCAGAACGAGGAATAGAGTTGTATAAAGAGAAAACGATTTCCCTACGATTATTCATGAATGAAATACGCCTGAAGAAATAATTCTTTTCCCGAGATGGAAATTAAAGGCAGCCGGTCTTTCCAGCTCTTCGACTGGTTTCTATCCTACTTGTCAGAGTGTCGTCGGCTCATCTCAAGTTGAAGGTCCCGACGTTGACGTTGGGGCAACAACCTTGCGGCTTAGAAAAGCCATCCCATTGAAAAAAAAATCAATGTGAAGGTCAACCTGATCGCTTTTCCTTTCGTCGAGTTTCGCTCGCGGCGAAACGCGTTGCGATTTTTGCGGTATCTTCGTGACAATGACACCGTGGAAAAGATTACGCGACGCAACAGGAAACAGGTTGCGCGGGCGAACGTAACGCATGACGATAATGTCATGCGAGATGCGGGCTCTCAAAGACACGCGACGCCCGTCTCTCAAACGCACGGCGGTGATAATGTGTCCTTATGTCGGTCGACGATGACGAGTGAAACGGCATGTCGAATCACGCGAGAACTCTCGCGGCGATAGTAAAAGTAGATAAGTTTAGAGCGACTCGCGCCTTGTACATTGAATAATTCAACAAACTTGATATTATCTCATATTACGAAATTAACATTATTGCTGGAGATATAATTGAATTTCTACGTGACGAAAAGGAAATTGTGAGATTTCGCCGAGGCGGAGCTGGAGGCCTGACAAATTAGATTTCCACGTGATAAAACGGAGAATAAAATCTCTCTGCGGTGTGGCGCGGCGATTAGACAAGTCGTAATGTAGACCAGACTTTACGTTTTAATCGCGAAAGCGCCAGTAAACTCGAATATACGACTCTTCGATGAAATAAATTAATAGTGGCGTAGAAGATATGTTCTATTATCTAATACACGCGATACACAAGGCGATATCGGGGCGCCGCGTCTGTCAAAATATTGCTTAGCTCGCACCGCTCAGAACTTTTACGTTGCATAAGTGCATGTTTTGGTTTTCAGAGCATGACTCGTTCGTACACCGTTCGCATTCTGAGCGTATATCGGTTTCGTTCGATGGAAAACGCCGTGGAGATCACGCGGCTATCGTGACTAGGGAAAAATCGGGACGATATCACTGCAGAATGGAGATTAATCTGAGAAACGAACGAACCGATAACTCTCTGGGCGCGGCTGTACCTCCGAGCAATTCGAAGACCAGCGCTGGCTGCTGGACGCTTAAATTGTTTCGGAGAATAGATCGTTTCACGGAATGTTTTCTACAGGGTGTTCCAGCTAAATGGGAACACTTGAATATATTCGCTCATGTAAATTGTAAAAAAATTATGCAAAAATATACAGTTCCCATAAAATTTGCAAGTAACATTTCTCATAAGAAATTTTAATATATTCTATGATGGTGAAATTTGTAATTTATTTTACGCTTGGAAAGATTTTCTACGTTTCTGTTTTTTTTTTATTTTTTAATAAAATAATCTACGCGATTATAAATGACTCGATTACACGTAGCGAAGAAATTTTTGTGACCTTAAAAAATAATTCCCATTTATTATTTCAATTGATATATTAACTAATGCAACTACACGGAATATAAAGATTTTTTTCGAGAACGCCTCATATATTTTCAAGCAAGTTCCAGAAGAGCACTGTTATTACCGTGCCGCTTCTTTCGATCCAGGTTGAAAGGCTCTATCGAGAAATCTCTTTCGGCATACAATCTAATCATGATTTATCGACACGCTCCGTACGATGAGTAAGACTGTCTACTGCCACTGCCTGGAGAAAGTTAATTTGTCATTACTGTCATTATGTTTTGCTGTGTAAAATTTTTTTATGCACAATTTTCTTTTTGGTTAACGTCCTCAGATAAATTTCCGTTACAAGTAAATTCCCGCTAGCAGGAAACGATTATTTTTCAGCGTCGCGTTACGCGTGCGATGCATCTCCATCGACAGACAGGCGGGCGGACGAGCGGGCGAGCGGGCGAGCCAATATTCATTAAAGCAGTTAATGTCCTGTTAAGAAAAGGACTCTTCCAATCTCCATCATGAGGCAGGATCAAGTTTCTACTTTGTGTGGGAAAGAGAAAGTGTACACTCCAGCGATACTAATTTCTTCACCTCCGTGTAGTCTTGCGTTTATTCCTGAAAAACGATGTCACGGCGCACCGCGGTATGTTATTTGAGGTCGTACTGGTAAATGTAGAAGGTTAAATCGCAGGCAAAACGTGGTAATCGGTTGCGAGGCTCAGACCACCGGCACTTAGTGCGTTCACTAAGCGATTTTTACTTCCGCAACCAGCGGGACGTGCCGACGCTATCTAAGAATTCAAGATACCGAGGGTAACTGTGTACAGCCGCTGTACGGCGGTAGTTTCACGAGTAGTCTAGCGGTAAGCCTCCCACATGGCATATTTTACAACGGGCACGTACAAAAATTACCGTCAATTCGCATTCGTATCATTCTCGTGCACTAGTATTATCTTATCTCGGCAAAATCTTATGCTTTCTTCTCTCTCCTTTTATGTAATTTACTTTTATTACATATTTTTATTGTATCTAGAAATGGTATTTCTTCTTTCCTCTATATTCTCTCAACGCGCTTCTTCTCGATCGACTATCCCTTTTTCTCTTTTCATTTTATTTATACATGTTTTCTCTGCATTCCGTACAATTTATCTTGCTACATTTTTCCTCCATGCGCGCATTACTCTCTCGTTTTTAGAAAACTATTATCAGAATTAAATTAACTACAACTGTTACCACGTTAGCGAGATATATCTGAAACGAATCGATTTATTACGATATCGTAATTTAATTTTTATGTATAAAAATATAATTTAAACGTGTTTGCGAAATAAGATATTTCTTGCGAGTCTGAGAGTCCCCTGTAGCTCAAAGGATACGCTACAAGTTCCAACTTGGAAATGATGGTCACATCAATGTTCCTAGTTAACGGGTGACGCCAGGCGAGTGAGTCAGCGCACGCATACAAACAAAGGCAAATGACTCTATAATGTATGACGAGTCATAGTGAAAAAAAACGCATCAACTTTCCAGCAACGTGATAATATTAATCTTTCGATTATAGTCGCTACAATGGTGCGCGTACAAAAGATGGATCTTCCGGCGGGGCTTCTTGCATCCGAACGATCTAATTCAAACGAAATTGTTCGTGCTGCGTACAAAATTCGCAGTCACAGCCTCTATTCATCGTGATTCGTAATTTCTTTTTAGTACTTAACAAAACATCCTATATAATATGTCATTTGCAATTCTCTCTCACGCGAGAACAACCACCGCTGTGTAAGGCTTCCTTTTTTATGCAGCCATCGAGCTATATCTCGAATGCGCGTTGCAAGTCTTCCTGTGACTTAAAATTATCAGACTTGACATCATTCGCATCCAAGTAAATGAGTTTATTATTTACAAATGAAATTTTCAACTTTGTCGTATTTATCTCCAACTTGTTAATTAAACCTCCGAGCAGCGCATTAATTAAACCTCCGACGAAACGCTTCCACTTGTATGTGGAACGGAATGCAAATTACGCGGGAGGGAAAGAAATAATGCTAATAATTTACACCGTACGGGCAATGCCGCGATAAAGCAATCTCGTTCGGAACAACAATCAAACGGATTGGGTGTACGCACGTACTGATTTCGCGTCTCAACGTTATGCACCGCGTAATCGTAAATCTCGCGTTCATAGAGCGTCGTAAAAAAATATCAGCTGGTAAAAATTTTCTATTCCCTTTCACTCGCGCAGTACACCACCGCGCGTGATGGTGACGCAAGCACGACAGCACGACAGAACACTGCGAGTTTCCATCGCGTATCCTCGCGATCGTGTATCGCGTGCGCGATGCATACTCGAGAAGTGATTACAGCCTCCGTACGAGAGAAGAGAAGATACAGCCGTCGCCGTATAGGAGTCGCCCAAACGTTTCATCTTTTCTTCACGCTACTCGGCAATTTAGTCTCGTTTTGAATTCAGAATAATTCGAAGACTCGAGTTCTTTTAACGCAATATATCGCAGGTGCATTGGCGAAGGCGGAACGCGCGACGAGTAAGATTGCATCCGGGACCTTCCGTTCGCAGCTGCTAACCGAGTTATCCGGGCCGTCCTCACCTCATTTCTCGTCACCGCGTTTTTATTCGACCGGATCCCACTGTATTCCACGGTAGAATAACTTGGGTTTTGTCAATGATCGGATCTGCGGTTTCGCGAACATCTCGTAAATTTTAGAACGGAGCTCTAACGGCATAGCCACTGAGACTTGTTATACCTGCCTACAACCTGCCCACAAAGTGACCAATTACACATATACGCCGATAAAGTTCGCGAAGCGTTATTGTTATCGAACGCCTAACCGTTTGAATCTTAAATTAAGCTGATATTATTTGTATCTACGAATCCCTTGCAATCTTATCATCACGAGTATTAACATTTTTTATCACACGTTGTTAAGAAGATAAGACAGGCACAAAGTTTACAAATTCGCACAAAGCGTACGATACAAAACATCGTTAAAAGTAGTGTCAACAACAACGTATATCGAGATGATCTATTCGCATTCCATCGATAACTTTAGAATTGATAAATGTCGCGCGACAATACTTTATTCGCGAGAGATCGATTTGTAAAATCGAGTTAAATGTAAACACAGCAGGCAGCAAAAGATACCGCGCGGCTCGTTTGTGTGCACGTGCACCGTGCACCGTGCACCGTGCACTAGTGTGCACGATGCAATTCCGTTTTACATAATCACGCGGATGTCGTATTAATCAGGAATCTAATTTAACTTAACACGATATTACGCGGAATAGAATTCGCAGTGCCGCGCGGCCTGATCTCGCCTCACCATAAAGAGACCGTCTATTTAAAATCAGTCACAGCTGGTCGTGAAATATAGGTATAGCTTACGTTTCTAACGTGAGCTAGTTTTTCTTTCGGAAGGAGGACGAGCGTCGTCCTAATATCGCGCGAGTATGGAGTTCCGTGCGATGTGACGAGCGCGACCGTGCGCGCTTCCAAAAATACTCTTAACTGGTCCAAAAGCCAAACGGCGGTAGTGTCCAGCTTCACTTATTTTCTCCGAGTTCAGGCATCCGTTGCTGCACGTTGCGTCGGCGAATCGTTCGAAATATTAATTAACCATTATCGCCGGGCGGACCGCTGGATGTCAAGCCGACCGATGCTATCCCAACTTTCTCTTTTAAACGATATGCAACTGGCAAATAACCGACAAACGAATCATTTTTGACGATATTATGACGTAAGTCGATTGCGAGCACTTGGATAGAAAGTCGAAAGGATGGGAGGATACGATGCCTTCCCTTTCCTTTCCTCTTGGCCAGATAATTAAATTTAAATTTAATTCAATGACTAACGATCCGGCAATCGGCGTGATTACCGGATACTCCGTGCGACTGACTCCATAAAATTCCACAAAGATCTACTTTCTCTTTATACGGACAATTCCACTGGTGAACTCGCTTGACCTCGAACGACCGACTTCAACATCCACGAATGTCGTTCAACGGAGCATCCACGCATCGCGATACGCGTCGAGTGTCGATGACCAAACGCGGTGGAAAATAATATGTGAACCGGAGCTCGAGTGTAATAAAACCGGAGCACGAACGAGGATCGATGGGTTCGTGGTATGTAATTAAAGATATGATAAGTATACGATTGATCGAAACGTGAGCGCAGCTTCCTGGCTTCCATGATCTTAATAGCGATGATAACGGCTGTTATTATTATATTTTATGTCCTTTGCTTTATCGAATGCGGAATTGAGAATTGACATAATATCGAAAATAAAATACCAACGCGAGCAACGTAACTTTTTACACGACGATTTTCCTTTCGTTCTTTTATGAAAGGAAAATCCGATATATGTAATGATGGTTTCTCGCTCGAGAGGCAAGCACGATCCTAGATGCATTTACTCAGATAAGGCCGATAGCGTTTGCTGTAATTGCTTCATTGTTTCATTGTGTTTTTCGGTGCAACAATAACGGGACAAATATCACAATGAATCTCAATCTCGCGTTGCACACCGCGAGAGAGCCGCGCGGATGGTCGGAATTGGCTCAAGGTGTTATCTCGAATGAAAAACTCACGGAGGAGAGAAGCAAGATCGACGCGAGGGAATTAGGTTTCGGTTAGCAACAACGCGCATAAAATATTGAGAATGGATGCAACGAGCGCGCCAGGCAAGAAAATATATAGCGTCTCTCTCCGATCGTAACTCGGAACACCGACTTTCACGTTCTAAATTCCATTATCTTTACCGCCGCGCCGCGCCACGCCGCACTTTTTACGTCCACGTGCTCCGAAACAATTCTATTTCATCGGCCTCAGGCGCGGTGCCATGGGCCAATCGATACTCGAACGAGAAACTCCTGAGAAACTTGCTCGTGCAATTAGATAAAGAAGCGATAAATTTTCCATCGCGAGGGCTTACCAAAATGTATATCCACTATGCTGAAGAAGAGAAGGAGGAAGAGAAGAAGCGGCGCACCGTTGTACGTCAGCGCGAAAGCGAGATAGCACGCGTATCCACAAGAAGAGGAACTATACGAAGAGGCGAGAAGCCGAGCGACCGAGAGCATCCACTGTAGCACTACGAGCACTCACAAGCTTCGGTAACGAAGCGCATCTTTCTTTCTTTCTTTCTTTCTTTCTTTTTTCCTCTTCTTTCTTCACAGCCGACACAGAGACCGACGACGACGAGACGGCGAGACGACGGGTCGGGAACGTCTCGAAGCCCCGGTTCCCCGCTTCCACGCGGTGGTTTCGTCGCACTCGTGCTCGTCACGACGCATGAATGACTCCTTCGCCACGCCGCGCCGTGCGGGGTCACGCCAGGGTTTGTTCGCGGTAATCGGTGGCGGTGGCGGCGGCGGCGGCGGCGGCGGCAGAGAAATCACGTCGAATGGACCGCGCGAAGAGATTCGAGCTCCAAGCGTAGTACCGTGGTATGTCTCGGTTAGACGGGACGGACGAATGGACGGACGGATGGAAAAACGAGTAGGAGGCGAAAGAAGAAGGGGGGAGAGAGAGAAGACCCGAGTGGCGGCCGGTTAAACCCGTAGGAAGAAGAGACTCGTCTGGCTGACCCACGGTACTATACGACGATTGCGATCGTAGATTTCTCGCCGGCAAGAACCCCCGTTGCTTTTTGAAAACCGGAGTAGAGACCACGTTGGCCGGTGTGAGAGATGTGCGCCGGTGGTACAAAAGCCGGAAAGACGAGCCACGCGCGTTGCACGAAGCTACGCGAGGGATGCCACGATCACAAATCAAACACAAAAGACGCGCACCATTTGCGTTTAAATATAGCAATGCTCTAAAAAAAAAAAGAGGGTTGAGAACTAGACAAATGGAATGAGGCAAACTAGGGAGAAGGAAAGAGAAGGAAGAACGAGAAGATGAACGTGGAGGGGAAGGAAGAGAGAAAGAAAGAAGAGAGGACGAGGAGGAAGGGAACCTTGGATCAACGTGCTCGTTGTAACGTGCCCGTCCACCGGCGGCGACCGTGGAACGGCGAACTCTGTCGGCTCGTGCAGCCGGCAGGCAGCTGCTAGTCTCTCCAACGCGCAACGAAGCGCATCGTTTGCGTCCGAACGCGAGCCTCGGCAAAGATCGGAGCCCGGAACAAAACAACGAACGTGGGGTACGCGCCGACTGTTCGCTCTCCCCACCCTAGCTGGGGACTGGGGACGCCATCACATCCGCTTCTCTTACGCTTACGCTGTTGCCGTAGGCCGGTCTTAGCTAGCGAAAATTCAGCCCAGTACGCACGTGCTCGGCCAACGCGGCATTATTCTTAGCACGTTCCAACGTTATTCCGCCGAATCGTGCCGCTCCCTAGCGTTCCCGCTTCGCCGTTAACAATTAAATCGGTTAATAAACTTGTTGCTTCCCGGCTAGTCGAGCTAATTCATCAACATATTTATGCTCCGTTCCGCCTCGTGCATTTTACGCCAAATCCAATTTACTTCTAAAAGAAAAAACAGGAAGACCAGAACGAGCACACGCATAAAAATTAAATTTTCCTGAGGAAAACTTTTAAGACGTACATTTTCCCTTATATAAAGACTCACAGTGATTTTTTCAACACTTACTTATTATATAATTTGGATGGAAAAAGTAATTATATTGGAGCACATACTATGTTTCTCTACTCAAGAAGTCTTTTCTACAAAACAGATTCACTTGACGTTTCAATAGAGTCAAAGGAAACAAAGAAAAATAAAAGGGAGACCCAAAGGGACATCTGGCATATGTCTGGCATAAAAAGTGCCACATGGCGAAACTTACCAATGAATGAGAGAGGTAGAAAAATACTAATAACTTCATTACGTAACAACTACGTAAATATAACAATAGAAAGCAGTACGTTACTTACCATGTGCTCTATCGCTTTTTCCTCCAGTTCTGGTAGAGTCCAATTGATGTGGAAGCTCAAAGGTTGAAGACGCGACTCCATTTCTCGTAACCATTTTCTTAGACATTTCACTTCGCGTTCAAAATCTATTGAAACAAATTGATTACATGTACATAACGATAAACCACATAATTAGCTGAAAAACGTGTAATTTTTTTTTAAGGCAACAGTCCCCGCTGGTATAATACCTGCTGATATATCTGCTTGTTGACTAGATACTGATCGGTCTATAGGCGCCATAATTTGCTCAACTAGTTCCCATTTTGCATTCAAGTGATCTACACGCCATGCCACTTCGTCTTTTAAAGCAGGGGCGCGAGAAATTAATTTTTCCGCTTGTTCATTGAACAATTTGCGTCTGTACGCCTTGCGTCGCAGCTCTTCCATGTGAGCCTAATTAATTCAATTTTTTTAATTATTTTATGCGATGTACTTTTATCGTATACTTTAAGACTAGTATTCATAGTCATAAATAATTTTCAATATTTGATTGAAAGAGAAAAGTGAATAAATGTACGAATCTTCAATTAAATACGCTTTCGATCAAAGATTGAAAATTATTTATAGCTATAAATACCGGCTTAAATTTTAGATTCACCGATACATACCGCACGCAGGCTTTTGTCTAAAAGATTTTCTTCCTTAGAATAGACCAATTCTTGAAGAATTCTTAACCACGAGTAAAGCTCTGAAAATTGATTGCTGACTTCCTTCAAATTCCATGATTGCGTTGACACGTCTGTTTCGTCCCATGTTAGTTCACCATTTGCCTCCTGAAAAACATTAAAAAACAAAATTGTTTAACGTTTACGTTTCATCTTGCATCTCTGTGCATAAATTCAAAAATGACTTGTAAAATAACTCAAACTTACCTTGCAAGTCTCGATTAAATTAGTATCCATAATATAATCATAATTAGACCTTATAGCAGCCCAAAAGTCATCTTTGCAGTCTTCATAGTTTAGCCACATTCTTTGAATATTTGTTTGCTTTGGATCTTTCCTAGAATCATACCAGGTGAATTAATATACGAGATAATTCAAAGAAAAGTAGCATCAACGTACATACAACTAAATCAGAGATTTATCATGACTAATACTAGTGACTAATATTAATATGAGCAAACCTTTTCTTGGTAAGACTGTTGTAGAGTCTTTCCGTCGTTGTTCTGACATGTTTCTGCCTTTCTAAGCTTTGGCTATTTGGCTGAAGTGACGTTAGTGAGGTACTCATCCTTTTTGCCTTGTGGTAATCTGCATTCAAAATGTACAGACAAGATTATTTTTTTCTGCTTGGAACAAAATTATATAAAAATTTCACTTTTTTTTATACAATAACATAATTATATTCAACAAATCAGTTTACCATCTTGGTATATCGTAATCGAGAACCGCACGTGTAAACATGTTTTGTATCATGAAATTATTTATTGTGTAATACTGTCTCAATTCCTTTTAAGATATGCATATTATTGGTAGGAGGAATTTTGCATACCAAGTGCCAAGGTAGTTCATTCGGATGTAACCCTAACTTTAAACGAGAACTTTCGTTCTTGGCGAACGGCGATTCTTCGCGCTGAGCGCTAAAATAGCAACACGGCGCGGCGCGAGTCCTTGCACGAACGTGCTAATTCCAGAAAAAGAAAAAAGGGAGAGAAGAAAGTGGCGGAGCGGCGCAACTTTGCCATTTGCCCGTCGGCCGAGATAAGACCGCGCGAAGGCGAAGGCGAAGGCGCCCTGCGAATCGAGGAGACATGCTCACCCGTGTTGTCGACAGTCATCGGAGCCTCCGATTAGGTTGTTTTTGGTCCGGTAGCACGCATCATCGCTACCGTCTCGCCGACGAAATCGCGAGAACCGATGAGAAACCGGAGAACTGCTCGATGTCGGTGACTCGCGCGGGATCGGTGGTGGGGTACCCGCGCACACATCCGTAGACCGAGGACACACCTGCTGTCACCACGCTGGCGGGGGAATGTCACCGGGCGATGAAAAATCTCATCGCTCGCTATCACCGCTCCTCGCGTTTTCCGACGACCGGAACGATGACGCGATGGCCCGATAACGGCGACGGCGACGACAGGCGACGGGCAGTCCGCAGCAGCCGGCTGGTGTAGAGTCGATCTAGAGTCGTGCGACGCTACACCGACGACATAACCTTCCTCGGGACGTCCGGAACGCAAGGCGAAACGGATCCGCTGAAATTCCCACGGCGACAAAGAGCTCTCGCATACCAATACCGTGCGCGCGTTCGGCGCTCGTCGGCGTTCGGCGTTCGGCGTTCCTCGTCCACACACTCCACACGGCGATCCGACGATCGGATTATGTCAGCGCACCTCCGGTCTCACCGATTCCCGTCGCCGGTTCGCACCGCCTGCCGAAGACGCGAGAACTTGGAATTTACCGTCCTCGACGGCACCTCGTCGACTTGGTTAGCTGTACTCGACGTTAGGGACGAGCCTCCCCCCTGATAAGCATTTTCGGAGCACGAAACTCCCAGAAGGAGATCCGCAGGTGCAACGAGTACAGGTGCGGCGCCGACTAACGGAAATCTGTCGAATGACGTTTCAACTGGCCCCGTTATCGATACGCGATAAAACAGTCGACGGTGGACCGATTTGCGGATCTAACCTCTGAGCTACGTGGGCACTGGGCTCTTCAGGGCTTTTTTTACTTTAACTAGTCCCGGAGAGAGTGCACGAAACGTCAGAAATATGACAACGACAAATTACTTGGACTTGGACATAAACAAGCTGTTCGAGCAGCACACCATTAAAGAGATCGAGGAGATTCAGAAGAAGATTCAACTGGAGAGCGATAGGAAGAAAATAGAATTACGAACTTTAGTTGGGTAAGACTCGTTCAACTCTAGCTTGATTTTTTAAATATATGTATTTTACTCCTTATCTTTTATTCCTTTATCGATTTGTCTTATTATTTTAAAACTTATAAGAAAGTACATTATTCGAAAGCAAAGTTATGTCAAATCTTGGAAAAAGAAATCTGTTGGTATGTTTTTACACTAATGATTTTTAGGGAAAGATATCGAGACTTAATATTAGCTGCCGACACAATTGGAAAAATGAAAATAACATCCGAGAAAGTTACCACAAGAATTGCTAATATAGAGGATAACTTTAGAGAATTGCAAAAGAAATATCTTATTGGCTTCAAGACAGAGCCGGTTGAAGACAAGCTGGACAAGTAATCTTTTTTTTAAATATTATTTGCAAATATCTGAAAGTATATAGAAAATGAAACATTATCATGTTAGCGTTGGAATCTAAACTGGAAATTTTTTTTGTAGAAGAGGACATGTTTTTGACTCTGTTATCATACAAATTAAAATCTTAATGGACATTCCACAATACATTTGGACGAGCATCGAGAATCAGAATTTGTTATTCGCCACACAGTTATACATAATAGCGCAACATATAAATTACAGTCTAATGTTTGAAGTTGGCAGCGGCGAGCTGTCGCATAGATATCCAATCGTTTCAAAGCAGTGGGATGTTATTATGCAGTTTAAGGGCATTATATCTAACGAATGCAATAAAATATTGCAGTCGTTGGATGTTTCAACTATAGTTGGTATACAAATTGTTGTTTATTTTGTGATATTTAATCGTTAGTTACTTATGATACATTTGCTTTATAGAATGCTGCAAACTGCTTGGCGTCTCTCGTGTTTTTAAATGAATCTTCATTCGTGGATCTTTTAGAAAGATTAATATTCACAAGAAGTCATGCCATTAAATCTGTTGTTAAAGGAGAGAGCCATGACAGTGTCAAAAATAAACTGAAGTTATGTATGAAGATACTTATACAAACTATTCATTTAATATATTCATGTTTTATAAGTAAGTATTTATTTTATAATCCTAATTTAAAGCAAATATAAAATTTTAATATATTTTACAATATGATTATAGATGCAGATAATGCACCAGGAGGCTTAGTCTTACAGTTTATAACGGATATAAAAGATCAAGAGGCATATTCTTTGCTATCACAACTGGATTTAGATCAAGATTTACTTGAAGAGTTTTTGCCATCTGTTACTAAACATCATAAACCATTCGTTCAGGATATACCAAAAAGCTTTTCTTTGTCAGCTCTTCAAGAGAGCGTTAAATTTTGGTTGGAGTGGGTGAATGATTTTTCTAATCACGAAGTCACCAAATTATTAGATTTAATAGTTTCTATTAAAGGCCTGTATAATGTTCGGGAAGAAGCTATCAATGTAAATCTTCCGGAAAATTGGAATTCCATATGGGAAGAGCTTTCGTTACCAAGAATAAGTTTCTGGATGGAGTTCTTTCAACCTATTATAACTAAACGTGCAAAATGTAATTTTATATAATATCTACATAAAAAAAAGAATAAAAACTCCATTTGTTTTAATAATTAATAATCATTTGTTAACAGGTATTATAACGGATAAATGGACGGCTACGCTAGCCGATTTAAAATCCGATATAGTGGAATTGCTTGATAAAATAGCACATGATAAATTCGAATTTCCGGAACACGATTTACGGTGGTTTATTTGGAAAGATTCTCCCACTGACATTCCGCAAAAGCTTACAAAGAATGGTGGATTAGATAACAAGAGATCATTGCTAATGAAGGCTAAAGGATATTCCCCAAATGTGATGAAATTGTGTGAAAAATTTGACGAAAGTCTATGTGCACTATTGTCCGATCTTGAGCATTATTTATACGAGACTGAACGAGTAATAACAATAAAAGATAGTTTGCTTTCGGCGAACATATCTTTAATTGCAAATTCATTCTCCGATCGTAATGAAGTTCAAGAGCATTTGCAAATGATTAGTACCGAAAAGATCGAAGATCTTGTACAATTTATAAAGAACACGTGCGTCAATGATAAACCCAAACATGGTCAAAGGAATATAAATGCTATAGTTTTAGCAAGATTTCTCTTTGCATTAACTAGTTTGTGTCCGAATTTAAACAAGTGTTTTACTTTGACGAAAGTATCAGGGATTACCATCACGAATGTTAAATGGCAAGCTGTTTGCGATAATTTAAAGGAAGAAAGTACTTGCATGTGGTCCATTTGGGCTAATGTATATAAAGCTAAAATATCTGAACATATGAAGAAATACATATTAAGAGAGCCAATTGATGGGCTGCGCGTCCATTGGATCGTTTCGGAATGGGAGAAAGTTACCATCGAAGAAGAATCTGGAGAGGGAAAACGAATAAAGTCTGAAATTTTAATACCATATCAACCATCGATACCTTTACAAAAATTCTTGATCGCTATCTGCAAAGATTTAAATAAGATTATACCGCATACGCTTCCAAAGTAAGTAAATTCTGCAATAGCTAACAAAAATTGAGATATTTTATTTATTACGATGTATTCTATTTTTCAAATTTAGGAGGGTACTGCAGCAAATTATCGAAAACATCATTACAGAATTATTTAATTATTATCTTAACGCATCTAAAAATATAGACATTAGACAAAAGCAAGCGTTTCAAGTACTATACGATATAAGATATTGTACATTGCTCATGGTGCCTCATGAAAATAAAATTCTTAATGAATTATCAATCAAAACGTGCGAAGCAGTGCTTGCGAAAATAGATCCGTTCGATTATGATGTCTTTAATCCGTTCATCCATACCAACGTTAAAAAATCCGTTCAAAGGTCTTTGGTAAGTGTATTATTAAAGAAACTAGAGATTTTATGTGATTACAATAAAATTTACAATAACTATTTTTATTTTAGTTGATATTTGGAAACCTGATTAGTCATTTAGAACAATTACATTCGACATTGGGTGCGCGCCATGAACATACGGGCAATGACAAAGTCGAGCCTCCTGCAGTACTAGCTGTTTGTACGGGAGCACCATGGTTCCCGCCATTAACTGTAACTGCTCCAACAAGGAATTTATCAATTTTATCGGTGCCAATACCTGATAAAACGCAGGTTTGTATCAAATACTCTTCTATATCAGTTATATAATTAATAGTAAAATTATCAAGCTAAAATAGTATATTTATTAATTTTTAAAGTAAACATATATACTTATTCCTAGATTTTATTCTTTGAATGAGATAAAAATATCACGAATAGATTTGGTAAGCCGGTAAAGCGATTTGGCATGGCGTGACTTTGCATTAACGCAACTAATCAATTTTGAATTAATGCGATTGTATAATTTGATTCATCCTTTTATGTTGCTTATTATGTTACTTATTTGTATTTCAAATGATAAAAAAAGTTATGTAAAGATCATGTTACATTGAGTTTGTTAAAAGAAAATATATTGTAATTGTAATTTAATATATTGGATCATTAAGTATGAAACTTTACACACACGTGTGCGTAAAGTTTTATACTTAATGACCCAATACAATATAAATGCAATTGGAAATAACAACTGCTATCCAGCTAAGATTCTCAACATAATTTAATAAATATTTTTCGAAAAATCTATTTTTCCGAGAGCGCAATTGGTGCTAACACAGTCGTGTTAATATATTGTTTGTATACATATAAAATAATTGTCTTTTATGTTAAAATTTGTATTTATTTACAGCGCAAGAAAGTAACGAAGGAACCTGTAAAAAATGATTCTACTAGTGCAATAAAGTCCGGAGCGGCTGCGTTTTTCGCTATGGGATCAGATTGGTTTGGCAGTAGCAATTAACTATTTTTCTTATTTTAAGAATATTGTAAATATTATACATTGTAAATAATATGTTGGTAAAAAATATCTTTTTACTATCTATTATCTGTTTTATACCAGTTAAATAAATTAATCTATAAATATGTATTATAAAATTTAATAGAACGCTTGATCTTTGGATGGAATGAGATTGATTTATATCAAACCAAAAGACTGCAATTGATGAAGACTGCAAGTTCTTCTTGGGCTTGTCAAACGATTACTTATAATTTGAGTCATCCAAGTTATTCATGAATTCTGCAAAGAGAGAGAGAGTAGTGGATGCATTTCTCAGGATTCATTCTTTCCTTCTTGTTTTTGAAGCCGAGTTTTTATCCTGCCGTGCAGTGGCGTCGCTCGCGATCACGACGCAAACTTTAATTCGACAAGCAGGATGACTCGCTGGATAAGAGCAAGTAGAAAGAGTGAAGGAGAGAGAGAAAGAAAGAACTCGACGAGCACGGGAGCGACGAGGAAGGTGGGAACGTTACGCAATCGTCGTCGTCGCGGCGCGGTGCGGCGACAAAGAGGGTGATGGGGGAAGAGTTCGACGGCGTAACACGCCAGCGCGACGTAGTATACGTTGGTATACGTTTGATATATGGTAAGATGGCTGGATGGGCCCAGCTGTAGTGATATCGGTCGTGAGACGTTCGCGCTCGCATCAGAAGAAGAAGCGACGATACGAATCCGTTCAGCTGCAGGAGTACCGGGGATCCCGACTGAACCATCCCACCCCCCAAATGGTGAGTGTCGATGTCGACTCGATCGTTTTTTCCCTTCTTTTTTTCATCCGTACGAAATGTCGCGCGTACCGGCGCCGTCCGCCGTCTGCCGTCTGCTAGGCGCGCCGGATTTTGAACTCGGCTCGCGACGCGGCGCCATCCGTCCGGGTCGCGGGGGACTCTTCTGCATCCTCGAAACGGAGTTTTACCATCGAAACTCCTTTCCGCGATCCGGTATTCGTAAACGTTCGTCCATGATCGAGAATCTGGATTAATTCCGAGCGTTTGGTCGCCCCACGTGCGAATATTTGCGCAAATCCCTGCGCGTCTTGAATAATCCAAACAACCGCGATTACTCGCAAACGTATCTTTCTCTCTTTTTTTTACCGTCTTCTCGTTTACGATTAGATAGAAACCGAGCGGAGAGATTGCTAAGGCGGCTGTCCGAAGTAGAAATTTTACGTTTCACAGTAAAAATTATTATTCGAAAACTCAGGCAAACTCGGCGGAGCGAGGATGAAACGCGCGATTGGGCTGCGAAAAGAGATTGGCCTACGCTCGTTTTATTTTCTGCACGTCGTAAAAGTAATATGTACCATCGGTACAACAAATATATTTTTTTGTAAAATAAACAATTTTTCGTATTTATTCGAGCGCATCTACGTTCAGTAAACTTTCCGACTGTACGGATTAAGCGATAAAGTTCATGTTATCTTGATTATTTACGATGCGTCAATGTCTTCGATAGAAGCGCATAGATGCGCTTCGTCGTCGTCGCACGTTGATTAAAGTAAATGTATCCTTTGTCCTGTTTACGTGATTTTTTTTTCATCTATCAGACGCTCATAAAAGATCTCGATTAATCAGATACGGATACACGCAGTCACATTCGGTAATGAAGTGCGAGAATTCCGTTGTACATCGATTGCAATCGACACGTGCTTTAATTATCTTTCTTCGGCAGGGCACACTGAAAACGCGCTTACCTGCGATTATCACGGGAAAATTTATCATGGTCAAGCGTCGAGCCGTGATAATCTCCGTAAGACTTCGATTTATCTAATCTGTCGGCAATTGACTAAACTGCCGAGGTTGTGATATCGGAATTCGGTAGTAACTTTTTTTGCATGCGAAAAATAAACCCGAAAACCTATGCAGATTTTTTTTTAATTCCGCTAAGATGCGCGTTTGCTTCATCTTCGCAAAGATTAACTATATATAATAATCATGTATATATTACATATTTAATAATATATAGAAATGATTGTTAATCTAATTTACCCTTTTTTCACTAGTATTAAGATATTGAAAAAATTTTCTCTTTGCTATCAAGCTTTGCACATCACAGTGCGATATAGTCAAATAATTGAACAAACTGGTCTCTCTTCCATCGTATCTTCTTGCGCGCATTTTTCCTCAAATTAAGCCATATCACTCTGTAAACATTCGAATTTTATATATCTTACGGTATGACCTGAATTGGATTAGATTTGTAATTATTTTAGGGATGCTGAGAAGAGGTGTTCGAGATCGAATTATTTCTAAAAATATTCTGCCACACAACTGCATCGTGCAGCCTTTCGAAGGCGAGCTCATCGATCATCGTAAGATATTAAGCATCTTCACCACCCGTTTCATCAACGTATCATTTCTTAAGCTTGAGGTTATTTCTATAATGATGAGGGGGAAATACCAATCTTTCGTTAAGCATTAAGACAGCCCGCGTTAAGAAAGACTTTTTAATTAAATTTATTACAAATTTTATTACCTTTATGTATTCAATATATTACGCATTCGCTCTTTATTCTTGAGGAGTATGCAACACTTTGTCGTGACTATTTTGCCACGAAGAGTCACGATGCAGTCGGAAAGAAGCGACCTATCGACAAAGATGACCGCATGTTCGCGAAACGTAGGGGTTGGTCGTAAAACTGCACATGTAAAATGCAAGATACTTTCTATATGTGAACTGCGCAAAACACGTTACGTGCAACTGGGATATCTTTGGCGAACGTCTTCGACATTGATCTGTACCTTTTCGATTTTTAGATACCAAAAATAAACTCAAGTTACTTTTCACAGGCAGTAGAACGCTGCGTGCCGGTATATATCAATTTTAATTTTGACGTAGATTTTTCGTAGAATTAATATTTTTTTATCGTGCAGCGACTTAAAAAGTTGCATGAAACTAAATGATTAATAAATGAATCATTAAGACATCTCTTGAGAGAAAACAAGCTTAACCAGATATTGCGTCAATATATTGTCGCTTATCGTTATCGTTTCTTTAATATTCGCTACTGCGTTCTCTGTGTGTATCATTGTTTGACGAACCCACGGATTCACGCGTAATCTTGGTATCGCGATTAAGATCGTTTTCCGTCCTAATGAGATCGTGATCTCAATGTAATTGATACTTTGTATGTATCTCATTTCTAAATTTACTTTCAATCGATAGGCGTGCTTTCGATGTTTTCATCCTACTAGTTAGTAAACATCAACTAGTTTTAAAAACCTCGAATAGTTTGTAAAGTAAAAAGTTTTATTTTATTCAAACGGTACAAATTTCTCTTTTCTTGACAAGCTACAGTTTGATAAGTTACATCATTTAAGTAGCTTAATTTTTAAATACGACACAACGTTATTTATTTTTATTTCAGGGATAGCTGTGTTAATCTTAATTAGCAATTATTTTGTCCCATCCGCTCTTCTGATAGGCTCGGCTTACCATGCATCGCTGCATCATGGTGGCAAATGTACCGTTTGAATAAAACGCTTATTGTAATTCGCTGATAATCTGGCGGATAAGCGCCATTTGGCGATTCATTCAATTCTCTCTCTGAGACGACGTGAATAACGTAACATTTAGTCGAATATTTCATTATCGTGAGTTTAAAAAAGGTATTCGTTATCATCTCGATATATTGTTTATAAAACAATTGATTATTTTTGCGACAGAAATTAATGGGTTTTTGATTATCATTATTTAAGAGGATGGTTTTTTTGCATAGTTTTACCATTTCGGATTTGTGCTTGATAATATCGACTTGGTAACTTCTTTTAAAACTTCTTTCTTTTTAAATTTTGACTTCTTTTTTTTTTTTTAATTTGTATCATGTAATTAGCCAAGCAAAGCGCGCGGCGACGATCCTTATCAATATCACATTGGTACGGGACAGTATATTTGTTAAACAGCGACAAAGGTCATACTGATTCCTAAAATTAACTTATCGAGATAGAAAAAGATTCTCTCATAAAACGAAATTAAATTTCAAGAGCTCGGATATCAGTGGCAGACATTATTTATTTTTTGAATTGACGTCATGAATTTTTTTCTACTCTTGTCGAAAACAAATTTTTTTCTGCTCTTGTCAAAAACAAATGAATTATTGATCGATATAGAATTATAATTATTATATAATAAGTTTGTTTTTATAGTTATATTCAAAATGATCTTTGTACGATTATTTACCAATTTTGAGAATACCAATGGAGGAAATTGCAATTTGCTGCATAATGGATGTAAAATATTTTATTGATGATTTATCACGGTAACACATAGGATTTTGTAACGCTCTGCATTATACGGTTGCATCATGCACTTTGTCTTTTTGGCAGCTATTGCTGCATCTATATCCGTCGACCGGTAATAAAGATTAAAAAATATCACAGTGGTCAGCGAGTCAACAATTTAATCATATTAGATTAAATTTCTTCCATTTTTTTAAAACTCATGTGCAATTCTCGAGTAAATATTGATCGATACTCGAACCATATTATCTCAACTCTTAAGTCTTCTCTTTTAAATTAAATTAATAAACAATTCAAATTATCTGTCTCTTCATCGTCATTCGTCTCGAAACGAGCGAATTATTCTCTGCTTTACATTGTCAAAACTACATAAATGGCTTTCTCGTACAAAACAATTGCGTTGACCTTTTAGCGCCAGCCAGAGAAGCGCGCAAACCATTGTTTAATGTTTATCTCATTTTTATAATCAGTTATCATATGTTGCATTCATTTGTACTTGTCTAAATAGATGAGGATTGTTGTGTTTCTAATTCCATTTGACGTACGATTTCCCATCTATTCCGGAATAGATATCGCTTGACATCGTTTCATTCCTTAAAGAAAGAATAAAACGCGTTTTCGCAATGTTTCCACGTTTATTTATGGCGACTGATATCGAATTGGTTCATCTTCGGGTCGTGCGTAATTATGATTAATCGTAAATTAATCCGCATTTTGTCGTAATGTAACACATGTATGTTTAATTAGATTGTTTCGATACGCAGTCCGGTAAAGCGCAATACCATTCGCGATGTATCATTTGTCACCGATGTATATTATATTACTTGCTCCGATACAGAGTTAGAAAAAGTTGTCGAAGGACGCACGAATCGGGGCGAATACGTAATCGTGTCATGAGATCGGTGTAATTCGATTATGAGGTTTCACGACGCCGGGAAAGAACACCGGCGATGAAACCGCGGGACACGGGCGTATCCCAGGCTTGTTCCACGTTGATTGTAACCGGGTGCAACCACGGAATCGCGTCGTCATTCTTGTTGTAACATGTGATCGCCTCTCGTGCTTTCTTTCTGCTCTTGCAACAAGATACGAAAACAACCCCACTAACATAATTTCGACGTTTCTTGGTAGGATGGCGAAACTTGCTGTTAATCTCTGATAAACGAACTGACGACAGCGATAACGCGATCATAATTTTTAATTATGTCATATTTTCTTTAATTACATCATAATTTTTAATTATGTAATGCAATTAAAATCGAGAAAAGCTACTACACGGTCGTAGCAAGATCTTGATGCTGAAATAATATTTTTTGGTGATTTTACATATAATTTCAATTATGATTTTTATTTCTTCATTTTCATTCATCGATGAGTTTTTTTATTCGTTCAAGCGGTTGGCACGCGTACGGGGTATCTGACGCGATGCAGCAACCAGTGCGATCGATAGCGCGTAAACAACACGGCGTTTCCCTTCTCTGCAGTAGTGGTCGATCATGCTAAATTCTTTGGTAAACGAAATAAATAAAATAGGAAGTGGCGCGAGCTCTTCGATATCGATTACCGCTGGCGCTACGATCATTAGAGGATTGTTTCGGATCTCTGACCGCAGACAGACTCTAACGTAAGCAGAGACACAACACACGCTGTTTCTAGACGAATCAACAAGAGTCACATCCGCTTAGGGTTTTCGGAGGTCACTGGCCTTCGTGAACCATAGTCCATCTGTCGCAGTAATCCTCTCTCTTCCTCATCTTTACGATGGCGCCTTTTTCCTCCTTTCCTCCTCCGTACCTCGCTTTGTATACGCACATCGAAAAACGATCATGCTCGCGAGGCGCCTAGCACTTTTTTGTAGGCGCCTCGCTCGTTCCGATAACATGGTAGACGATAACGTTCGGGCTAATCCGAACCAATAAATGCTGGGACTTTGCACTCATCCGGCGCACACTGTCCGTTACTATCGTTCCCTTACGACCACGATTTACGAATTTCTTCTCGAGCGTTGCATTATCGCGAAATTACGACAAGTTTCCGGCGTTCTTCTTCCGAATCGAAAGGGGGAAAAAAAAATAGAAAGAAGCGAGAATTAGAGATCATACAGAGTATTATCGCGCGGCGGGTCGCGATTACAAATTGGGGCACGACGACGAGATAGATATGTCATCGCGATAGAGTAAAACGAAAGACGTTCTCTCTTCGTGGCTACTGCTTCTCTTTTACCGCCACGCCTGATCTCGATATGGTCTCGTGATAATATTGTGTCGGAATAGTTGCCTGGCTGCGTAGTGGCTAGATCCAGGTGGTGCAGTGTTACGAAAAAAATTCGATCGGACGTCGCGCGTGTTACGGAAGGGTAAATAAATCTGTCCGACTCTCTCCGGTCGAGATTCCCGGATTCGAATCGAGATATGCTGGACCGAAACGTAGTGCTTGTGCTGCGCACGAGGCAAGAGAGAACCGAGAGGCGCTTGAGGCACAAAAAGGAAGCTTATCCACCGCCGATGGAGCCGCCCGCGCTTCTGTTAAATAACAATCACCTGTACCTCGATCTTAATATGAATTTCAGCGAGAATTGCAAACAGGAGGCAGCCAGAGCCGCGAGAAAGGTGGGTCTGGTTTCTCTCTCTCTCGCGTTTCTGTCACGCGCGAGTCGCATAAATTTCAATCGTGCTTCAAGATCCGCGTGAACTAGCTGTTAAATTGCGTTTATTAAAAACACCTTTCACCGTTGATTGCGCAATTCGTGGGCGCCTCGCGCCTCGCGCCTCGACAGGTGCATCGTAATGTGATTTCTCACGAAAGCGTTGCCCTCCGTTGTGTCGGATACATTTTTTTTCTTCACCGCAAGTTGCTATAATTATCGAGAGATACTTTCTCCGACTTACTTGCTCGGAACGCAATGAGATCTGTCTTTGGCGGTATGTGGGACGTTACAATTAGATTAGATGTATAATTCGTCACTAACTACCGGAACGTCGATTTTACTCG
Organism: Solenopsis invicta; assembly: GCF_016802725.1. Taxonomy (NCBI): domain Eukaryota; kingdom Metazoa; phylum Arthropoda; class Insecta; order Hymenoptera; family Formicidae; genus Solenopsis; species Solenopsis invicta. The sequence continues at coordinate 28,453,876 of NC_052667.1, forward strand.
TGATGTAATACGTTACGTCGATGGGAAGTGAAGAGAAGGCTATTTCCTGTTAGCATTCTTTGTATCGCGTGTGTGCTACAGAAAGAACTTTATTTCTTACGTTCTACAATATATCGCTGATTTATATCTTTCAGTTTTTACTAAAGTCCGTTTCATTTTCCGATTCAATGATACTTGTAATCATGATGCATAAGAAAAAGTAAAAAAAAGTCAAGGAAAAAGAAGAAAAACTTGGCTAATTTTTAGAGTCATTTCTGAAGGCGAAAGTCATTTAGTGTTGTTCAAAATTGTACGAGGGATGATCCACAGCTTCAAAATCCAAATCTTGATTATACTATTTTATTTGATTAGCTGTATAAAATTGAGCTTTAAATTTAAAAACTTTAATCGTTTTACGATGTAATGGGAATCATGTGAAAAAATGACCGTAACAAAATCTCTTTTTTCGAGACAAGAATTGACAGATTTGTTTTCCAAACTGTTTCTTCACTCCCTGGCCTTTCCTGGTAATCATGCAAACGAGGGTCCTACGTGTCTTTATAACCGCACGCTATGAATCTCTTGCAAATATAAGGATGTTATGAATACCTGAGATTGTTGACCAACATGTCCTGCAACTTCTCTCTCCCTTGCATGTCATTCTATACCAGCGGCTTGTGAGTCTTACCACAATAGCTACACGTATTTCTTTGTACTCACTTTCTATAGAAAGAAACTAACACGCTTTCATTGTGCATACATGTGCACAATGTAATGATTAAAGTAATAACTCGATAGGATAACTAGGTTGAACGATGATTACCGGTTTAGAAATTACGATCTTCACCGTATTTTCGGAATTATTTGGAATTTATATATTGCGAATGCACGTTAATTATCAACGATTTTCTCAATTAATATTTAATTAATGATGCGAAATGTATTGTTAAATGTCATTAATTAAATATTAATTAAGGAAATTAATATAATTCAAATAATAATTAATTGAGATTTAATTCTGAATACAGTTTATGTTTTGTACATTGAAATCTTTTATATCTAAAGATTAACATAACGATTGAGAAATGCGTTGTACGCAAACATTCGAAATGCATTGCGTACAACGCGAAAGAAAAACAAACGAAATAAATTAACGACGCACGCGTAATGGCGCATGGCCAATTAAGATTACGAATAGAAAAATTCGTTTTAATCTTCGCATTAGTTCCATATTATCGCATTATTTCTTTATCAGCGGCTGATCCATCACGACTAATTAATTGTTAGAATAATAGCACAAAGACCCGGTTTAATCAAAGAATGGAACGCGCTCTGCGAGGCGCGTGAATCGGGCGGTTTATAAAATCGTTCCAACGTGCATCACGTTATATTAAAATTGGAAGTCGGAAAGAGACGGTCCCCAATTTTTCGGACCGAAGTACCGCGAGTTGCTTAACTCTATTCGGCGTATATTAGAAGATCTAAATAATTTTGAACGACCGAGCGAAAATTTGAATATTTGACGGATGCGTTACTGTTCTTTATGGAAGATGATGAAACTTGCGTACATTATTTCGCTACGCAGCATAGTATTTGCGCATATAAATATTTTAAATAATTTGCTTGCATCTACATTATATTTACGCTTATCATCGAACCATAGTGAATTTTAAAAACGCGTTTATTATACGCGATAGTAATATAGTGTAATACTTGAGGGAGAAACCCGTGGTAAGCCAACGCTCATATACATACGTAGACAGAATCCACATGAATTTGAAGGCAACGATACATATTACGCAGATATATACGTAGCTTTAAAGGCAAAGATACGATAACTGCAAAGGTGTATATACGATTTACATACACATAAGTATATTCTTCATACATACTGAAAAGAACATAAGACCGGTATGTAGCCGACTGACGTGGTGGGAGATACTTGCATGCCCCACCCCCATTAGCCCCTTATATTTTTATATTAACATCTAGTACGGCTCAGGACGCCGTTGAGCCTGCAGTTTCTTTGGTCACTTTGTACATATATATATATATAATTAATTTTTTATTTAATTTTATTAATCTTCATTTATTATTATTGATCGTAAATATCGTGTTTTTTATATTTAATATCTTAATCAGTATTCCACGAGGTGATTTCTGCTGTGTCAATGTAGTGCCTACAATGCATTGTAAAAATTTTTAGAGAAATATAAGAGTTTATTTAGTGTTCACATATCTGTGACAAATAACATTCTCGAATTTTCCGAAATTTTTAAACTTTTTCTTATAACATTGTTTATCAGTTCATATCTGAAATATCTGTTTAAAAGCAAAAATAATAAAACCTGCGAAGCTATTTATCCCTTAAATTCCATAGTTAGTTATTTCTCGACATTCTGACAATTACCAAACAAATCAAGAATTCGATCCGTTGTCGAAAATTTTTTTGGATCTTCGGATTTCTTCCTTCTCAGTCTACGTTTCACAGCTTGCGAGGAGAAAACTTGTGCGTGCATAAGAGGAAAAAAAGAAGAGGGTTAAGTGAATTATCTGCTCTCGAGGCTGATCGAATTCGGTGTGCAGTGTTGTAAGGTTTCCAGCGTGCAGCTGGGAAGCCAAAACAGTGTCTTGCAAGCAAATTGTTCGTATGACATTCGTATAGTGAAATAAAAAATTGGTTTCGTTATTCTTTTTTTCTCTATTTATTCGTACGCATTTACCGCGTTCTCCTTTTCTCTCGTGAACATTATGGATCGCAATAAGAGCACGAACGATGGTGGCAGCTCGCCGGACACGATGATCGCGCGTTCCTCGTCGGAGGAGGAGAAGCGGAAGTCGATCGTGGCCAGCACCTCGGGCGAATACATCACCATGGGTGACAGCAGTTCCAGTCTCGATACCTTGACTAGCGGCAGCGTCGCGACTCTCTCCGCCAGCGTCAACACGGACGACCGAAAAAGGGGTAAATTCGACGCGTTCAAGAACAGCTTCCGCGAAGGTAACTTATTTAAAATCAAGAAGAAGACACGTGGAACCGACATCTCCTCCCACTTCGAAGCGAAACAGCATGACAAAGGTTAATCCCGACGTGTTTGATGAACTTTGCGCTTCTCATCTGTGAAATAGATAGCAAAGCGACGAGAATCTTTTTAGCATCTACATTTCGAGTTTTTTTTATTTTTCTTTCACATTACTAAATATAAAATTGTGGAAAAAAACGCGCTTATTTGTTCACAAAAGCAACAATTTTCAAACAGCTATTTTTCCTGACTCACGATTCTCTTCCACTTCAGAAATATCTCAGCAGCATTCGCAACGGCTCGGGGACGAGAAAGAGTCGAAATTGATGACCGATGTGTTTTCGAGCGCGAGCCTGAAGAAAAAGAAAAAGAAATCGCATTCGCTGGTGCGTAAGCTGAGCTTGAATAAATTTCGCATGTCCTCGGAACAACAAGAGCCGCGACATACTCCGGAGGGTGGCAACAGTAGTCGATCCCAAAGCCAATCCTCGCAAAACTCGCCCGTTCATACATATATTCACACTACGAAGAACGACGACGCCTTGAAAAGGGAAAAAGGGACAAAGGAGGAGCTTAAGAAACCAGAAAAGCTACTCGAGAAGACCATCAGCGTAGTGCAATGCAAATCACCGTCGCTGACCATCGAGAGCATTGCGGAAACCATTCAGCAGGGTGAGCCTTGTATGGATGCTATGGATCGTTGGTACAGATAGCTGCACGAAATTGAAAGCGAAAGATTCCGCGATATTTAGCTCTTAACAAAATCGTCGTTAAGAACATTGACATAGTTTTATGAAATAAATCCTAAGGAGCTACGTTTGCGGTCTTTGAGAAGTAACGTCTAGAAACATGTATGTCTTTTCTAAAAGTATATAAACATATATCTAAATTCTTTATGGAATGCAATTACGACTTTTTAAATTTGATTTCTTTTTTTATATCAATTTTATTGCTTATCCTATTTTATGCTCAACCTACTCTCAATAATGCACTTAGAACTACACGGATTATTGGCAGCCGTAGTAATGCACTGTAGCAACGTTGTAAGCGCTGAATATTATTTAAGATTAATCGAAAAACCGATTGTAAAGACACACACTGTAACAGTCACACATCTTGAAATTTCTCTAGACACTAAACGACATTTACAACAAGAGAATCAAGATAACGTCTCACGTTCCGACGAGCGATGCAGCTCGACGCTTCCGTACGCGTTGTCGAGGTGGCCCGAACGTAGCGAGACGAACGTAGCGAAACTCGCGGAGGGCTCAGCGATAAGAAGCAGAGTAAAAGCGAAATACGATTCCTCGGATTCCTCGGAATATATGCCTTCGACATCGTCATTCGTTCGCCGCAAGCTGTCGCTGCTAGAAGAGAAACGAGCGATATTTCAGCAACGCTTCTTTGATTCGTGGTCCAGGGATGCGACCCGCTCGGACGAGATCGTGATTGACCTTAACATCCACAACGATCCATCGAACACCACCACCAACGAGCTTTTTCAACAGCGCAGGGAAGAAGAAGAAGAAGAAGAAGAAGAAAAGAAAAAAGTGCGGCATATCAGCGTAAGAACCTTTGACACTTTCTCCACCTTCGACAACTCCCTCGACGACGATTTGTCAGAGGATTACGATACAGGCAACAATTATCGAGAACTCTACTCCGCCATGGCACCCATCGACCACCTTGAGGTGAGATGCATCGTGTAGAAGCAGTAGAGTTGTTTTCCATTGATTTTTTAACTTGGACGTTTTCTGCTATTGAATAGCGATATTGAATTTCGAAATGCAACGAAATATGTATTGCACGAATGTATAGTACAGCTTCGTCGTCGTGTCGATGAAATATGATAGTCTGGATCATTCCACATTGACACAGTTGTGCACACAGGTGCAGCTAAAATCACCGAAGCTCTACGTAACTAAAACTGATGAAAGAATCAATATAAACTTAATGTTCCTTTTTTGAGAAACCCAAAAGGAAATACCAAACAAATTGCGATAACCTCTCCTGTATATTTATAGAAAAACTTTTTGACGTGAATCGATTTAATACTCTGATATCACATGCGAAAAGATTGCGTTAGAGGCTCTATTGCTAATCCAGTCACACACTGTGGTATACCTTTGCGATACCTTTCTGATACTGATCTGCTTGTATTTTTGCCTCTTTATTTTTCGTGTGCTCTCGTCTGTTACGGTTTCAAATTACATGGTTTCATCTGTTTTATCGTGTCTACATTTAAGGAGAAAAAACATGTGTACATAAATGACCAAAGTTGCGGTCAAAATTAGGAAAATTGAATAGAAATAATATTTCCATTCACGACGAAGATTTTACTATTAATCAAAGTAGAAATTTCAAATGACGATCTGCAACTCTCTTCGAGTTCGATAATGATTATTCAGATTACCGATAATACATTCGTTAAGACGCGAAAGGTTTATTGTGTTGTATTTATAGTTCTCGCGCGTCGTCCCCCACGACAAACTCGGGGATAATTCTCCTACATGCAAGTCTCTCGGTTCATTTCGCTCGCGCGAGTTACAACAGTAAGATCATTCGCGAAGAGCATATCTGTATACATCGATTTTTAGAAGCGTACAGGCATCTAGAAAGTGCGAACATGGACGTGGAATTAAAAATTTGGCGAAATTTAGAAACGTTAGATTTTGGCAAGTGGAAGGTGCAACCGAAAGAATGGAAGTGGCTCAGGGTTCGTCGCAAGTATTTGCGTTTCTACAAAACTTTTTTAACAATGTAGTCTCACTTATAGTTACTAAAGATGAAAAATAATAGATAGTATTAAAATTTAGTCGTTTCGACTTTAGGTTTAGGTTCTATTCAAGTGATTCGTTTAAAACATTAATATAATACTATTTAATATAGATATAAAATTATTTAATTTATATATCTCGTACGTATCTATATATAAGTAATGCTTAATAATTGTCAAATGATTTGTGATAAATCATATGTGTATCTTTTCCTCGATTAATAAAACGTCTTTAGCATCGTTGGTTATTATCTACCAAGTTAATACACTGCCTGTGAAAATGAGGAGGAAAGCAGCGTTATCCCGAGTGTATATCTTGGAAAAAAAAATTCAGAAGAAAACGTCTCGTGTTCAAATATTTATTATATATTCTTTTATTGTTTCAGTCGTCGTCGAATAATGCATCAAATCTCGGAGTAAGCGAGAAACGGGAGCACTTGTACAAAATATTAGTAATCGGCGAGCTTGGGGCGGGGAAAACGTCTATCATTAAGCGATACGTGCATCAATTCTTCTCTCAACATTATCGCGCGACGATTGGCGTCGACTTCGCGCTCAAAGTACTGAACTGGGATCCGCACACCATCATCAGACTGCAGTTATGGGATATCGCAGGTCAATAGTAATTCACAACGTTTCTTTTTCGTTTTTGAAACTAATAATGAAACGCAATACTCATGTGACAAATAGATTAACGTTCCACATATGTAGTACTTTCTATTCCTATTCATTGAAAAACACTTGAGAAACATCTTAGATATTTTAGACGTTTCTAAAATTGTTTAATTAATAACTTAAATTATAGCCGAATTATATTATGCGAATAATATAATTTAGCTTTATTTTTATATATTTAAATGTTTATTTAAATATTTATCTTTGTTCAATATATATTTTATTTAATATTAAAATTACGTACAATTAAAATTTAGTAAATCCAATTTTTATATTTAATAACGTTCTGTGTAGGTCAAGAAAGATTTGGGAACATGACCAGAGTTTACTACAAAGAAGCCGTAGGTGCTTTCATAGTATTCGATGTAACGAGAAGCGCGACGTTAGATGCGGTAGTAAAATGGAAACAGGACCTGGATTCAAAAGTGCAACTTCCTGACGGATCGCCTATACCGTGCGTTCTGCTGGCGAATAAATGTGATCAACAGAAGGAAGGTCTGGTTAATTCACCTGCCAAGATGGACGAATACTGTAAAGAGAAGAACTTCGCTGGTTGGTTCGAAACCTCGGCGAAGGAGAATATTAATATTGAGGAAGCAGCTAGATTTCTCGTCAACAAAGTAAGAGATATTTCCTGTTGCTTTTCTTTCGTATTAAATCATAGTAAATGTAGAAAAGCAAATTTATTAAATAAATCGTAAATAATTCCGATTTAAATATAAGATAGATATTAATACTAGGTGGAGACTTTGCGTCATGCAATCGCTTACGATTTACTGTACTTGCTTTATGCGTGACGTATAGCGGATTAGTCATTGACGTCTTTCACCCTAGAAATGATCGACTTATGATGCATAATTAATTAATCGGCGTGAAACCAATCCGCATCTCTGGCATCTGCATATTAAACTTGTGATCAAACGATTGCTATTATTGTGTAACGTCTCAGCGCGTATTAATATTAATTCAGTTATGGCAATTAACAATTTTTTCAACAAATAAATGTGTGCAAAATTTTTGTTTCAGATACTTCAAAACGATCAAGTTATAAGAGACAACGGCATCCAAGATCCATCGGATAACGAGAGATTTGCGTTAAGTCAATCGCCGACAAATTCCAAAAAATCCTGCAGTTGCTGACGAATAGGCAAATTCAAATTCTCGATTACGATTTTCCATTCGTCAACTTCAACGTGTGTTCGTAGATGCCATGAAATAATCATAATTTTTTACGCTTTGCCATTTATAACAAGAAGCATTTACATATTTTTCAACGAAAATATTTTAATGTGCGAAAATTATTTGAGTTTGCCAATCCAAATAATTTTTTAGATACAGCATAAGCCATAATTTAAGGATAATAATTAAACACATTTTTTAACATTTTTATAAGCAGTGCTATAAAATGCATAATAATATAATATAATATAATATAATGACTTTGATAAAATTATCAATTTTGCATTTTTTTAAATTAATTGATATGTGCATTTATATATAAAATTAATTCAAGTACATTTGTACGTAGCACTGTTTTCTGTTTGTCAAAAATTTTGTAAATAACTATTATTTATACAACTGCTTTTATCGTTATTAATAGCAATAGTTAAGAATCTTGTGTGTATTGAGTGGTGAAGAGCATATAATACTATTTATTACTCGAGTAATTAAATCGATCACACACATATATACATATACGTACTATGAATTTGATAAAAACAGTAATCTATGCTTCCTATTGATACTTCCATTACGCTGTTTATTTTAATTCAGTTATCAAATTCAATTGTCGACAACATTGTGCCTTCGTTCGCACAATTGCAGCAAATTACACAACTGCATGATTATAATTAAAACATCAAATAACCATTTTATACATAATACGCGTTTAGACAAATTTGCTGATATATATTGTTTAAGCTGAAATTCCAGATGACAAATGAATAATAAAAATCTTTAATGTATTGCTTCCCGAGTTGAGAAAAAAAAGATACAAAGATATGTAATGTTCTTGATATAGATCTACGTACAGAAGTATATACGTATAGTAGTAAGATGTATATCGAGAGATGCATATATATATGTATACATTGTAATCGTACATTGTAAATAACTCAGATTTTACATTAATGATCTTCACTTTTTAAGCGATGTTCGTATATTTACACTTTTATATAATATGATTTATAACGCGACGCGTATTGTTACTACAAAAATTGTAGATAAATGTGTATGTTATACATGTTACTTTTCCGAAACATATAATGTACCTAATACACTATTAGTATCTAACGATAATGATAGCGATGCCTGTCTTATTTTAGCTCTTTTTGTATAGATACAAGATATAATTGCAAAAAAATGTTTAACTGTATTAAATTTCTTTTTCTTCCATAGTCATTGATATAATTTTTGCTTCCATATTTGTCGAGAATCATAATGATGGGAGCGTAACTGCAGATATTACTAAAGCCTAATTACTAACCTAGTTACTACCTTATAAACATCTATATGACTTTAGATAACAATGATAAGAAATATTACGGGATACAGAAGATAGTGACAATTCTTGTTTGATATTCGAAAGACTTTTGCGATATTATAACGAGCTTCTGAAGACGTGAAGTAGACAGTTTACGACGGTGAGGCTAGCAGATTCGATTAAAATGTCTTTTCAATTTTCTCAGTTCTTTTGGGAAAATTTGATTGTTACTGTGCCTGACAAAAATGACGAGTGTTCGAGAGAAAGGTGGTGCAAGTTTTCACGTAGGAACCCTATGAAAGTATTGAATATACTGAAAGGAGGTAATTCTTTTCCTTTAGCAATAAATCGAAGCGTAATAAAAAAGCAAATTTGTATTTAGATTTAATCAAATGTCTATCATTCAATAATTTATAATTTATCAATCTATGATAAATAACATTTCTTTATTAATAACAGTGCTTTTTTGTATAAAGTGTCCGGATACGCAGAGTCTGGTAACATGTTTGCTATATTGGGACCGAGGTATACAGAATGTAATATACATACGTATATGTTTTCGTGGTTATTGGAGGTCATGAATGTGTAACTTGTTTTTCTAGTGGGGCGGGCAAAACCACATTTCTTGCCGCTTTAGCGAGGAGACTCAAATTAACTTCGGGCGTAATAAAGATCAACGGATACGACGTTTCGCCAGACACAATGGAAGCAATATCGAGCTATATGTCGCAATTTGATGCTCTACCATCCGCGCTCACGCCTAGAGAACACATGTCATTCATGGTATCGAAAATTAGGAACTTAAAATAGAGCGGATAATTATTGACTTATCGTACGTGACGGATTGTTCTTGAAGTCTCAAGCTGTTTCTTTTAGTGCGCTTTGCAAACAGGAAGTAGCTGCAGCATGCTACGAAGAAAATCTTTAGGGGAGGAATTTCTACGGGATCTTGGATTGTACGAGTGCATCGATACTGCTATATCTAAACTATCTGGCGGTGAAAAGAAACGCTTGTTGTTAGCCGCGGAATTGGTGACGAGACCAAAGATATTTTTTTTAGACGAGCCAACCACTGGTGAGGATTAGACGAAATGTTGGCCTTTCGCGAAAGGAGATCTTGTCGCATATCAATCATTAATTGTGAATACCGGATCTCGAACGTAGATCTATCTACAGTAATAACTTTGTGAATTTTATTGAAAATATTTTTTACCTGACTAAGAAAAGCGCTTTAATGCACTATGTAAATAGCGCGATGTGTATAATATGTAAATGAAAATGTTTTGGCATATAGGTCTGGATACTTTCGCTGCAACGCGAGTCGTGGAATCGTTGAAATTAATCGCCTCGAGGGGCACTATCGTTTTCTGCACGATTCATCAACCAGGTATGACGATATATAATATATTCAGCCATGTCATACTGATGGCCGATGGCAGATCGGTGTATTTCGGAACTCTGAAGAACGCCACGGATTTTTTCGAGAGGTAAAATTTTGATGTTCCAACATTCGCAATTAGATAATTAGATTGGTCAAATGACGAAACAGAATCGATATATTTTGTGCACAGCCAGGACTATCAATGTCCTACGAACTACGACGAGTCAGAGTATTACGTAAATATTCTGTCACGCCGAGATCGAGCGGATCGCAATATCGAGCTGTGCCGAGCGTTCTCACGATCGCCGTTATCAAAGATCCCCGTGGTCGAGAACGTTCCGATTTTCCACGCCGGTCCTCGAAGGTATTGAAATAATAACGGCAGCAAAATTCTTCGAATAAATTTTCCCAGATAACTTTCAGGGATTTTAATAATCTTTATTGCAGAAAATCAGGATGGTTCGTACAGTTTTACTGGCTACTCTGGAGAACACTCCTACGGGATAAGAGAACGGCCTTCGACAGTTGGATCGCGTGGTTCTCTTGCGCGGTAATAAGATAGAAAGAAAATAGAGTGATCTTGATCAAACTCCGATTAATTTAATCGACGATTAACTCAATCGGCAGAATCGCTTACAGCAAAATTTCTAACTATTAAAAGTTGTTTCTAATCTAATCTTTTTCCCACGTTCAGTAATAAAAGATTAATAACTCTGTTAACGACATAATACATTGTTTGATAAGTTAATCACCGATTATATAATACGTTAATTGATAAGTTAATCACCGATAGTCAGGATGTTTACTTACGGATAAACTTGGAATTTGCAGAGAATTTATTTTTTATCCTTAAAAATTATGGATTTTTATGAAATTTTATTGTACTCAAGGCAAGTTTGGAATTTTTATTTTTAATTTAAATTCTATCTTCATTTTGTAGAGATTCCACAAAATTATTTCTTTCATCATTTTTTCTTAACAATGCAAAATAAATAGCAATAAATAAGACTTGCAAGACTACTTTCTCTTATTGCTCTCAAGTTTTTATAAAAAAAAAAAATGACACTAGAAGACAATAATATTATTCCTGTTTGGAATCTATAATAAGAACTAATTCCGCCCGAAAAATCGATGCTATGCGAGCGAATCATTCGGGGCTGCTGTTTCGTTCAACGATCACAACACCCGAGGCTTCGCCAAGTTCCTCGATCACGCGTGGCGAACGTGGATCGACGCCCGAGTCGTTTTGTATTTCAGTTTTTAGTATACTATTTTAAATTTAATATTTAAAATGTAAGTAGGGAGGGAGGGGGGGCTTTTCTTTGCGATTGCATGATAAAAAACGCTGAAAGGTATAATGAAAATAAATTTATTTTGAAGCTGTGTTAAAAAATTCTCTTATTTGGAATCTCTTATTTGAGTAAAATTTTTAGAAAATCCGAGAATTCTTTTACAAAATTTGAGTAAACATCCTGTTAATCGGATTCATTCTTGAAACGGAAAGTTGTTAAAAATCTACGGCAAAAATTGCAATGTAAAAAGACTTGTGATTTTGTAGCTATCCATCGTCTTCATAATTCTTTTTTACGTTGGCACCAATTCAACGACGCAGGAGGGAATCCAGAGTGCTCGGGGCGTATTGTACTTAACGATCTCCGAGGTAGTCTTCGTGAATGCCTACTCCGTCGTTTTCGAGCTACCCAGTGAGCTTGTTCTCTATGTCCGCGAAAGTACCGTATACGCACCAGGACCTTATTACCTCGCTACCGTTCTCGCTTTGGTAATTACTCGCGGCGTACGCTAGATAAGCGGGCGCGTTCGTGACATTATTATGGTTTTTCGATGGGAATTCCTCAGATATCCAAGGCGACATTCAAGGCGCTTTTGTTCACGGTCGCCCTGTACTTCGTGCTGCATTTCGATTTTTCGCTGCTCGGCTTCTGCTCCTATTGTCTCTGCACGATAGCGGCGGCGATCTGCAGTACCGCGTACGGCATGACGATCTCCAGCTGGATCGCCGACATCGATATCGTAACCACAATAATGATACCACTCGACTTGTTATTTCTCCTGACGGCGGGTACGTTTTACAATCTGCGGTAAGTAGAATCGCTATCGATATTACGAAGAAGAGAATTCCGTCGCGCGCACATTAAAAATCGATTTCCGTAGGACTTTGCCGAGCTACCTGGCGTATTTCAAATATTCATCCATATTTTACTACAGTACCGAAGCAATATCGATAGTACACTGGTCGGGAATAGATGACATTGGTGAGAGACAATCAAATCTGCAGACTCCTCTGATTGTGAGCTTCGCTAACATTCGGATTTCATTCTTTCTTTTCAGATTGTCCAGCCAATCGTGGCTCGCCTTGCCTATCGAACGGAACGGAAGTTTTATCGGAGTACGGATATAATGAAGAAAACTTCTGGTGGGATATGACCGGATTGCTGCTCCTAACAATTCTGATGAATATCATTGCGTATCTCGGTACGAGGAGAAGAAGAGTGTCAAAACCGATTGCTTATTAGATGACGAATCACAACCTGGCACGCGACGTACCTTTTTATTGTAACAATTATATTTGATTTGCTCAAAATATACGATCGACAATACAAAGATCCAATTGTCGTCTAATTAGTTTTTATCACGAAAATTATAAACGTATAACGTGTATTCTGAAGAAAGCAAAAGGATACAAATGTTATTTTACATGCTGATAAAACAAGATTGCATGGTAGCAATTATTAGATTTTATATTTAAATTGGATTATATACTAAAAGAAAAAATTATTTAATTTGAATAAATAGGTTGTTAGTATTATTTAAATAACTACATTATATGAAATAAGTAATATTTGCTACCAAGCAAAAATTCACTTGTCTGATGTACATAAATTATTTGAATCAGATAATTTTTTTTATCAGTGTGTAAAAGGCTTATTAGTCTAACATTTTCCGATACGATGATAAACTTGAAAACTTGTAAGATTAAACGAGTTTTATTACGAGTTGTTCAATAAATTTTCATAATACCGAGTATGCTACACTGTAAATTTCTAAGCTCACGCTATCAGTATTCCTCGAGGAGCTGAAACTTTACTTTCTCGCGCGAACATTAAATCAAATTAATCTTCACACGCAAGACTAATTTAATCACGCGTTACGCAAGCAGACATCGTAATATGGGAGTAAGAATAAGAATAAAAAAGATTGTAAATAGTGATTACGGTCACTGTTAGTTTTCTTAGATTAGATAGTTCTTAAATGGATTTATGAAAAGGTAGAAACGATGAAGCAATGCTTGCGTTTTTCAATCATACGATACACGTTAACACATGAGGAGACAAATTCATCATTGATAACAAGAGGAGGACAACAGGCGAGCAGGCAAAGTCACACGGTTGAATCGCGTGTGTAAAAATCTGGGTTATTTCTATTTTAATTATTTTAATAATTATTTGTGCGTGTGTGTCTTTACTTATTTTTCATATTTTATTATATATTTATTTTTTTAGTTTTATATATTTTTACATTTGCATATTTATGTAGGATATTTCGGTGTTTCGTGTGAACTTTAGTATGCGTATACGTATTATGAAAATTTATAATAATAAAACTCGTTTAATCTTACAATTTTTCAAGTTTATTGACGTATCGAAAAAATTTAGACTAATTGAGGGCCACTTCAACCAAACTCTGATTAATCTAATCCTAATCGCAGGACCGTCTATAAACGTAATCTCTGATTAACTTTAAGCCCTTATATCTAACAAAAAACTGCTGCTTGAAATAGAAATTTACAAATAACTAATTTACATGATTTTTTGGGGAACTTTCGGGACACCTTGTATATTTATACATTTCTCGATTTATAGACATCATCTCGTTAAATTCGGTTTACAAGGTCGCAGTTGGAGATAATCCTTCTCTACCGGTGATTACCGGAGCGCAGAGTCGGAGCAATCGGAAGGGGAAAAAGGGATGCGCGCGGTGGTACATTCAACGAAGAGTGGGGAGTCGCCACGTTCGCGGCAAAACGATGGAAATATTGGAATCGGCGCAATATGATTCCAGGACAGGTCACGAAACGAAACGAAACAATGTTTGCGTTGCGCGGAACGTCGCGGAACCGTCCCTCTCTCCCTCCGTCTCCCTCTCTGTCTCTGTCTCACTGTCTCTGTCTCTCTCTCTCTCTCTCTCTCTCTCTCTCTCTCTCTCTCTCTCTCTCTCCGTTCTCCTCATCTCCTCCAGCTGGAGAGCTTCCTCTCCCCACTCGGCGAACCGAGGATTTGTTAATATCGAGCGCGTTCTAGCTAGTACCGTGCCAAAATGGCCGACGTTTAGTCGTCCCTTAGTTCGGGTTTAAGTCGGTCTGCGCTCACGTCTCTCTCTATGCGTTCGTACCGCCACCGAGTTAGACCGACTCTACTCGCGTTACATTATTGCGTCTCGATCACACTATCACGTTTTGTTTTAGGTCTGCGACACTCCAAAATTATCGCGAAAGTGTATAACGTTTCGTAAATTCCGTCCGATTAAAACACGAATATTAGATATATAATTGGGAATCACGCGATTCTCTCTTGGCATCATTGCACGAACGATTAAAATGATTAAGGGAAGTCACGAGTAGCTAAAGTGGAACAATTGTTTAAAGACACGTAAACTGCGAGTAGACGTAATCCTCGGGGAAACATAATCGCGGCGATTTTCGAGGTACACTCGGTAGACGCGTCAGCGACGCGCCGCGCCGGTAGCAACTAAACAGCTGACTGCTCTAAAACCGCGCTTAAACAAGCAAGCGGAGCAAGACAAGCGAAACAGCGGCGAATCAATGAGCGACGGTACCGGGAGACGTTTCGTATACGTGCGGATCAGATTAGCTTCGTGGATTAGTTCGCAGGCAATTTAGACAAAAGCTCGGCGCGCTCACTCGAAGTTGAAAGAGAGAGAGAGAGAGAGAGAGAGAGAGAAAGAGAATATGTCTGGGGCGAGCGAGGCGACCACGGTGCTATTGAAGAAGAGAGAGAGGACGCAGAACTGGATCCCCGAGGAGAAGAGCGCCCTGTTCGCCCTGATCAAGCACCACGTGGGCGCGATCGAAAACAAGAAGATCGACGCGGCCGCGTCCGCGACCAAGTCTCTCGCCTGGCAACAGATCTACCACGCGTTCCGCGGCCGATTCTCCGCGGATCGAGACATCACCAGGATCAGGGAGCAGTGGCGCAGAATGAAGGCGCAAGCGAGGATGGAAATGTACACGTACGCCGAAAAGGTGCGGTCGTGCGTGTTTTCAAACGCACAAAAATGTATCGAGAAACCATATCTGTTTCACCTATAAAATCTTTTCTCTCCCGCCGTCGTTCGTACGCAGGTACGATCCCTGGGACCGGAAGTGGCCGCCAAGTCCCGTCCGTCGAATCTGTCGATCGAGGTGTGGCGGTTGATGGAGAGTGTGCGCAAGAATGATTGCGAGGCCGCTGATCGTTCGGATGACAGTAGTCAGGATAATGAAAATCCGACGAGTCGGATGTCGATACACGCGATCTTGGACAAGTTGACGTTACCCACGGATACTTCAGGTTGGACCGCATCATCGCGATTTCTCTTTCTTTTTTTTCTTTTACTTTTCTTTCTCGATCTCTACGATCTCGCCGACTAGGATAAATCGCGTGGTAGAAATGATAGAAATGTGTTTATTTAGGATCGGAACAGGAGATTAAGATCGAGATCAACAGCGACAGCGAGGACGAGAACAGTCACGGTGAGTTGTCGCAAAGATCGTTGGAAGATGATTTCTCGCGCCCGAAGCGTCCCCGAGTCAATCTCGCCCAGGACGAGCCCATAGATCTCGTCGAGCATAAGATTGCCTACCCCGACAGCGTGTCGACGTCCCGCGTCGACGACGGTACTCCACGTTTCTTTGCCTCCAAATCTATGCGCGTGCGCGCGTGACGAGGTACCACAATTAGCGGGACGTTTTGTTTTCAAGCGGCGGAACCCAGCAACGTCAGGAACGAGCCGTCTGGCGACTGGAACGACGGCGGTGGCCCGGCAGCGGCTACCTGCGATAAGAATGAATCGGTGCAAAGAGAGACGTGGATCTTCAAGTCTACCCAACGCGAGCACGAGCTCAAGCTGCGGATGCTGCACATCGAGCTGGAGCGTGCGGAGTTGCAGAAACAGACTGCTATCAACGAGCTGAAGACGTCCGAGCTCAAGAAAAAATTGATGCAGGATCAAGTCGACGAGTACTACAGGTCGAGACTGCGTGGCTTTGATTAACCAATTAATTAAATTCCTCGATTAGCTCGAGCTCGACAATATTGACTCAATTAACCAGCAGAATTGCTCATCGCGAAATTTCTAATTACGTAACTTTATTTTCAATTCTTCTTTTCACGTGTCGAAGCATAAAGAATTAATAATTTTATATTAATAAAATAATGTAGTTATTACTTAATTAAATTAATTGAAGTTCAAGTCAAAGTTACTCGGAAAAGGCGTTTAAATCTACGGAAGCCCGCGAATTCCCGATACGAGCGCCACGATGCCACTGGTCGCAGCTGAGTTTTACGTTCTATTAATAGTGTTTCGTTCATGACTCGGATATCATCAGCTCGCTCCTGTCGGTTTGCCAAATCTTTGCTGGCCTTCTGATACCAAGTGTTTCGTGATCGAAAAAAATGCAACGAGCTGTTACGACGTTTTCGCGGAACATTTCTGCGTTAAGGTATCGAATAAGCACTTCGTAGCTTTAAATTCGAGCGATTTGTCAATTGTGTTTTTAATTTATGCTTCGTATATCGTACCCGGCAGTTTCTCACCGCAAATATAGATTCCGATGTTTCGTCTTTATTTGAAGTAATACACTGATATTTCCTGTTTTTGAACTTTGGATTGTATCTTATCTTCTCATTAATATAAATAGTCAAGTCATATCTTTCAGTTCCTTTACAGATTTGTGACATGACTCGAGCAGATCAAAATTATGTAATAGAAGACAAAGAGTGTAGCAGACATAACCCCTGAATAATATTTGATTTCATTTGTAAGAAGGGCCTTCTGCAATTTTACACAAATGCTTTGTTTGATTCGAAACATATTCTGTTTATAGTCAGGTGAGAATGGCTGGAGAGCGTGGTTCAGGTGCTGGCAAAGGAGGAGGTGGAGGTGGTACTATTCGTGACGCTGGTGGTTCTTTTGGAAAAATGGAAGCTGCCCATGAAGACCAATACTTCTACAATCTGGTCAGTATATATTTTCTATTAATCATTTCGTATCAGTGAAATTAAATTTCTTAACACAAGTATAAAATATTATTTCAGCAAAAGGAGCAGTTAAAAAAGATGCGAGAAAGTCTGCACGATGAGATCTCATTCCATGAGGAACAGATTAAGCGTCATCAGGAGGCCATAAACCGCCACAAAAAGCGGATTACAGATATGGAACAGAAAGAGTGAACGAAAAAGACATATTAGCGTGATACTCTCTATTTGATCAGCTACACTATTGGTTTTGATGTAAAAAAAAATAGATAAAAAATAGTAGAACTAATGGAGTATCACAGTCTTCTTATGTATAAACTGTTACATTATATAGATATTAAATACAATGCTTTTAATATATACATATATGTTACTTAACATTGAACGGTATCTCTTTGGATATTATATAGATTGCTTATTTCTTGGCAAGACTATGATGCCTTTGTACTTGAAGTGTCTGCAAGACAGTTACACTTGGAAATAAAACGTGTTTTTCATTGTTGCTTAACCTTGTCTTAGACATATCGAGTCATTTCGAGGTGCGTCGAATCTGATGCGAATTTGTTTCGTCCGTTTCGTATAATCTCGTCAAAAATATTATCCGTTTAATGAATAGTCAAATTTATGTGTATAAAACGTTTAGTCTAAAAATTTTCAGTTAAAAAATTTTTTGCCTCTTTACCGCAATGCTGCGACGTGATCTCGGAGAAATACTTAAATACACGCTTAGGTATTTAATTCAAAATATATTTAATTTTTGTTGATAATTCCACCGATATTTCCACCGTAGTTTTCATATTTTCTTAACTGACAAAAGTAAAGCTCTCCTCTTAGTTTTAAACAGTTTAATGGAAGAAAGAAACACGATTCGAAGACGAATCAAGCGTTCGGCGATATTGCGTGTGAAACGGAATATTATTACAAGCAGGTGATGCAAACCTTTCTGCCAAATGTCATTTAAAAATTAAATAATAGTCGTGACGTAAGGCGTTACGAATAACCAGGATAGGAAATTGCTGAAAGTCGTCAAGGAGAAGACGCAGGACGAGGTGAAGCACATGCAGAGGGAAGTGCAGATCATGAGGAATAAAATAGAGGAATACAATCGTGGTATAAGTGAGAATTTGAGATTTCTGAAGAGCTTGGAAAGAGATTTATCTGCCGGCGAGAAGAAGACCTAGGCAGTAGTGTTTCAGCATCTATATTGTTCATATTTAAAAATCGTAATCTGTGAGACTGATTTTGAATAAATAACTCGTATTTTTCCGCTAGTTTGATGGAATTTAATTGTAAAATTTTTAATGTTTAAACGATCTCTAAGTGTAAAAATTGTTTGCTCGATGAACACATCGATCGCTTTACGTTTGGGAGTATTCTTCAATTATCCTGGGAAATTTATTAATTTATCGATAATTACGAGAGGATCCTAAATACTGATCGCATTACAGAATAAATTAATTTTTGAATTGATTTGATAGATCACAAAATCCTTTTGTAGAATAAAAATACGCACCAAGGAAACTTGGATAGGATAGATTTTATGAGAAAATCAAAAGAAAGAAAAGATGAGAGCGATCATGCCCACGGTTTAAAATTTCAATTTTTAGCTAATACGATTTTTCGAGACACCATGCGCCATCTCTACAACGTGGGGATACACTTCGGTGCCAATATACAGATTAAACCTCGGAAAGCACCGTGACTGTTGGCACACCTGGGAGCGTCGAGCTCGCGTACACAAACTTCAAATTTTTCCTATTCTATAACGGCTTTCGCGCGATTCATTGAATCGTGATTTATGCGAGCGCAATTGGGACGAGACACGAATACGTGTCGAAATGTGGAGTCAAATAAACAGTAGATTTTAAATGAATTGACTCACCGTTCGCCGCTGGTCTCTTCGTCCAGCTCCGTCTAGCTCGTACGTAGTCTCAGCCGCCGCTTTCTGTAGATCCAAGATTCCCCTCTTCATTCATATTTGGCACAAACGCGCGACACTTGGTTCGTTTTCGGCATCTCCGGTACTTATGCCCGTCGAAAACTCGAGATACGGAATACGGGGCAACGGAGAAAACGCGATTGAACGTGTGACGCGACTTCGCGCCATCCCGACTGACCATTGCCGTCTGAGCAACACGGAGGCTCCAAGACGGAAACTCCTCACGACTATTCGTCTTGATTCACACTTGGCACGAACGCGCGATCCTTCGTTTTCGGGACTCTCGAAACATTCCTGGTGTTCACGCGCGTTGGAAACTCGGGATACGAGGCAACGGAAAAGATGCGAAACACGATTGAACGCGACACGATTTCGCACCATGCATCAAACACGACGGATGTCGGTACGAACGTCAACACTTCACTTTCGACACTTCACGATACTCTCGAAACACTCGCTCTCGTCAAAAACTCGTACGAGACGACGAGGATGTGAGTTGAAATGCGCCGGGACGCGCCGCGACCTTCCCCCGTCTCCCCTAACCGACGTAACCGACCGTCTGCTGGCACTGCGCAGCAGCGACGGTAGAGGCGCGCAGGTGCGACCTCACTCCAGTCACGCCGCTACGCAGTGGCAGCAGTCGATCGGTTAGGGAACACGGCGGAAGGTCATGGCGCGTCGCGGCGCATTTCAACTCGCATCCTCGTCGTCACGTATAAGTTTCGAGAATGCCGTGGATTGTCAACAGTGAAGTTGTAGCGGACGACCAGTATGTATGTATGTTGCTATTGAGTGTCCGGGTGTTCGTGTCAACATTCGTCGTATCGGATACGATGCGAAGTCGTATTTAGTCGTGTCGCGTTTAATCATATTTCGCATTTTCTCCGTTGTCTCGTATGTCGAGTTTCAGACGCGTGTGAGTACTAGGAGTGTTTCGAGAGAGTCGAAAACGAAGAATCGCGCGCGTTTGTGCAAAGTGTGAATCAAGATGCATCGTCAAGAGAAGGATCTAATTGGACGGACTCGACGTTCGGAGCTGCGACCGAGACGGAGCTGGATGGAGCGACCAGCAGCGAACGGTGAGTCAATTTGCATCTGTACTGTTTATTTGCCCTTACATTTCAGTATCGCATCTCGTCTCGATTACGCTTGCATAAATCGTGACAAGAATGAACGACTCGATGAATTACGCGAGAGCCGTTAGGATAGGAAAAATTTGAAGTTTGTGTATGTGTACTCGGCGCTTTCTTCGCCAGGTGTACCAATATAGTCGCGGGTGATGCGCTTTCCGAAGTCTAACCTGTATATTGGCATCGAAGTGTATGTTCACGTTGTAGAGATGGCGCGGGCGTCTCGAAAATTCGCATCAGCTAAAATGCTAAAATCTAAATCGTGACTTCTTCTTTTCTTTCTTTCGATTTTCTCGTAAAATCTATTCTATCCAAGTTTTTTTTGTGTGTACTTTTATTTTACATAAAAGAATTTTGTGATCTATCAAATCAATTCAAAAATTAATTTATTCTATAATGCAATCGGTCTTTAAGATCCTCTTTACGCATTGGAAATTGAGGATTATGAATTAGAAATTGGAATTGGACCAAACAGATAATATTAATTTTAATCCGTTTTATATTGATTGATTGGTTCTAATCTTTAATGCATAGTCTGATACAATTAAGTTATCATAAAGAGGAAAAGAAACAAAAAAATGTCAAAACTAATATTGCAACGTATTATTACTACTTAATTAATATTTAACAATGAAATAAAATATATGTAAACTATAAAATACAAATTATGTTACAAATAAAAATTAAAAAATATATCTTAACAAATTAAGAATATATCAATTTTGCCGGACACGAAAAGTCGCAGATAAAATTTGCAAAATCTATTGAAAGAGATACTAAACTATTGTATAAAAAAAAGATTAAGTTAGAATTCAAAGATATTCTAAATTTTCTGCCTTCGAAATTCTTCATTGTTATTTCAAAAGTTCAAATTTAAGAATGCTCATAAGAATTCTAATTTGATCTTTTTCGTATAATAATTTAGTATCTTAATATCCTTTCTAATAAATGTTTTAATCATTTAAAATAAATATAATACATTAAATTTATTTGTGAGAGTTTTAAAATTTTATTCTTATTAATATTAACTTTTATTGTTATTTACATGATTTACACCTTACCTCATTGATATGCATCATATATTTATTAAAATATGTATATTTCAGTATTTAATAGCATTAAATATTAATTGGATAGTAATAGATCGCAATAGTAGCAAATAATAGCGAAAGGCGAGAATCGCAACTATCGCAAGCAATTCGTAATTGGCGCGAACGGCGGAACGAATGAATCGCGGCGGCGGCGGTGGCGCGCGCGCGCGCAGGCGACACGGCGCAGCGAGGCAGCATGGCGGCCAGTCGGATCGGTCTGGTCGACGGTAGCGGGCGATCGTCGCGCCGCCCAGTGTCTCGCGGTTCATCGATCAGTGTGGTGTGTGTCGCGCGTTGTTGTTCCGGGAGATCTTTTTTTTTCCTCCCCTCTCCCTCTCGAGTGGTTCGTCCGTCCCGACGTTTATTACGGATATACTGCCCTCGCGCCGTCGTCTTACGCGGAACGTCCGTCGTCTCGCGCGTCTCGCGCCTGTCGCCCTCCACCGTTCCCCGTGAATTCGTGCGCGCGTGCATACGGGACGGGCGCCGGGCGAGAGCGGGGCCCCATCGGGATCACGGGATAGAAAGATGCGACTAAGGATACGCTGGATACTTCTGGTTAGCACGGCCGTGGTGATCCTCGCGGGATGCGACGCCGCTACCGAGGTAAGTTCCGACACATGGCCGCGATGCGGCACGAGGGGACGGAGGAAAGAGCAGAGATAGAGAGAGAGAGAGAGAGAGAGAGAGAGACGACAGCCGCCGCCGCCGCCGCGTCTCCTTTCGCGAGCGACCAGGCGGACGCTGTCCGCTCCGATTGCCCGTTTTTCTTTTCACGCGTGTAATGTCGCCAAGCCGACAGCCCGTTCACGCGACCAAAGGCAAAAGCCGTGCCTGCCTTTCCCTCCGTATCGTTAAGTGTTACGCCGCTATTGAGGTGCTCTCGCGCATTCTTGGCGTCTCGTCGGGCCAGTGGTGTTCAAATCGAGGACCCTGAAGTGCGTCGCTTTCGCGTTAGAGACGCGGCTTTGCTTGCTCGTTCATGTCTCTCTCCCTCTCTCTCTCTCTCTCTCTCTCTCTCTCTCTCTGTGTGTGTGAGTCGCGCGCGCGCGCGTGACGTCGATCTCACATTCTTATCTCTGCGATTTAATTTCCAAGAAACGCTCAGCCTCGAAGAAGCGACAGATTTTCTCAAAACTGTCAACAAAACGCGTCTCTGCTCCGAATCGTCATTCGCTTCTTTAAAGGGAAACAACACTATTTTGGAGCGATGCTGTCAAACGAGCGTGTCGGACTGGAAAATGATGCGCGCTTTCTCTCTCTCTTTCTCTCTCTCTCTCTCTCTCTCTCTCTCTCTCTCTTTCTGCTAACTTTTCTTCTGGTAATAAGTAGACGTTCACGCCGGAAAGAAGTTGCGCTAAAGATCGAGTTTATCCCCTCGATAACGAGGGCCTCCGCGTTGTTAGCTTCGTTACTGGAAACTTGAGAAAAGAATCGGATCAAGTTCGGCGCGTGCAATCTTTGCGATTTGCTAATAAGAAACAGTGGATTTTGTGAAATTTAATGTTTGGACTCGCGGTCTCTTCGAATGAGCGGTATCGTGCGACGGAGATGCAGACTTACTTACACCGTCTTTCGTTTATATTTTTATCGCGAAAATTCCCATTCGTTGATTAATTAGCAAGCGAGAATATTATATATTGTGAAAACTCGCGCCGACGCACGCTTTTTGCGTTACGCGAAATAATAATGGCCGTTCTAATGATGGTCGCAACGTAATTCGACGACGGCAAAATACGCGAGCAAAATATTTGTAACGTTCTGCTGCGTCGAATTTTGTTTTCTACAATACGCGTTGACTAATGGCTAGGATAACAATTTATAAATGTGCACACAGCATCGATCGAACGAGATTCTCAAGCGGTTTTATCGTTACGTTACGTTATGAGGTTCGCGCGCGAAAAGCGCTTTGTCGTAAAGGAGGAAGGGAATCGGCATGGCGATGAAAACGGAGTGAAACGCATTTGGACTTTTATCGTCTACGGAGTGACGAGAGGGAGAGAGAGAGAGAGAAAGAGAGGAGGATGGTCCTCGGCGGAGCGCATCACTCCACCGCGTGTAGCGCGATCGAAAAACAGCTTTGGGGTGACCGCGGAAGGGTCGGGAGCGCAAGGGCGTAACGTGCTAAATTTCGCGGCTGCGAGGTAACGATATATATTCGCCGGCTCTCTGCCAGTGCTCCGACAATTCGCCCTGAGAATATTTAGGACCGCTTGCCGGTCGTCGAACAATTAAAACCGCTCGAAAAATTTCCGTATCCCGGGTCACGATCCCCCGATGGTGGCGAACAGGGATCCCTTCTCTCTGCCTCGCAAAAAAAAAGAATAGTCTCGCGAGAAACGGCGCGAATACGTTTTTTGGAGGAAAGGCCGCGCTCTCTCGTTTCCTCTTTATCTCTCTTGCGTCAAACATAAATCCCGTACAGCGCGCTTACACGTAGCGTAGTTACATTTTACAATTGCCGCGAGGACCTTTAATGCGAGCGGCAGAAAGAGAGAGTAGAGGAGAGGAGAGGAGAGGAGAGAAGGCCGGCTGGTTTTAGCGGCCGATGAAATATCGCCGGTAATAATCTCGCTGTCTTCGCGCGGAAAATGCATACCTCGGCGGCGCGGCGCGGCGCAGCGCGGGTTGCTTTAAGAGAAGCTTATAAATATTCTCTCTGGTCGTCGCCGCGTCGTCGTCCTCGCCACGGGTCTTTAGGCGAGAAAAAGTCATTTCTTGATATCTCAAGGTTCACGCTATCGGCGATGCGTTTTCGACGAGTGCGAGTTTGACCCAAAAATCGTAACTCTGTTCTATTCCTCGCGAAATCTTTCCCGGCATAATTATTTTAAGGTAACGTGACGCATTTGCACGTGTCCAATATCGAATTCTATCGATATCCTCGCAATCCTCTGTATTTATTTCCGCGAATCATCGGATAGCGAATAGATGGCCATGTGTGTGTGTGTGTGTGTGTGTGTGCGTGTGTGTGTGTGTATACATGCGCGCACGTTAAATTGCTTCCCGGACTCCCAAACAAAGAAATGTCAATAGGTGACTGGATTTGTTCCGCGAATCCCCGTTTCTTGTTATCGGAGAATGGATATATGTATGTACGAACGGCCGTCGTACGGTAAATAAAGATCTCGCTTGGCGATTGAGACCTTGGCGCGGTTAAAACAATGCGAATTCGCGACGAAGCGGACAGTCAGCTGATTTCTTAAATCTATTAATTTCGCGAGACGTATATTATTCCAACAAAAAAAAAGCCGAAAGTTGCACTCGCGCGCGTTCGCCGACTTTGAAAAACTGTCTCGAGGAACGCGATCTCGCTTTTCTCACCGGAAGGAGCACCGATATATGACGACGACGATCCACGGACGATGGACATTAATGGCCTTTTACGGCGACGTCTGACCCGTCCGTCGTTAGATCCTGTCTCGTGGCTAGTATCGTACGTGTACTGGTCGAGTTGCACGTGTGTGAAGCGAACGAGGGCATGTCTTTCGATACGATGGTGTCAACCGGCCGGTATATACGCCTGGTGTAAGTGTCTCCAGCATTCTCGCTCTACGCCTTTCCTTCGATGTGTATACGAGTCGATAATTGATAGACAGCAGGGACAACGTGATGTCGCGTCGCCGCGTCGTCGTCGTGGTCATCGTCGGGTCGACTTCACTCTCCGCTCTCTTTCTCTTTCTCTTTCTTTTTACGAGGGAGAAATTAAGTTTGATTAATAACGCGGTATCGGGATAGTTTCGTTGGAAAATTACGAGCAATTGAGCGTCAAGTGGATTTTCGCGGTATCGATGACGACGCGAGCGGCGAGATCCGGTCTCGTTAATTATTCATCCGCTAGTATCGTACAATATAGGGCGCGTCGATTAATGTAGAACTTTGCTAGATGCCTATTCATTTCGTCCAGGCAACTCTACCCCGGTCAAACTTGCTCCGTTTGCCGATGCGAGTAAATCGAGACGGATTCTATTTACCTTGGCAAACCGCATTGTTCCCGCCTTCGGTTACAGCATAAATTTTATTATGCAATTACGCTAATGCGCTTCGAGAGGACGACGCCGTTGCGGCCGATGCGCAACGAGGGAAGTAAACACATATTTATTTCCTAACTAATAAGCATAATTATATTATAAATTTCAACATTTGCGTGGAAATTTTTGCCCGCGACGCGGCTCGGACGCACGCTTACCGAGATACTCGCTCAAATATCGGAGAAACTTTTTTATTTTTGCCAGTATCACTGTTTCGTCAATCTAGCCCCAGAGTGATTTAATTAATACTTGAACGCTGTGTTCTCCTACGTGTCGGAGTATATCTCCCCCTTCCTCCGGGTATCCGCGTAGTTTGTGGGACAAGTCGTCGTTTTAGAGAGGGTCTCTCCTTATTCGGTCCGTTCGCGTACGTGAGGAGGAGTCTTAATTCGATAAGAGGAACAACTACTCGCCCTTGACTCGGCAAATCCCAAAATCTCGCGTAAAAGAATCGATCGCTTTGCCTAACAATGCATAAAGTCCGAGTTATTCTCGAATACACGTGTGCTTTTAATATACCGCGAAATAGCCTTTCAAAGATAAGTAAATTGGAACGTACGTTACCGATTGGAAACCAGGTCTCTATAATTACTTGTCGCAAGCTTTTAGAAACGATTGAATTACGTTTCATCCCGAGGAGACCGAGGAAGATCGCCATCGCCGCTTACACGATAACATTTATCGAGGAATATCGCGCGATCTTCGAGATTCCTGACGAGATAGCTTTAGGTAGTTATTAAATGATTTTCGCTGTGCTTAACGATACGTTGGAAAAGGGCTCGCAAGTGGGTCGACTTTATATTTCAAATAATCGCGGGGCTCGTGTCGGCGCGGCGACGGTAGCACGCGACTAACGGGGAAAAGAGGAGCTTTGCCAGGAAGGAGGACGAGGTGGAAATATCGGGGTCAGGCAGTAATTTTCGTATGAGATTCGAGTATTTTACGAGCACCGCCCATTAATCGCCCATGAGCAAAGCTCTCGAGAAATCTACGTTTTTTTCCTTCCTCTTTGCTCTATATTTTACACAAGTTCCCCGCGAATATGCATTCTAATAAGCATTCGCGTAATGATTTTCCTTTATGGATTTTCCTCAACGCGATATGTGCTTTAAATTTAACCATCGTGCATTGGTCAGTCGGTCGGTCGATCGATCGATCGGCCGGTTTTGTCCAATATTTCCATTATATTCCGGGGCCCGCGCCGATAGCATCACGATTCGTACATTATATAATATCGGCGTGCGCGCGAGCACGTACACATGAATAAACGAAGATAATAAAAAGTAAATAGAGCAGCTTCTCAATAACGGGACATTGAGCGAGAGAGAGAGAGAGAGAGAGAGAGTCCCGTATGATACGTGAAGAGGGAGGATAAACCTTCCGGATCCTTTCTACATCCTCGTTATAGTGCTGCATAGTGCCCATCGTACTTCGTCTCGCTTTGGCGGTCGCTCCACGTCTTGTCGAGTTCCTTTGAGATAAACTCTTTAACGATACCGTCTTTCACGCGATCGAAATGATTTTTAGTAAAAAAAATGAATAATTTTATTTATATATTGCGCTGCCGCACAGCGCGTACGTTTCTCCACTTTGGAAATGCTATGTCGTCCGAGCGATGAAATCACTGATGAAGGCGAACCACATCAAAGGTAGTTTAGGTAAAGGACGTTATCGGATACTTACTTAGGAATTAATGTAACCGAAGTGCGCGCCGCTATGTACGCAATGCATACGTGTGACGAGTGCAACGATCGAACGACGTAATTGCAGCGATGAAAATTTACATTATATGAGTACATAAATGGAAAAGCTAAATTATACCTCGTATAACAAATTAATGACATAATAATTAGCAATTGCGAAGTTAATTAAAACCGTCTCGTCCTTTTTCCCTATTTTATGCAAAATGAATTATTGAATAATGATGATAACTGCATTTCATGTTATATTTCTCTAAATGTATATATTGTTTTTATTTTTTTAATTTATGCGTTTTTTCCTTCTAATATTTTTAAACAGTGAGAAAAAAAAGTTGACTAAATTTTTCAACTTGATTAAATTTTTTCAGGTCGAATATTTTTCTATTTAAGTTAAATGCTTAAAATAAAATTCATATATTTCATGTATTTAATAAACTAAAATATTAAGTGTTTTATGTATTAAGTTAAAGTTGAAAAATTGAAGTCGATATCTTTTTTTCAGTACTGGGTATCATAAGGAAAAAACGCATAGATACCACATTTTTTAAATAAAAATTAAAAGATACTTGAATCGAAAAAATTTAATTGAGCTGAAAAATATAGTCAAGTTAAAATTTTTTTTCAGCATACGTATTTCGATGATTTAACGTATTTTTAATGTATTATTTAAAAATCATTTAAATAGCTTTAGAAATAGCTTTTACGACAAAAGGTTTATTGTCCTCCGAGGAAGACGAGTCATTTTCTTCGTGAACCTCGTTCTTACCGTCATACTTTAATCTGCGGTTCCTGAAAGCTCCTTCTGCTCCTCGGTTGGACTTTCGTGGATCTCGCTCGTTCCTTACACACACACGCGCGCGCGCGCGCATACACACACACACACACACACACAGAGGTAGGGATTGCCACACTTCACATCGCTTGGATTCAGAGTCTAAAAGTCACCGGTAGTACTAGGAACCCTTCTACAATCCACCCCCTACCGTCTTGGGCAGGGCGGCAGGGCGGCAGGGCGCGCGAGCGTCTCGTGGAAATTGGCTCGTTACTCTTCAGTTTTCGCAGGCTTCCAAGCTTCTCGGGGCCCCAAAAAAACTTTCATCCATCTTGCTCACGCTGTCGCACGGGCGACAAGCTTCCTTCCTGTATGCTTTTTCAGCTCTTCCTTTTGGGAGTTTTCAAGCTTTCTACAACGCGCGCACATTCCTTACTTTTCAAGCTTGCAATTCCTCTTGGCGACGGAATGACGTTCGAGGGCTATGACCCGTATTATGAAGAATTTACCTTAAGCAAAGTACATCTATGCTAAATTCTCTCTCTGGAAACGCGGATAAGAGGCTTCCATCCAGTGATGCCTGCGAGATCGCTAAATTGGCCAGGGTCACATTTTTCGACTAATTACGCTCGATTTTTACGCTCGGTTTTACCAA
The DNA here is from genome assembly GCF_016802725.1 of Solenopsis invicta. Classification (NCBI taxonomy): domain Eukaryota; kingdom Metazoa; phylum Arthropoda; class Insecta; order Hymenoptera; family Formicidae; genus Solenopsis; species Solenopsis invicta. Next base: position 28,482,784 of record NC_052667.1, read on the forward strand.
AAGGTAAAAAACCACGATCGTGTTTCGATGAACCATTGATTCGAGAGAATTGGTCTAATTTTGCTTGAAATTCCAAACGTGACGCCACGATGGCGAATAAAACAATCTCACCGCTTTGATTCTAAATAATTTGGCCGAAACTAATGCAACGTGCGCCCACCAGACGAGCTCAATGCATATTTATGCGACAGATCTGACGAGCGTTGCGTTTTGCATATCGTCGGGCATCATCGCGTTCCTTCATCCGTTTATTGAGTCTGGTACATCAAGGGGCGGCTTTAAGTGTCCTTTGAGGGATGTCGAGATACGATATTAATGAAAGGCCGACATTAAGATGGATTAGAAGACGCCGTTCGACTTTTCTTTCCGCGCCCATCTTTCGTTCCTCCTCCCTTCTTCCTTCGTAGAATGAGAAATTGGATCGCATGCATAATAACCAGCGCATAATAGTTTACGATATTAACGTAACTATTGTTCATGTATGAAAATCTTAGCTCTTATATTCACTCGACTTATGCATCGAGCCTCTTTTAAACGGTTGATGCAATTAATATATTAATTTAATATCTCGGTTCACCGCCAGATTAATGGCTTTCCTCGTCTCGCTTCTCTTTTCTATTTCTAAATCCGCCTGATAAAATTTCGAGGATATCGATACCTCTGTATTACAGTCGGCAGAATGTTTGAGGCATTTTCTACCGCGACTTCCACCCCTTTCCACCCCATCAGTGTCTTCCTTTTTCTCCCTCCTCGTTTTTTCTCTCTTATTTCGTGCACGTATCTCGACAGTTGCCAACTCAGGAATATACCTTGGAGTTTATATAGCTCTAATACACCAGGAAATTCCTCGTTATACAGCGACTCGCGTTGTCGGTACCGGTATTATTATATCGGCAATAATTCCAATTCGCGGAGCTTTTCTCTCGCTCATTCAATTTCAATTCAGTTTAGCTTTTCTTTCGTTCCTTCTTTCTCTTTTTCATCCTTCCATTGCTTTCTTACTTTCGTTTCTTTCTCTCCGCTCCGTTCAGCGACAGTCTGTCGCGCGGCACGACCGACAATTACTCGTATCTCTCCTTATGAAATCTAACCGCCTACGACCTTCCACTTCTAGATAAGGATAACTCGCCTCGCTGCACCGGGATTCTGCGGATTTTCTCGAGCGGAACAAAAACGGAGGAAGTGATTTTCGATCGCTTGGCGTAACGCCGACAAGTATATTTTGGTATCATTTCATTTCGCTAAATGTTGCTGAGCGGAGAATTAAGATACGTTCTCGTATACGTGCAAAAGTGTGCCAAGTGTTGCCAGGCGATCGAGTTTTTTCTCTCTTATAACTCTTACGATAACTTGTTTGTTCTTAATAATTACAGTTTTCACCATTTTAGATTTTGGGGCTAAAGATATCGTGCGTAGGGAGTGCAACTTTTCATTGTTGCGCGCCGCGCTCCGAAAGTTCGTCAAATAATCGACGTTAAGTCGCCTCGGTTTTTCTTCAAAGTAGGATACTTCTCGCTTTAAGAGAACGGTTCCGGGATTACGGCGCAAATATGCTTACTAGATAACCGGACGAAACTCGGAGTTTGCGAGTCGCATTGTTATTCCGCGCAATTCAAATAAGAATTGAAAACTGAACTGCCGAAGTGCGCTCTTTCGCCAACTTTGCCATTGTAACGTAATTGCGAAATGCTGCCGGACAGGCAGTCGCGTTGTCGTCGTAAACTTTTCTTCCTCGGCAGAGGATGATGCTATATACTCTCTTCTTTGTCCAGCCGATGGATCAGTCCACGAGACAGTTTTAAATCACTTTGAATCCCGACAAACGCGCGATAGTCGAGTTAATTGATCTCATATAAAATTTTATAAAATTTACTTTGAGTTTGCGAGAAGACGATTAGGCGTCTCGTGATGCAGTGATATCTCCAGGAGCATAAAAAAGAAATAAATCGCTCTCGTAAGATTCGCTGTTCATTATAGTATATTTGAGAACGATTGCAACAACTTGTAGCGATTGCCACCTAAATGCAGTGCTTTATTTAAAAAAGTAAAGCCTATTTTATATGAGCTGCCTTATACATATATAGAGTCGATGCATTTCTCTCGAGCTATTATATTTAATGAAGTAGAAGAACGTTTGACGGTTTCGAGAAAACGAGGCTAATCGCCTTTCTCTTGGACGTGCTCCATCCCGCAGCGTTACTTGGAACGTCCGATAAGTCCCGTCTCGAGAGAACATCCATGTTTGGTCCAGTCTACCCACCTCTATCCCTCCCTACGGACGCCAGTGCACCCACTCGCGCCCACGCGTGGAAAGTCGCCGCGTTCGTGTTGCGTAAATACGTTACGTGCGTTTAACACGCGCATACATGTGCGCATATATGTGCGCACGGGCAGCAGGCGTGTTAGTGACCCTCGGAAAGGGAACAGAGCGGAGAGCGAGAGACAGCGGCGGACGCGCTTCTAACGGTATCGTATCCACTATCCAGGCTCTTTGGAAGCTACAGACGCCCAAATAATTTACGTTAGCGCATATACGACGAGCGCGAGTTGCACATACACGCGAATGCTCGATTGCAAATTAAAGTAAAGCTGCTGATTTTATATGAAATTTCGTTTGGGAATCCATTTTCACGATCCATTTTCTTCATTTTATCTTACGGCCCTTTTTTACTCGACGTTACAGCTATAAATCACGTTGAATCGATGCGGCTAATAATAATTTATGCGCTACCTCGCTATGACGCGAATTCATTAAAGTTGATGTAATGCATGCAATGACTAACTGTGATGACTGTGCCTTAACCACTGATAAATCAGTCAACTATGCGTTCATCCATCCTGTGTGTTTCATCGACTCTTTTGTCTCTATAAAGTAAAGCGCGTCCGCGTTTCTAAATTTGTTCCGGTTAATTATATTTTATTATGTATTTTATCGCGACAGTTATACGGTGGATCGTAACGCGAGTCTACCGGAAGGGAGCCGATGTGCGATGGTTCGATGATGTGTGGTGGGTGAACCTTCTCGCCTCATCGGCCACACCTTGTCCAAGCCGAACGGACACGCGAGAAGAGAGAATATTAATTAAATTAAATGCATTTAGATAATTGAAGACAAATCGTTTTTATTATACATACATTATTTTATACAGGTGGGCTAAAATTGTCGTGACTCGCTGGAGATTGAAATTTTGCTGCTGTCGTTGTTTTCCGCCGTAGAGTCACAGGAGCTATAAAATATTTTGTTTTTAAACGGTAAGAGAGCCGGCCGTCATGGATGCCAGGGCACCCTCGCCTCGGCGCGATTTTAAGCGCACACAATATGTTTTGACGAGAGATTAACGAGACTGTCTCCCGCACATTCCTGGTGCACATAGGGAAGGCTCGTTACACGAATACTCTCCGGCTTTCCACTTCCTCCATTTCTCTCTCGTCATCCCGTGTCGTCGTGCCCTTTCCTCCCATTTCTCTCTTTAACTTTTGCCCGCTCCTCCATATTCCATTCCGGAGTTTCCGTTCCTCTACAACCTTTCCCCTTTGTCACGTACACCCACGGATATAATTAATTTCAGTGTATCTGGAGCAGGAAGGACGCGGGCGGGAGAGAGTTAGGATGCGTATTGTTCCTTGACTCTTTCATCCTTTGTGCCCTTTGACAAGATCTCCTCGAATCAACGACTCTGGAGCTGTAAGGCGAAATGAATGTACGAGTCGAGAGAGTCGAGAGAGTCGAGAGAGTCGAGAGAGTCGACCATATCGCAGTCGCAGTCGTACCGATTACCGTTCGCGCCGCTTGCCATGCGGAATTGCGTTTTATTGAATCGCTTCCTCTCCACCTCCCGGCTCTGTTTCTTGTGGCCGCTCTTGCACGCGAGTATCGCGAGACTGCAGTTACGACTGCACTCCACCGCCCTACGCGCGAGAAACTCTCGATGAAGTCGCCAAGAACTGTCGTAACGTCGTTTGCCAACGCGAACTTATGGCGTCGCCTCGTCGTCGTCGTCGCGGGCGATATTCCGTCGTTTAATCCAGCCGGCACCCACTTTTCACTTTGCTACTCTTTGTCAAACCTCCATAAAAAAAGAATGTAATGGCCCGAGGCGTTAGGCAAAAATAGTTCTAGACACTTGCGAACGGAATCTGTTAACGTGATACATGACGGCGGAGGAGGCGGTGCGGCGCCGCTATGGATAGGCTTCATGAATTATGCCGTTATGCCATGTCGTATAGTTATCTCGCGCTTATTTTATTCCACGGTCCACGTCAGTCTACGTGAGTGCTTTTCCCGGTACTTGAACGATTCCTCTCTCTCTCTTTACCCTCCGTCACTTTCTCTACTTTGCTCTATGTATATTTTATTATTACCTCGGGCTATTATGCGAGACAAATTTTCCAGACGGCGTCGCGGTCTTAAACAAAGTATGTATGTATGAATTTTCGAAACTACCGAGATCCTGCACAGATATATACACACACAGATCTTTCAGATATGTACGACTCGCGCAAACTCCTGATTTGTGCAAGGATCTCGCGAAGCGATCTTACCATGATCTTACGTATGTAAAGCTCGTACTTGCTCGAGGATTGAGGATATACCGAGGTTCTTGGTTCGAATTGGAGTCTCCGTTGAACGTGCGAGGATATTAATGCGACATTTTCGCATACGCGGGACTTTGTGGTCCAACAAAGTTCTTGGATCTCGATTCGTTCGCCTTAAAACCGAGCGGGATCATTCTCTCTGTCTCTTTTTCTTTCTTTCCCCGCCATTCCTATTCCGTCTCTGCGTTCATTTTTTTTCATCGCAGAATTTAATGACTTGAATACAGTCGGCTGTAACAGACTACTAATTCAGCGTGCACCGACTGGCACAACGGTCTCGTTCAGACGCATTGCTGACCTTCGTAAAGATAGCTGAGAAGCTGATGCCTTTTTCTTAGACGGAATGAACTTGTATGGTAATTTGCTCAGAGACGTGTCCTACATTAACCATGCATCGTGCATATTTGCGTTTTATAATTTGTGAAAGAATATGATTTCTGAGAGAACGCTTGATTAGATGATGAATATAACTTTCGACGCGAATAACTAGTATTTTTTTTTATGACGTCTTAAACGGCTCTCTGGTAAATTTAAGATCATTTAAAGTCCCATTAGCGGAACCAAATCATTTAGAGAACAATGGGTATTCTATCTGCGTCAGAAATTATTGATGTCTCCATCCGATAATAACGTATCGCGGAATAAAATCGGTCGAATGCCGGATGCTACGAATGAAATATTCTTGCAAATAGGATAATCCGAGTGGAATGGATCGGATGTGGATCGGCCGCGGCCGTATTTTTCGTATATTTCCCACGTGAGAGAGAGAGGATTTGGTTTTTTGGTATCGATATTTGCATAACCCAATACGCATCTTATTGACCAATCGCGCGAAAAAGCTTCTCTTTGTTCGCTCGCGAGAGAATTCGCAATTATGTAATGGTCTACGCCAAGTGCCGACGCTAATGGACGGAATCTAACGATTGTCGGGAAATCGGATCGCATCGAACGTGATTGAGCGTTCGGGAAGAATCGCGCCCGGCTCTCGTCCATTAATTTATCGAACGTAAAGCGCCTTTGCGCGTAACTCTTACGATGCGATAGTCGAAATTGCAAGAAGACAATGATTTGAGTACACAGTGTACTAACGATCTCGTAACTTTGTCGGCAAATTCGAGAAATTCACGAGTGTGTCTCTTTCGAAAAGTGAGTGAAAATGGGGGAGAGAGAGAGAGAGAGAGAGAGAGAGAGAGAGAGAAGTTTGTCCAACGTTTCCCGTTAAGTAACAAACAAAACGTTAAGGTTCCGAGCGACTTGGAAACTTTGGCGTACGAATCCGTACTTTGCACTCGCTTTGCTTCTTCGTTTCTCGAAGAGGAGGAGGATAATTAAGCGAAACGGCGAACGAGGGGTGGAACGAGAGTAACGGGTAAGACAAAATCGCTTCGCATATATTTTAACTTCAAAGGAAGTGCGAGATACAACAAGGCGGAAACTAGGTAGGACTCCGGGACTTGGCGGAATATCTCGTCGCGCAAATATTGTCGGAATAGTCGAAAAATCGGAAATGGCACGAGCAATGTCCGGATTTGTGAAAACGTGCCCCGGTGCTCTCGCTCGAACTTTGGAAAGGATTACGTGAAAAATGCATGACGTTACAATCGCTTTCGACGAGACCGGTGCATTCTCTTCCTTTGGGAGCTGCCTTCTTTTTTCCCCTATCCTCCTGGGTTTTCGCTTCACCGATCCGTGCGATAATTATCAGAGGGACGAGGAAATGCTGTGCGACGAAGGGAGGTCGAAGGAAAAGAGGGGTAGACGTACAAAATGAATTCGTGTGCGTGGTAAGGGCGTACGCCGGCGCCGCCGCCGCCGCCGCCGCCGCCACCGCCACCGCCGAAGAGATATTGATAGAGCCGGTGCAGTTATTGGGAAAACGTGCCTCTCAATATTGCAGTCTATAATTGAACGCCATTGCCACGTCAACGGAAATAGAATAGAAATTGCTATGGAAATGGCTGCGCCACGCCACTCCGCGCCGCGCCACCGGGGCTCGTCCTTCTTCGATTAAGTGCAAGCGTGCTCACGGCCAGGTCGGCTGCTGCCGTGCTATCGGCCTATCCAAACTTGTGCAATTTTTATAATAATGTTAGAGCCAGGTGTAAGGCGCGCGCCGCCGTATATGCGGCGAAACTTTAGTAGACCATTTCTCAGCGCAGCCGCAAGAAGTACGGTTTCTCGAAATCGTTTTTCCTTTTCGGCCTTGTAAGATTTTAAGACGATCTTTAGACGTGTTCTTTGCTTTTTTTTACTTTTTATTCACTACCTTACATCGTTCTCTCTCTCTTTCTGTTTCAGGTAAGTCAACGTTCCGCTCGGAAGGGAAATCGAATTTTCTCCACGATATCCGCAGAGCAGAAAGCGTGAGTAGTAGTAGCAACAACAGTCTTTGAGGGCCATGTTTGCCTTATACGCCATTGCCGTAACAATATTTGACATGAAATTTAAACCGTTGTTTGCGAATAAAAATTGTTACTAACCGGTGATGCGAAATAAAATTTAACGACAGAACGTTGCGATCCCGTCCCGAAAAATACATCGCGTCGGCCGATGGTGGTCGCCGGTCGCCGATGAAAAACTGGCGACATCCTAGCCATTGACTGTAAACAAAACATGGAGATAATTCGTTTCGTTATCCAGCGCGATCCAGGCTATCGATATATCTCGCGATTTTTTACGGAGCACCATCGATCTGTAATTCTATCGGTGTAACGAGTAAAACAATGACATTTGTCCATGCCGATAGGTGCGTTTTTTTTTCTTTTTTTCTTTTTGTTTTTTTTTTGTTGAAGCATAGAGAAGAGCAAACGCGAGAGATCAAGCCTATCGTGTGTAATAAAAGTATAAAACGTTACAACTAAATTACGTTTGATTTACATAAGTTAATTTCCATGGGAAACGAGAAATACATGTATGTACGAATATGAGAATCCTTTGGCATGTCTCCGATGCTCTTAATGTACATTATTTTGTTGGCATGGATAACGAAATCGCCTTATCCCGCCTAGCCAACCTCTCGCTTTATTTCTCCCTTTCGTCCTCTTTCGGTCGTAAAATTGTTCCGCCAAAGTGGTCCGCGCGGCAGTTTACCGAACGATCGTAACTGCTTACCTCGAGAATTTTCCATCGACGACGTACGGCGCGGGTGCGCGTAGCGCTCCGTTCGATATTTAACCGCGAGAGTCCACGCGATTATCGTTTTTCTCGGTCGAATAGACCAGTCAACCGCCGGCCTTCCGGTCCTTCCGTCTTCTCTCCGAGATCCTTCGAGAGGAAGGAAAATTCGAAATAAGCGCGAGAAGAGCGCGGCCGGAATATGCAGCGTCGAGAAAGGAAAATTTCCGCTTTGCGTTGCGCTGCTAGGGCTTCGTCGAAGGAGACTAACGCGCGGAATTGAATTCGTTCTTTTGCCTTCGTCCTTCGAGATGAGATTTCGTTCCGTTCTCGGCTCGGCATTCGAAGACTTCGAGGTAAGAGGATCTTTCGGGGAGCTTCCTCGCTATTTTTCTTGCTTAATAGCGGCGCGGCGCGTCATTTCCGTTACGATGCTACGGATGCAACTCCGTTTATCTCGCACTTTAATTACGAGTCTTGCTCAAGTTTTGCATCGCCCAACTACTAAGGTGATGTCGATTATTAAATATTGTCTACTAATGCCGAGGTGGAATATAAAGATGTATGGGAAGATTGCGAACGAAACCGGATTGGCGGTGATAATATTCTTTTATCTTCCGGTCAAAGCGACCTACATTAATTCGAGCGACCGGGGTAAACGCCAATATCGAAGAATCCCCTCGTCGCGTCGGGGGTTCGGGTGGGGTCGCCGCCGCGCCGCTTACGTCTCGTGGAGACGCGCCGGCAAATCGAATGCGCATTTATATTGCAGCTCGTACATCGCAGAGTTTCCAGGAATTTCCTTTTTAGCGGTCGATCTTTAATTGACCTCGCTGCATCTCGTAATAATTCGCATCGTTCACGGTATTTGTGATAATGAAGAAGGCGCGACGAGCGCTTGTGCGCGTGCACACAGATATACGGGAGGGCGCAAAGTTTATCTCGACGCACCGAGTTTTTAGCGAAATCGGAAAGTGTCGCCTGCGATTTCGCGAGATTTATGACTTGCCCTGTTGCGTTTGACGTCGCTTAAGCTATTTTTGATAGCGGATTACGGGCAAATCGAAACAACTCGCGACGATTTATTGGAAGAGAGAGAGTGTGTCGATCACAAGTTTCGTGGAACTTACTTACGCGCATTGGATCGCGCGATGTTGTTATTAAATCTCGTAGATCGACGATATACATATCGTTCCATGACGTGTGTTGAAATCTGTAGATTATCCATACATTATAATGTAGACTCAGTAGTGTTATAGACTGCGATGGCCAAGTTAGCGGAGTGCTTTACTTTCAATTTATAACGCGCTTTCCCACGGCTGAGACCAGCTTTGCTCGTTCGTTAATCGCGGGGTTCATTTAATTACGGCGAAATGTTAAACTTGGACGTAATTGGGAGGACTGCGTTACTCGGACGGCACGGCGCGGCGCGGCGCGGCGCGGCGCGGCGCGGCGCGGCGCGGTGGCGACGCTTCTCTCCCTGTTTGTTCTCTTCGTTTGGAATATTACACAGTTCGAGCTTTACCTTTGGAGTCTGCGGGAATGTCGTTCCTCTTTTTCTCTGTAGATTTAAAACGGAATTTTCAATCTCTTCAGAGAGATTTCTATAGAGATAGAGACGCCTCTCTATACGGAGTATTTCATAAAAGACGCACTTTTATGATGCTTCTCTTCTCCCAGCGTGTTCCCATTCCCGAGTACCACAACTCGATTGACGAACCGGTTGCTGTTAAAAATGTACATTTTTGGATTTTTATATTGTATCTTACACATGTTTTCTAAGATTTTTCAAGTTTCTGAAAAATATTAGGTTTCTAGATTTTTGAGCTATTGATTACTATCGGTAGCTAAATTTGGTGCACGTTTTTTTTTTATAGTATAATCAATACGCAAGCGCACGGAAGCGCGCATTTTGCGGTATCCCGTCGACGGAATATCTGCGATTCTGGGGTAGAAGGTATTCCGGCATCACGTATGCGCATGATTGCATTCGATGGCGCAATGTGGTCCAAGGTATTCCAATATTAGAACGGTAATGAATTAATAATCCGTTCATTTAATAAGGAAAGAAGAAAGATCCCAATATCGATCGTTTGGTTTACGTTTTTTCCAAGATTAATCAAGTTCCAATTCGCTCGTATGTACATCGAATACGAAGAGCTGTTACGTGTTTCGTTAGCGATAGTCGGAGATTAATAGTCGAGGCGCGACGTAGGAAATTTACCTGGAATAGTCTAATCGATATAATGGAGAGAATACAGTGGCTTATTCCTGCGATGTATCGTGCCAAATCTTGATCCTGCCGCGGGCGATTCTACGATCCTTATAAGAGTTATTTGTCGGAACGTATTGCACGTGACTGCGACTGCTATTCGGAGCGAGAGCCGAGAGTCTTGCTCCCGGTCGTAGAGCAGCAGCAGACCGGGCGATTTTCATTTAGACTTCCGGCCTGCGTCCCGGACTCGGTAGGAATTCCGCCGTCGTTGCCTCTGGAATTTATCGTAAACGGAAATATTTCCGAGACGCGATGCGAGGATATTAATTTCCCCGGGTGCGCGCCCCGTTAATGCGTTCGCGAATGTCCCGCGCGCGCACTTGATTACCAATAACGCGTTTCGTTGCTAGTTGCATTTTATCTTGTGGTAATTAATATTACGAGTCGACATAATCCACTACACACGGTGCACGTACGTGTGTACGCGCGTCACATCGACCAGTGGGGAAATTATTTACGAAAACATATTCACGAATCTGTGCTACGTTCGGCAATAATTTGATATCGACGTTGCGGGTTTAACAACGCCCACTAATTAAATTAAAGTGGTCATTTGCGCGGGATAATACGATACACTGAGATGCGAAATATTTTTAACCCGCTAGATGCTTTTAGGAAATTAAATGTCTGTCCGTGCAGTACACATGTATGTTGCGTTATATATTGTATTTAAAACGGCGAAGAAATTTGTTCGAGTCTGTTCCGATTGATTTTATGAAATGAGATTTATTTTAGAAAAGTGTGAAAAGAGCAAGATAGATCGATTGCATTACCATCCGAAACCTTCGTGCACGTCTGTGTGGCTTCCATGCGCTATGCATAAGATGCATTTTTCATTTAGATTCGTTCGCTTTCTCGTGGCATTCCGGCTAGTCGAATTCTCGCATTCCGCAATTTCCTCCGCGCGTAAAACGAATTGAAAGGCACAATTCTTCCACGAGTAGAATTATCCGCGCAAAAGGCATTATCGATTTTTGAATGTCCCCGTCGAGCGAGTGGCAAAAATTTTTACGTCTATTCGTATATCGCGTTCGCAATACCAAACACGTCGATTAGCATCCTCTGAAAAAATTCAGCTCGCATCCCGCGCATGATTTTGATACGTGAAATAATTGCCAGGACGTTAGAATTATTCCCGGTACGAGGATAAAAATTAAAATCTCACGGAAATGCTCGGTAAAATTGAATAAATGGTCGCGCGAGAATCGCGTCGGGGAAGAGTACAACTACAACGACGACGACGACGACGACGACGACGACGACGACGACAGCTATGACGAGCGACGAACGACGAGGAGTAAGAGGGGGCGATTAATTTTCTTCCTATCTACTCCACCTTTACTCCTCGATCTCTCGAGAGCTCCTTTTATACCTTCCCCCCTTTTTCGTTTACTCTCCTTCGCGCAACGTCAACTCTCATTCTTTACGTCCTGCTCTTTAAAACCGATAAACACATTTGCTCGGGATCTTCTCGCTGGCCCGACGATTACCGGGAATGCGTCTATGTAATGCGATAACGGATTAAATTCAGCGGGAAAAGCCTGCTAACGATCACAAAGTGCGCGTCTCCGAGCAAGTTTATTAATAACGACGTAAAGAACCGTGAACGTTCGGAGCGTCTGAATATTTATATATTCAGATTTTTTTGTTATCTATGACGTGATTTAAAGTGCAAGCAAGCTACGTACGTTGAAGCTCAACGAATACATTCTTGATAACTTGTCATCTCATTACAAACATCGCAATCGCTCTCTACAACCGTAGAGTCAACGATTTGAAATTTTTATCGACAGGTCGATCATCGTCTAATGCCATTAAGAGACGGCATGTAGGGGTAAGAAGAAAACGAAATGAAAGGCGTGTCACCTTTCACCGGCACTCCGCCGCCGCTACGTGGAAAGGGCGCGGTGCAAAAAGGGCCATTAGTACCTGCGACAGAAGGCTCGTTTTTTACGATTATTTATTTTATCTTTTTCTGCTTTCGTAGTTTTCGCTTAATGAAACTCAAATCTAACGCGATGGATCGATCGTTCGTTCCTGTACGATCGGACGATTCGCAGTGAGCAATTTTCGTGAATCGTGCGCAAGTTTGCTTTCTTTTCGGAGGAAAAATTCTCTCCGTCGAGCTTCGTGGAAGACAGAGAACCGTTGCGACTCGATCGAAATTGAAAGATCGCGCGAGGTTATCGTTCTCCGGTCCTTGGTGTGTTTTACTGCGTTATGTTACTGCATGCTCGGCTCTGCGTTTACCGTGCAAGAAGCACTTAACTTGGTTCGTGCGTTTTCTTACGACCACCCACTTACAGCTTTAAATATATTTACTTAGCACGCGGCCGCCCGTACCTGTCCACCAACACTCGAATACGCCCTACATGTTGTTCAGCCCATCCGCTGCAACGCTGCATTCCGTCGTCACACACACACACACACACACACGCGCGCGCGCGCGCGCGCACACACACACGCACGCACACACATACCGATGCAGGCGGGTAGCCACTTACGAAGCTGAATACGGCTACATGTACGTAGTGTACCCCTGGAGAGCCATCAGCTATGATCCGTTCAACGCTTCCTAGTGCACGAGAAGTACGTCATTTCAGTGACAATAACGCTACAATCCGCGGGAATGTGATTTTAAAACGTTCGTTTGAAACAGACATGAGAAGTAATGTGATAAGATTCAGTTGTATAGATTAATCAAATTAATCAGGTTATTTCCCGTCTGAGATTCTCGCGTATAAACCGCGATGGCTTTGCAAATGCGGACGCAACTTTACAGACGCGCCGCAGTTTCGCCTACGCCGCGCGAGTGCGACGAAGCTCTTGTAAACGCAAGAATCTCAAGTCTATCACAAACGTGGGATCCCTCGTCTGAGGCAAAGCCCGCCCGCCGCCCGCCCGCCCGCCCGCCTTAGACGACCGTCTAGCTCTCGCTTTACGGTAGCTTTACGGAGCAGCAGGCTGCCTCTGCCTGCAAAGCTGTACCAAGTTACGACTCCCGCTACGCGCGCTGCACCGCGCGCCGCGCACCGGCGAGCCTATGTGTGGTGTCAGTGGTGTAGTGGGCCCTCTCAGAACCGGTCTTACTACACCGCGATCGTTTCTCCGGTACCTTATAGATCGTCCGTGAGCCCTGCTGTCGAAGAAGACGCTGCACGCCCAGCGACTTTCTTTAGCGACTGAATCTAGCCGCTTCGCGGAAACCTCCTCGCAAAATCCAATCCAATCGGATAACTGGACAACCGGATCACTCGAGCGATCTACGAGATATCTTCTCTCTCGGACGCGATTGATATCGCCGTGATATTGTATTCTACAGAATTTTAAGCAACATAATTTGAGGATTAGCCGAACCGTCTAGTGGCCCCCACGGACGAATTCCCTTTAATCCGTTCGATAGGATTTAATGTTTCGCAACAGATAATAACGGTTCAGAGAGGATTCGTGCTTGCGATAAGTTTGTGACGATGTATAGAATTGAATCGACATGGTCTTAAGAGGATTTCATGGACAAGGACTTGATGATAAATATATGTATAGAAAATTTATTATAACAATTTTATGAAAAGAATGCAAATATGTATTATTACACATATTTATATGTATACTGGAAAAAGAAGTTTTGCCAACACCTACCAAATGTTGAATGAAATAATGCCAATTAAATATTTGGTTAATATCATGAAAAATATTATAATTTTACTTTTTTGAATATTTATCAAAAGTAATATTTACAAAATATTTAGAAAAGTAAAATTATTTTTAGTTATATTAATAAAATATAAATTAATTGGCATTATTTCACTCGACATTCGCTAGTTATTACCAAACTCTTCTTTTCAATATAGGAATGTAAAGATAATATAAAGAAGAATAATTTACGTAGCGTATTATATAATTGCGCAAATACACGTTTTAGTATTCGTATTTAGTATTCGGCATTTTTTTCGCTGCATCCATTATTTTTCACGAAATGTCGTGTGGGTGCTTTGAAAATATGTTGTCTTTAGCGAACGGTCTTGGATACATCGCATCAAGTTGCAGACATGTGCACTTGCAAATTACGTTCACGTGCATATATACATACATTTAACGCATATGCCACGTGTATCTCTAATGCATCGCATACGAGAGCTGCCGAGATATCCGATTAGCGGCGGCGAAACTGACGAAAGCTCGCGGAATGCCTGCGAATTCCCGCGACAGATTTCGCAGTATTGTAACTAGGTATCGAATAGGATGGAAAGGTGATTCGAGTCGTTGAATAACGTATGAGCGACGGTGCTACGCCCCAAAATGGCAGTCGATACTTAACGTTTAACGCATTAATGTCGATGTAACGATACACGCCGCTACATTATATAAATTTTTAATTTGCGCGCTTAACACCCCCGACGATTTTTAGGAATTAACGTACAAAAGCTCGTGACTAAGCGTATTACGCTAGCGGAGGAGATATCCGATTAGCGGAGCCAGCGAGCCGCGCAAAACCTTGTTGAAACTCTCCTCCCGCGTTGATCTTCCGGTATCTTACGTACGTGTGCAGGCGGCGCGCCTACGTAAATATTTACATCCCTACGGCGAAGTCTCTCGTTGCCGGTTACATTTTCGTGTGCCATACCGCCATGCCGCTATGCCGGCGAGAAATCGGAAAATTATACGGTGAATTTAGTAATCGTGCGTCTTACATTTAACGCGTGTGGCCTCGGTGCTAACCGAGCACTAGCGATGGTCTCGAGATACGCGCGTAAGAGCATCCGATTGAGAGTGCAGATTGTGCAAATCCTCTCGCGACTAAGTATCTCTTCTCTCATGCAAGCGTACAACCTTGCGTAAATTCATGGACGGATACGTGTCATGTCTCTTTTGAAACGCGTTTGAAGATAGACTGAGGTCACGTAATTGCTAGATGGCGAGCGTAGAGTGTGGAGGGTGGAGTCTCGGTGGTCGCGTTTTCTTCCTTTTTTTTCCTTCCTTTTCCTACGCATACATCTACGAGCGCGCTTAAGCCACGCCGTGATCTCTCTTTCTCGTTACAGGTATACTAAATCGAGTTGACCCCTTGAACTTCGTAACTTTGTTGGGAGTTTACTCGAATTAGCCGTAACCGCCGCGCCAAGACTTCCTCTTCTAGTGCACGACTTCTTCGCTGCATTGTATTTAATTTCCTGTCGACCAGCGTCGCTCAACGTCTTTTTGCATAGCGCGGACACCGAGGAAGGGCACGGGGGGGGGGGGCTGTAACCGCGTAAATACGACCGCTACGATAGCAAGAAACGTGTTTAATTTCCTGTTTAGTCACGTGACATCTCTCTGCAACCCTACCATCTAAAATCGGCCCCGCGGTCATCTCTTCCACGAATCGTACGTTCAAAAAGTCTTAATAAAAGATTCTTAGGAAGCATACTGTACAAGAGCGCGCGTTGGTGTCGTAATTTGAGACTCGCTCGTTATCTTCTGAAAGAGAGAGAGAGATTGGTGCTATCGAGAGTTCGGCCACCTTTGACTCCCACGCGATAAAGGTAACGTGGTTTATATTCGCGCACAATATATATATATTCGCGCACAATATATATATATATATATATATATAGAGCGTCGATTGGCATTTCACAAAATTTTACCGAGTTGTTTGCCAATCCGTCGCACCATTAAAATAAATATTAATTGTGTTACAATATTACATATGCGCACGTATTATAATCTTGCGTTTGAAAATACAAAGTATTGCGTTTCAAAGCCGCGCGTATGTGTCGCGAGAGATGACACATTTGTATAATACCTGCATGCGGTACGCGTGGTTATGCATAATTACGAAACACGACACAGTGATTTAATTAATTCGCATAACATTCGCGCATACAAAGTTTCCAAGATGCTTATGCGCGAGTGAATGGCGCCTACCTGGTGTCATCCAATCTACAACGCATACGTCTTGCGGAAGACAACGGCGCGGCAGTGCGGCGGTGCGGATACGAAACAATTTGCCATTTGAAACTCCTTAAATATGTACATAAAAACGATATACTATATTTGCAATTATTAATATTCCAATAGACTGTCTTTCCGGCTTGTCGGTGATGTAGTTAGCAGTGTGTATCCACGAAACTCCATTTTTATTTTATTTTATGAAAAATGCTTGCAAATTCATGTAAACGAATACGCGAGACGTATCATTTCTGAAAGTGACCGATTTATCGATACTCTTTACCTATCATTATTGTACGTGGGTTTGGCGTTAAAAAGTGAACGAGCAGAGGTGGCGTGATTTAGACTTTTAACCGGGCCACGATACTTTTGTTTCTCTTTTTGCGCGTGCATCCATGGTCCGCGAGGAGTATGATCGCGTGCGCGCGGGCGATCCATTCCGAATTTCATCGCAGCTTTCAGTCGACCGTGGCTATAGACCATTTTTTTCTATTTCGCCGCTCGTTGCATTCTTCTCCCGTGTGCAATATCACGCTCGTACTCACCAAACGGCCGGCTGCATCCGTCAGATAAGCCACGTGTACTCGTATCGACATTCATAAGTGACGCGCGGTTCGACGTCTATCGTTGGCAAACAAATGACGCGCCGTGGAAATAATGAATGAAAAACGAATGAGGATCTTTCCCAAAAAATTCGTCAGCTGAAAAAAAAATCACCGCCCATTTGCATATGTATTGCGTCGATACAACGACTGCATATATCGTTTTTATCAGGATTAAAAATAGTTATTGACCAACCGAGACCGGATTCGATATCTTACGTATATGGACAGTCGGCCGAAAACCGCTGATTAGACTATCGTAATTGCGCCCGAATCGTGGTAAACAATTGGCTATAATCGTAAAATAAATCGATAATGTGGACCATTCGCTCGGCACGACTCTGATTTAGAGCGACAGAGACACGATTTAATGCCATAATCATTTACAGACCGCTTGTATCATTTCCAAAGAGAATATTGCCGATAACGTTTGTGTTATGAACGGGCTCAGTAATTATTATTAATTAATACATTGTGCGCGTTTCTCCGTATAATTACGAGTCACAACGGTGACGAGCGTTTTGCATATGAAATTTCCCAAATTCTTTCTTTGTGTCTGTATCAAAAAGATCTCTCTTTCTCGCGTGGCAAGGAAATTTAAATTAATGATGCGTAAAAAGAGTAACAATAGTATGCGTATTAATTACGCGTATTAACGTTATGCGTGTTATTTGCGAATCATGATTAAACGCCTAACGAAACAACGTGTGTATTTTTGGTATGTGGCGCTTGAAGGGAGCTTTAGCCGCGATAATTATTTATTCAGCTGACTTGACAGTGACAGAATACGCGCGTACTCGCGCATGTGCATCCATAAATCGAGGGGTGCGTATAGGGGTGGCGGATAATACGGGTCGCTTTGACGCCAAGTTCGCTCGTTGGGAGTTGATGACAGTCTGGACGACAGGGAGTGTTTACGATTAAAGCAAAAGACTTTACGCGTGTGTGGCGTATTGTTCTGTATGAAATCGTCGAACACTCGAAATTTTATTTCGTCAAATCAACTGGTAGCTGCTCGGTGATTAATTTATTATCTTTCAACAAGTAAACAGATTACACAAAATTATAAACAAATTTAAAGAAATATACACGCGTTAGTTTTCTATAAATATATACTTTTATTATATCGAAATTATACTACAGCACTATTCCAATAACCGTAACAATACAGCTCGGAGGTCAATTCGTGATTCCTTTGTCTCTAGGCGCAATGCACTGCTACATTCCGTATTTACGAAATTAAATCGTTATGACACCGGTGGAAACGAAGTAATTAAATCTGCTCAGTGTCGACCGCGGGGTGCACGGGCGCATAGCCATATGTATTTTATAAGGGTATACCGCAGAAACGATACGAGCGTAAATATTATGCGCGCGGGTGCACGGGGGATGCAATAGAGCTTCTGGTAATAAAACAGAGCGCGTAGAATATCAATGCGGAAGCATTTGCATGCACGAAAAATAGAATATTAAACGTATCTGTATTTGTTACCGGTCGGCTACAGCACGCGCAACTATTGTATCAACTATTCCCATTTTCTTGTAACAGAAATTTTATCGGTTTTAATTTTACGGTCGAAGCGATACATTCGTTCGATGCAAGCTTTCCGTTGTGACGGGGAACCTCTTTGAAAATCTCATATACAACGCGCGGTGCTTCCGCGTACATCGGCTTTATTAAATCTCGCCTTCTATTAAATCTCGAATTCTCATTTCCATCTTAATTTATTGTTTTATTAGTTTATTATAGCTGTCGGTGCGTTGTGTGAAAGTTATTCGGTTGAACTGATAGCGTTGCGCGTAATGAAATATAAAATACAGGCGAGATATACAGAGCGAGACCAGAGAGGCAGAATTTTTTTTCCTCCCATGTTGGCTTGGCAGAGTAACATAAACGAGACGTGAAAAAGCTTCTCGCGGTAAATGTATTGAAACGGAACGAAAAATGTTGCGGCGCTGTCCTCAATGAGACACGAACGATGATCGGTTTATCGACTTGAGGAAAGAAGGAGCGCGGCTTAATTGAAGTAATTAAGGCAATTAAGGCTCGGCATGCCGCAGCAAGGTGTGCATAGCTGCATAACCGCGCATAAGATTCTCGTACGTGGCGCGTGGCGCGTGGCGCGTGGCGCGCGTGACGCAAAATTTCAGCCTCTCAGTGGCAGCAGCACGACGATATTTTTTGGTCGCTAAAATATATAAAGAGGAGAATTGCATTTCTTTTTTTTTTACATGGCAAAAAATCGAATGCCTCGCGAGACGTGTAGCTCGCGCTTCACTCTGCTCCCGCGAATCAGCTTGCTCCGAGAATATTGCATACTCTCGGCGATGCGGTTGCTGTTCTCTGGCACCGAGCGATGCACCATTTTTTTTTCTTTTTTTTTACGAACGGGGTAAGCCTCGTCGCGCGGCGCGAACGGCGCGGCGAGCCGTTGTGAATCGAGCGCGAAACATCGATTCTCAATTTGGCAGCGAGCAGAAAAGCGGAAAGAGCGTCTCCTCGCTTCCTCAACCCCGCCTCCATATTTCTCCCCACTCGTCCCCCATACCGATCCCTCGTTCGTTCCTTCTTCCCTGTCCATCGATTTGAACGTCACTCAGCCGTGACATGGCTTTACTCGCTTGCTCACGAGAAGGGTTTTCTACATTTTCCTTCTTCTATGATTCTCCCCCCATCTCGCACGCCCTCCTTCTGTCTACGATTCCACGATCGCTTCTGCTACTTTGTTTTTTTGTTTCTCTCTCTCTCTCTTTCTTGCGCAGTCCCTCCATCATTGTATATGCATTTGATGGAACGCAAGATGTAAGATTTTTCCATCGCTTCGTAGCTACGAAAATCGCGTAACAGCGGGAGAAGGG
Source organism: Solenopsis invicta (assembly GCF_016802725.1). NCBI lineage: Eukaryota > Metazoa > Arthropoda > Insecta > Hymenoptera > Formicidae > Solenopsis > Solenopsis invicta. The sequence goes on from NC_052667.1 coordinate 28,502,161, forward strand.
AAAGTATGAGGATTTGTAGGAATCACACGAAATTTATTTCGCGATTATTCTCTCTTTCAGTAATTCGCGCGTTAAGCGATCTCTGGATTGGGCGTTGTTCTACTAATTGGCTAATTAACGCCCAGCTATAAACCACAGCGAATCGGTCGATCGAGACTAGTGAGACTCTTGCGGTGAGATGTTCGATCCGCGGGTCGACACCTGCTTGTGCATGCACATATTGGAGGTTTCGTACAGAGAAATATCAGGAATATTTCAGAGATTCGATAGTTATAGGACGAAGAATTATTCGTCGAGAAACAAGAACGTTTTGCGTAAAATGACGTGTATCATATATTTCGAACATTCTAAACACGCGTGGTATTTACCACCAAGAAAAGTATGACAATTTTACAAACGTGTGCTTCCGGTACTTTTGTACGAAGATAATACCTTGAGTGTACGATCTTCCTTTGGTGTCTCTTGTATCGTGGGCGCAACGAGCGCAACGGGCGCGATCAACGATTCCGGCGACTTTGATCGGCAATTGGGAAATTACAGGAATTAGGTCCGGTGACGTCAGCCAATCGGAGAACATTACCGTGATTGGACATTTAAAGTTGCCCGAAAGGAAGGTCACTTTCGTGCTCGCAAGGCGCGCATTTGGCCGAAATGTTGTACGTGCTACGATGCGCACTCGTTGCGACTCGAATCGTCCAAGAGAGAAACGAGCGCGAGATGAAATAATTTTCAATATTATACTTTAAATACATTATGTAATTAACTCAATACGTTAAACGCAAAGTGATTCAGCGCGAAAATGGTTGTCTATTCGTAAATTATCGAGCGGCGCGGCGTAGTTTGCTCACGAAACGTTTTTTTCCCTTGTTTTATACACAGAAAACTGCAATGCGGAAATTTATTACATAATTACGCGTCTCACGAGTACATGTTTGCTCAATTTATCGCTGTATCGCGATCAAGGAACGCGTCACTTTTGACATACTTATCCGTTAAACAAACTATTATTTAACGAGGATTACAGTTTACGTTTACACATCGTGACCAGCTTTCGTTCATAATTACATAAATTACTCATGCAAAATGCATTTGTAATCTTACATCATCGTGCATATCTTCCTTGCTATTTTTTTTCTTCTTTTTTTTGAAGGAATGCTAAATTGTCACGATCGCACGTGCGAACGGCCGCAAATATTTATAATATCCGTACGGTATGCATTTCGACAAACAGCACGAACCGACCCGACTGTTATATTTCGTTCTTGTAAACAGCCTGGCTTGAATGACGTTTCGAATGTAGCGCGTTTATGTGTTTTGGAACATAGAAAAATTCGATATATTTTTAACTCGGAGAGAGAAACGCGAAGGACCGTTAGCGTACGTAAGGTCGCGAGAATGGATCGGTCTAGTCGCAACTACGACATGGCATGGCGGTCGACGAGCTCTTGTGTACACACGTCGATCGTTAAAGACGTCTCGTGGCCTCTCTCACGCCGCGGCGCAGCGCGGCGCAGCGCAGCGCGGCGCGACGACCCGGTGACGATTTCTCATTGGATCAATGGGATTAAATTGCTTTTCCATTAGCGGCCATCGTCCGGTTTAAATCAGATTTCCTCTAATCGAAACTGTCCCCGTCTTCGCGGAACGCAAACGCGGAAAGTGCACGCTTCCCACCCCACCCGGTCCCCGATTTTCCGATTTAAATCCGACGCGCCGGAAAGCACCCGAGGCACGTAAACCTTTGGACACTCTGCACCGTGCCACGAGAAGAACGCGCGCGCATTGAAAAATCGCCAAGTTTAATTCGATAAATTTACGATTTTTGCACGCTCAGGGCACAACCCGTGCTGCACTAAATCACTCCTCGTATTTGCTAAAAGGCGCGGAGCTCCAAATGGTCCGCCTATCACGGTCGAATAATTAAGTCCCGTAATTAGCCAAATTAAAAGCAGGGAGATTACGTCGGAACGAGATTAGCAATTATTCACGCGTGTGCTCGCTGTTAGAAACTGCACTCGGGTTTACCGTAGAAGCTATTTTCTCGAGTATTATACAAATAACCGGATACATGTAATATTAGAAAATCACTCGGTAGCAGTACTGCCAGCACTCGCGTTTGCTAATTGAAGAAATCGTGACTTGCGCGAGGGAGGACAATTTTTTTTATCATTCTCTCTCTCTCTCTCTCTCTCTCCTCTTCTCTTCTCTTTGTTTCTTTTTCTCAGCCAGTAAAATTATATCGCTTTATTTTCCTATCTGTCAACATGTCGAACGCAAGCGCATCTCTCTTGTGCACTGACGTCACTTGTCGCCTCTCCGGTAGCTTTGAACGCGAGTTTAATAATAATGGATCTTCACCAATTCAAGGCCGCGGATTACCTGGTGCAAACTTTGATTGAATTTCAAGTGAGAGGCGTCGCGGGTACAACAGGTCACTGATCGGAAATTTAATTCGCCGCGAGGCGAGAATAAGTCAACGACAACGATCGAGCACCGGTCTGTTGACGCGCGATCAGCAGATTGCGAGAATTGGCGGTTTATTTTTCACGTACGTGCTCATCGTAACTTAAAATCGACGTGACGAGACGACCAAGTTTCTCGGGTGATTATATGCAAGGAATGTTCGACGTATGCGCTTCCTCACATGACTCAATTTTTTTTTCTTTTTTCTTCACTCCAAGACTCGAATCTTAATAGGACTAATTAAAAATCTCTCGTCGCGATGCAGAAGAAATCGGCGAATTAATCGTCGACGTCGTTGGTGGTCGCGTAAAGAAAGTAGAGAGAGAGAGAGAGAAAGACGAAGAAGCGAAAAGGCGAAAGGGCTCCACGAGGAATGAAAAAGGAACCTAAAGGTCGACCGGTCCTGCCCCCGGTGCTCGTGCGACGAGTATATAAAAAAAAAAAAAAAAGAAACGTATCGCATTCGCGCATACTGCCGCTTCTGAACTTTATAATAAACCGAAGAACGTGCGCGCACGCTTCGCTTCGAGGGATAGAGAAAGAGATAAATAAAAAGGTAACGTGTAATCTTAACGTGCTACACTCAAATCGTTGAATTAATTGTCAGCGCTGTTGGTGGTCGATGCGCCAAGGGAAAATTAATAACGTTAAGAAGAGAAGAAGGACGGAAATCAATTGAGAAGCGACTGGAAAGAAGCGAGTGGGACAAAAGGAATCGGGAGTGACTTGGTTACGACAGATGGTAATTAATTTGTTTCGGAAGAAGTAAAACTCTTTTTATTTCACACGTATATGTGTACATGTATAAAATAATAAGATAAATTATTCGTACTTGAAGATATTTCGCGATCGAAGTGGGATATTTATTATATGCGGTAAATTTTTCTGAAAAGTGGACGTAGCGACGTCTCGTGCGATTTACGTTCTTGTAAGACGGGTTTATCTGGCTCTTCTCTCTCGGTGAAGGCGAACGCGAGCGCGAGCGCGTTTGCGCGCTCGCGTATATCGCATGTCCGCGATTGTCGCGAAAGACGAAAGAGCGTGGTGGAATCTCGGCCCGCGCGCGGAAAAAGGAGCACGAGGAAGGGCAGTCTTTTCATGTATAATGCATGAACGACGGGCGCCGCGCCGGAGGATTCGCGCGGCGACAACGCCGAATTATCCACGATCGGATACACGCCGCAGATCGAGTATTTTTCAGCTAAATTGCATGTCTACCTCGTTCCCGACGACGGACGCGGCGACGCGACGCCGACGTTCATTCGAAGCGATAGACCGACACTCGTCCCCGAGACTTTCTTTCTCCTTGCTCTGTCGGCGCGGCGCGCGGCGCGCGACGCGGCGAGCGGCGAGCCCTCTTCAATCGGGCTCCCGATCGATACTCGCGAAAATGCGATGCTTCTCTTACCAAGTTTTAAAAATTGCTGAAAGGTCTATTATCGGAAGTGTCACTTTGAAGCTGTCTACTAAACTGCCACTGCCATCCTTTGCATACTCTCGAATGAAATATGTAGAGGAATTTATCTTTTTTGTTACGTAGCCTCGTTTCCTCTGATTTTGTTGCTTCAGTTTGCAACAGTAGCTGTGTGTCAGTTTAAAGTTAGCTGTGCAGCCATATGGAAAAGAACTAAAAAAAATAAGGTTGTTTATTATTACATATACAAGCTGTGCAAGCTCACAAACGAGGCTTGAATTGTGAAACGTTTTACAAATCTCTTTTTTACAAACGTCGCAATAATGAAAGGAAACAACGCACCGAATAACTGACGGATATTACAGCGAGTATTCCCACGAATATCTGGGAAAAAGCTGCGAAGAAATGGTGAAAGGTATCCCTTTGTGAAAGAGCGTGCTTGGCTTTCGAGACTCCCCTTTTCTCGGTGCATGGCACGACCATTCCACGAGTCAAGCACGTGGATGGTAGATGGAGGATGGAGGCCTCTTCTGCCTTCCTTCTATCCCGTGTATTTTCTGTGTCGCGTCCCCTCGTTCGCGACGGGTCCAGCTTGCTGCGCTTCTGCTAACGAACCAATCGAAAGAAGGGGCATTCGACCACGAATTTGGGCAAAGCGCAACGAATGCGCTGCAGTGAGATGCAGGCGTGCAGGCGTGCAGGCGTGCAGGCTCGATCGTTTCCTTTGATATCGCGTTTCATATCGAGCGAAACGATTAATAAGCACGTAAGTGCGTTCCGCATCGCGGATGCGCACATGAAACGCGAATATTATTATTCTACGCGGAATCTGCGCTATAGTAATTAAACTATGCGCTATTGATATATGCTAATGAGGCAATTATAAAATCTACGCGCCGCCGATCTAAATACGAGAACGGTGCTTTAATTAGGCTCGCGTCCCCCGATATGTGGTCAATTACAACATAGTAATTTCGTGACGTTCTAATTGCCCGTTCTCGCACAGCAACTCGTTATATGTGACTGGTAACATAATCTTCCGACTTACTATGCGCCGCACATGTGTACGGTTGCCATCCACTATGCGCGTTGCACTCGGAAATGCACTGCAACTCTCTATCGCTCGATAAAGCCAGGAACGGTCCAACGCGAATCTCTCGTCGATGTTTTTAAGCGCTATTTATATGCGCTTGGCGTTGTTAGTGGCACACGAGCAAATTCGTTCGTTGCGTTGCGTTTCCTTGCGCTGCTCTTGGAAAAGAGAAAGAAAAAAGGGAGAACCAAAACTTTCCAGGACATTTTCACGTACACGTAAAGCGCTTACCTCGCTTTTTCTTATCTCGATATATGATCCGAGGATCTTGCGCACATGGAGCGCAACAGAATCGTTGCAGTGATTCATGGGGTGCACGAGAACGGTGTGTGATTCGTGAGCAGCGCAAGCAGGAAGTTTGCAAACGTTTAATCAACAATTACGAATCTCTCACAAAGGATCTCGTGAATCAATCTCGATCGACAAGGCGAAAATTCTCGTGCTAATAGAATCGCTTAATCAAAGAGGTGCGCAGCGCAATTTATTGGCGAATCAGACTCGACGTGGCCCGCTGCGATTGCGATTCCGTGGCACGATATCCGCAAAGCCGTTTCCTAAACGCGAGCGTACACGCCACACTCGCCTCGCGTACGAGCACGATTTCGGCAAGCGTCGATTTCGAACGTCGTAATAATTCATCGGGTTGCTCAGATTGCGGGGTACTTTGTATGCGAGACGTTCAATTGGAATCTTCGATGTTATTGGAGGCACGATTGCCTTCCGGCAAAATAGTATTCCGCCAGACTTGGTGCCCATAAATATACGCTCGTATATTTCGGCAATTTCGTTGCAATTGCATAAACGCAAGGTACGCGAATCCCCAATTTACCGATCGAAGCTCGGTAAATGAGTAACGAACGCGGTGGTAGCGAAAATTTGTCCGTTCGGAAGGCTGACGTTTGATTCCGCCTTTCCTTTGTAAAATGAAAAGGAAGATCCGACGGCGCGCGGCGCGGCCGTGAATTTCTTAGTTCCGAGTTGAATCTTGAATTCTACGTCGGAGAAGCCCTCGTCGTCGGAACACGGAGGTGCCAAGAGCGTTGGAGGCTGGCATCTCCTTTCGTATTGGCGGCGGTGGCGGTGGCGTCGGCGACTCCACTCGAGTATGTCTGTCGTTGTCATGAAAATGCAGAAAGCTTTGATTCCCGAGGACAATGCGCTTCGCCGGCGAGCTCTCTCCTCGAGCTAATGAAATTTCATCGACATCAGAGCCGGCGTCGTTGTGTTCGCCCTCGGGACTAGTATTCGCGCAATTCTCAAGAGGAAAAGAGAGAGAGAGAGACAAGTCCTTCGGCGTTTTCGGCGAGGATGCTCGAGCAGCATCCAACTACGTCTTTCCATTTCCCGAGACAACACCGCGGTTGACAATTTATCGCATGCCAGCTATTCGTCATGCACATATTCTCGCTCCTGCTGCTTAAATCCGGAACGGAACGCTTGACGCTGCGTCAGCAGAATCGCGAGACGACCAGTGGAAACAACAACCATACGTTTTAAAATGATAATGCTGATTTTGTGCAAGATTAATTTAAGCAACAAGACCCTTATCTTTTACGATTCAACAAAATTGAAAAACACTTTCTAACTAAATTCAGCAACGATCACCTGTTAGCGATACAAGCGTTAAAAGCGTGCGCTATTAGGTAAAATTATACTCCACGAGAAACATTGATACTTTGGGTTTGATTGTTAAGATCCTCGTGTCGCGTCTCGCCAGAATTATCCCGATAGCATCGCGAAACTCGCGGGTCAATTTCGCAGGTTAGTACACTTTCGCGGAGTTGCTGGGCATTAAACGGATCCGAAGAGAAAACTAGCGCCATTACCGCGGATAAGAGTGCCCGGTATTAGGCTGGCGTTAGAGAACGGCAAATAGAATTATACGCGGGGACACTCGGTATCGTGCCGAAATCCTACCGAATTTCGCGTGCAAACAGGACCGCCGTTGTGCAAACCACTCGACGTTCGAGCACGCCGCGCCGTCGTTTCCGGATGAGATAGATGCACTCGCGTAATTTGGCATTAAGTCGATTCATGACGATCGATCGATCGAGTTACAAATGTGGCGCATTCACCGCCACATGCACGATCTCAATTTGATGGGACGTATGGCCGCGCGAACACGGACGTGCGCGCTGCCAAAGCCTCATACGATTTTCATACAATTTACCTTTCTTTAACTAAACTTAAATTCAATTGGTGTCTATTTATCTAAAAAATAAGTGCTGAAATTTAAGCGTACGATACACAACGAAACGCCGAATTTCGATCCGTTTTGCAGTCGTAAAATTTTGGGAAAATGAGATTTCGTTGTAGACAAATCCGCTGAAAACTCTGGCAATTTTTCATGCAAATCTTGCCCCGATATCCACGTGGAATGTTGTACACCCGCGAGAAATTGGGTCGTCCTTTTTAGGTCGCTTTTTGCGGATAATGGAACTTTGCATACATATCTACGCGTACACAGTCGCGCATTCACGCATAATTAGCGCTTGTCGCACGAACGCAGCTAGAATATGATAATTATTTGAGTGACGCATAAAATGCTTCGAAAAACAATAATTCCCGCTGGTCGTATATTTATCGTTAATAAAGAGAGATTACCGCCTTCAAATATAGTCCCTTGTATTACACGCGCGTGTAATATTCCGTCTGTGATTTTGTGCCTAATTTTTCGAGAAAGTGACGCATATAGTAACGAAGTACATCGTGCCTCGTGCTTCCCATTGCTCTTGCAACATCGACGAAATGACTGTTGTTTCACATTCTCCAAGGGTGAAACCTTGGTTTTCTCAAGAGGTAATCCCGGAGTCGTTAAACGCCAAGATCGCGGAATCGTTTTGCTCCTAAACGAAGCGCACCCACGATGCGATTCGTTAAGTCGAATTGCGGCTTGCGAGATTAAGAATGCCAGGTCGGCGGGAATTTTTGCGGTGCCTCTAGCGGCGAAGGCGGCGGCGGCAGCAGCGTCTTTGGTCTCCGAGGAGACGGGAGAACGCCATTCCTCGTCCTCCACGTACGCGAAATCCTGGTGCCGGAAGTTGGCCCTGATCCAGGTTGCCGTGGCGTCGTAAAATTTATCGCTTAATTGCTTTCGGCGGACAACGGCGGCGGCAGCGGCGGCGGCGGTGGCGCCCCGATAAGGAGGAATGTACCGATCCCCGACCGACACGGACAAAAGGGTGGCTTCATCGAGATTACCGTCACGTTTCTACCGATTCGCTAACCACCATCGTTCGCTCACCATAGTCTTCTATCTCTCTTTCTTTTCTCACCGACGCGGCGCTCCTGTTTTCTCAAACACTTGGATCCTTTTCATTCGCTCGCGAGTTCGTCTAATGTCGCTAATTACCTCACAATCAGTAGCGCAGCCAAGTTGAGATCCTGCGAAATGTGATTAAATAGAAATTAATGGGCTCGTGCCACGTGTGCGTTGAATACACATCCCGCTTTTTATAGCGACGAAAGAAAAGGTGCATAACGAACCTTTTTGTTGTAAATGTACAATTTATTGTGCAGTCCGTTATAAACTTTTACTAACTTTCGAAATTGTTTCTGTTGCAGGTAAGCTTTACTGCTGTATGAAAAGTTGACGTAAGTTACTCCATGAAATAATGAAATTCGTGGAAAGAAGATAAAGACTGTAGCACAGTATGGCGACTATCCCGCGGCCCGGAGAGACCGAGAGAAGAGGTACGTTAAGCTTCGCGCTAGGGTCAAAGTGCAATATTGAACTCCAAGTATCGATATGCACGCTGCAGCTGCAAAATTGACTCCAAGTACCAAAGCCTGTTCTGCCAGTGGTGAGGGAGGAGGAGGACAGAGGGGGCTCTCTCTCTCTCTCTTCCCCCCCTTCTCCCTTCGTCCTTCGTCTTCGTCCTTCGTCAAACCACCATTGCTTTAATAAGGCAGAGGCTTCGAAGTCTTCCCTGGCAATTCCTGCTTGTGCGTCAGGCATTAATAATATGGTTTCTCTATCCGTCAGAGTGTATTATGCTTGTCCCAAAGGCCCAAAACTTGCCTATATAGATCCTTTTCAGTGAAATCGATTTGCGAAGGAAATTGCGGACGCCAGTGTCCCTTCGATCGGCGAACGTAAGCAAAGGTTTTTCGTCGACGAGGGAATGGGCGAATATCTAATTATAAATCGCTTATCGATCTCGACGAGTTGTGCGTACTCTTTCTCGTCGTAATTAAAGTCGCAAACCGCATCCCACGCCGCTGCGTTCACAAAAATTCCATCACCGCAGCGCGCTTCAGACTTTAGCTACCGTTTGACTTGCACTAATGAAATATCGCGCTACATTAACGTAGTGCGCGCGCGCTGCTGCTGCTGCTGCTGCTGCTGCTGCTGCTGCTGCCTGCTACCGTTCATTTGCATAAAGCGGGAACGCGCCGCGTTCTCGTAGTCGAGAATGATTTAATTCGGGTATCAAGACCGGATGCGGGAACAAACGCTTTGTTACCGCTACTTTTGGCGTATCCCTCCACCCGCACGTAGCGTGGCCCTTCTCGAAATCGTATTTCCCCAAGTTAGTAATTTGTCGTCCTGCCGCGTCCTCCCTGCGTGCGCGCGCGCGCGCGCAGACGACTCGCTCCTGCGCTTGTTTCTTGCACTTAATTACTTGCATTAGTAGCTCTGCCGTCTTTTAGTTACCGTGAACATAGTAACGCGAAACTGGCTGTTCATCTTGTCTTCCATTTTCTCTCCTTTGGAGAGAGAACAAGAGAGGGAGAGATTAATCAAATTTCTAGCAAACGCATTTTAGATCCGTTGCACGTTTCTCTGCGGCATCCACGACATTATCACGGCTTTGTTTTAAAAGCCTTGCTTGTTTCTGCGATTTCGAACTTCTGGTATCCTCTTTGTCTCGATCACAGTTATCGTTAATACGAGAAATATGTAACGCCGACGATGACTTTGTCGTCGGGGGTGGCGTCAAGCGAGCGAAAGACCGGTCTGTTGTCTTCCAACGCGAGAGGCTGAGGAAACTACCGAAAAGTCTTATTAAGCCGCTGAATTCGCGCGACGTAAGACGGGACTAACCCATATTTGTTAACGTGCAAATACGGCAATACTCGCCTTCCCACGCCCTTTGCCAAAACGTCTCTCCCGAGATCTCCACAGGTGGAGCGACAAAACCCAATTTCCACGATCCGTACGCGGCTTAAACGTATTAACGTGGTAGTAAAGGGACGCGACACTCTCCTTTCCCCTATGTATATCTCAATTTCCTCCGCATGCTCCCGCCGAGTTTCCCCGATATTTTGGCAAGAGTTCGTCGGTAGACTCTCGCGCAAATATTTTCCAGCTCTTCCGTTTACTTAACAATCTCGATGGCTCGCTACCGTGCGGGATGACCATCTTCTCTCGGCGTACTCCCACTTATAATCCACTTTTTTAGAATTACACGCGAAATCGTGTTACACGTACACATCGTCCGTTGGATATAGAGTACAGTGAAACACTGTCTAATAAATGCGTATACGAATGGAATAAACTGAAAGTGTAAAACGCAACAAAATATATGCCTATTAACGTAATTAAAATCTAATTGATAAATGCTTTCGAGAGGAAAATGTTTTGATTGATATTTTTATTTTATTAAGTTGTTCTATAATTGTAACTTTTTTTTATTTTGTTCTCTATAACTATTTTTTGCAAAATTATAGGAAACTCGAATAAAAATATTAACTCGCTTCCGTTCGGTTTTATAGCTTCATCCAATTTCACATCAGCTGTGGCGTATCTGTTCTAGTTTCGCACATGTTTCGTTTTTCAATCTAGGTGTGAGTTTATATATGCATACGCTTATAGACTCGATATGAGATCAGACTTGAAAATGGCTTGCGATCTCCGTTTCTCTCCATCGGTGAAAATTTGCGAGACGTTTGGAGTTAAAATTGTTATCAAATTCCGAAATGTAAGTACAATCGAGTCATTTCCTCACAATACACAATTGAGGTGCCGCGAACTGCGAAGCGATTGATATTTAGCTCTTTGTACATAGGATTTCGCGATATTGGTTTTGCATTAATTTTTTTCTCATTGTTTCACGAAGCGATAAATATTTCATAGTTGCTCTTTATCATTAATACCGGCTATTTGGATGAGAATGGAGGCGGCCTGGATTCGAAATCAGAGCGCGTTGAACTGCATTATGCAACGCGCGGGATATAGCCTATAGGCATAATGCATTCTTTCACATTGCGCCGCCGCTGTAGTGCATACGCGAACTGCACATCGACGTTTTCCTAAACCGTCGCCACGTGACGGCAAACTGCTAGGTACGATATTGCCGATTCGCCGCGCCGCGCGCTTCGTGCCACGGTAAGAACTCTCGTCCGTATCTATCGGTAGATGCGGAAGCGCAGTTTCGTCGCGTGCATTAAAGGCGCGCCTCGCCTTTCCGCTTCCCAGGCGACGAGATCTTCCGGGCAGATTACGCTTTTCCGAATTGAGAGAAATACAATATTTGCGTTGCTCCGGCAAATTTCGCCGACACTGTTATCTCCGCGTTGCAACGCATCTCGTACCGTTAGACGCGAAAACTGATGGAGGGCAATTCGTACTTAATGACGTAGTGATTTCGTCGACGAGATCTTTGAGCAAAAATAGCAGTTTCTTGCGTCCGGAAGTGGCGACGGGCTCCGTTCTTGTCGCCCGATAAATTGAGTAAGCTCGGCTTTAATCGAATACTCGCGGCAGTGCCGCAGCAAGAAATAAAACAAGAGCCAGCTGGGAGGACGATTGAAAACGCGGTTGGTATCTCTTATTGCACTTGCTATTAAATTCGAATTTATCGTAACTCGAGGTATAACGTCGCGCGACATATACCTTTGCGTACGTGTATGCGTTCGTCGACGAAATCAAAATCGCGGAACGAAGGATTTATCCGCTACAATCGGCCGATCGAAATATAGCACCGACGCGGACGCGACGATAACGTTGTCCAGGCAACGTCGTTCGGCGAGGATATTAAATATCCTCGACATTTTTAGTTAAAAATATCAGCCTGCCGCGTTGCGAAACTTTGAGTAAATACGGCTCTATTTACATTTTATCTGCGGCGAGGGGGAGAGAGAGAGAGAGAGAGACACAGAGAGAAAGAGAGCTTTTTATTCGTGGTGGTAGCGCGCGTCACGGGCTTGTGTATAAATTTAAATAAGCTCTCTCGTAATAATTTACAGTGCACGCGGTACGCGAACTGTATTTCCGGCCTCCATTAAGATCTATCTACTTTTGCTCGTCTGCAGCAACTAGCGCGTATCTCCGATTTCTAAGTAATACCTTCTGCCTCTTTGACAACTTAATGATTAAAGACTGTTTCGTCGCGAAGGTCGTTGCGCGGATGTCAGATAAATTAGTCGGCTGCTGTAATACGAAATCCCATTTCAGTATGTTATTGTACGTTGTTGCATGTTTTCAGTCCAATCAAATCTAATCGAAATAATGATTTGCTTTGATCTTTACACGTAATTATCTGCAATTTTCTCAAAAGTCATATATTTGTTTCAATGCAATTTAATGAGAATAATGATCCGCGAAAAGATTAATTTCAAGAGTTAAAGGAGAAATCACGTCCCAAGCGATGGAATTTAAGTAAACGCGTCTGTGCGCGGCGCGCGGCGCGCGATTTATTCGATAGAAACGGCAGGCTAACCGGATACTCCTTGTTATTGCGTGACGTGTCGGCTATAAAGCCCCGACGAATTATGGTGCGGATTTGCCACGCGGAATAACGCTGTGCTTTCTCAAGTCAAACGCGGAAATTCAAGCGCTGTCACCCGAACGGAATCGGCACGGCGTATATGTATGTATATGCGCGACTCGAGGCGAGTTAAAAAATGAACGCGGAAAGACTTTGGACAATCGATAAGACTCGTCAATCTGTTCGTATGCAGTTCGGTTGCGGTACAATCGTAATATTAACGTCACTTACAACTTGACAAAAGCGGAAACTATTTTTTTTTTTTTTTTTGAAAGCCAAATTGCAAGCGGTTCTAATTAAAGTTTCACGGTCATGGAGATGTAAATTGCAATTAAAATCCTAGTTTTGCAAAATAATGACGCGAGCAGCGGAAGCGACTCGCGATACAAAAATCTCGATGAGCGTACGTTACAACGGCATCAATTATCGAAAACTCTCGAAAAAAGATGTTGTGATTGAGCAACGATGAAAACTTTAATGTACATTTATAGCAAGCAAAATTGCAATCGGAAAACGAATTGCGGTAACAAATAATTAATCCAGCAATAACGTATGTACGATATAACTATGCACGCGAAATTCATTGCACGCGACAAATTGCCAGGGCAGAAACGAACTGAACAATGTGCTGGAATGTATTGTTACATTGTGCAGAACTTTTGCAAGTTCAATTCACCAGCTCCATATGTCAATATCAGTTTTAATATTTATTAAATATGAATGTGTATATACACACATTAATATTTATAAAATATGATTTTATAGATATCCAAATTTATGTGTATATATGCATCGTATGAATACACACGCGTACAAACAGAATGTTAGAATTATACTTCACATTTGAAGATTGTATTACAAATAATCATAATGACTTGAAGCGGAACTATGATAATCTCACGCTATATCGTCGCACCACACGCGAACGCGAAAGATTAAAAAAAAAGGGCCTCCTTCCTTCTTCGCGTTAGTAATTCGGTCGTGATCGTCTCGCCATCCGCGAAATCGTTGCTTCGCCCGGGAATTATCGATAAAACCTACGGAAGAAAGTAATTGCTCCGGCAATAAAGTGGCCACCATCGCGTGCGGCAATCCGCAGAGACGACGACGATGACGACGAACGTAGTGCAAAACGAAAAAGCGTGAAAGAGAGAGAGAGAGAGAGAGACAAAAAATAAGGGATGTAAGGAGGGTGCCGGCGATGAGGGAGAAAGCGTTACAGCGGCTCTTTCGTCATACTCTCTATCTTTCTTCCTTCACTTTTTATTTGTTTGCCTCTCATCACCGGGGCCATTGTTCGCCCTGAAGATCGCCGTGGCGAGTTGAATGGCCCTTAAACAGCAGTCCGCGTGTGCCACTATCGTGCACAGTCACTGTACACTGTATGCGACGGAGAACACATACGTTGCGCCAGCGTGACGTTCACTTGATTATTGGAGCTGGAGACCTTCCTCCCCTGCGAATGAATAATCAAGGTAATCATGACTACCGAAATTAGTGATTACCGTATTAGATGATTTCGCTAGGAAAAGGAAGTGTCAATATATATTATTCGGCAGTGCCAATTCTTTCTTCTTTCATTCTTATTTATTTATTTATTTTTTTTTTTTTATTGCCGAGAATGCGAAAAGTAAGGTAAATGTCTCCAACTTGAACCTGAACATTTATATGGAAACTTAATAATTTCAAATTTTTTATAATAAAATTAATCTTTGTAATCTTTAAACACTTATTTTTTTATACAAATATTCACACAAAAAAATGAATTCTTAAAGAAATGCATAAATGTTTTAATCTAAGAATATTTTATGCTTAGAATAGCGCCAAGATTAAATCATTTTCTATTAAGAATAAATTATTTTTAAAACAAAATGAAAAGATATTCTTAATTGAAAACAAATTTTATTTTATTTAAAGAATAGAATTGCGTCCGTTTAACATTAAATATGATTGTATTAGCGTTATTTTTTCTTTAATGCAGGCGGATTTGCTGCAGCAGATTTATTGCACATTTCACTTATGTTGCTTGTGAGTAGCAGATTCACTGCGGCAGATCCGCCTGTGTGTACAGGCAACCAACGTTTCTCTATCGCTGTGACAAAGTCGACTGTTAATTAATTATGGCGTAGGTTAGGTAGGTTAGGTAGGACGAGCTAAATATTTTATTTATTTTTGAAAGTTTGAATCACATTTTGGAGGGATGCTCTATGAATATAATATTTTACTTATGAAACTGTCCTCACTTATTACATAATTATTGATAGTCTGTTTGAAAATGGATTTAATTATTACTGGTCAAAATAATGCAGTTGGCAGAAGTAAAATGTTATTATAATGTCAATCCGTCTATTAAATATGATTTTTTCTGAAAGACAGAAAAGAAAATATTTTATTAAATAAATTTTTATTTTTATATTAAAATTTAAAAATATTACACTTAATCCAGTGGTTATTAAAAATGTCTATTATTCTTTTGTATATATTTGCTCTTCCATTTTCTTTTTCTTTTATTTGTTATTTTAAACGTTTTCTTTCTTTTCTTTGTTTTTTCTTCTTTTAAAATCTTTTCTTTTATAACCCTCTTTTATACAAATAAATTTTTAATTTTGGTAAAAAATTAATAAATTAAAGTTTATGTGTCTCAAAAATAATTAGTTAAAGTTAAAAATTAAATTATTTAAAATTAACTCAAATTAAGTTAAAAGTTATCAACTTTATTATTTAATTTTTAATTTTTTAATTATCTAACCCTGCAAATGAGTTACGAAAAATTTGTAACATGGTGCGATGTAAGAAGTCGCTGCGCAACGAGAGACTTCGCATAACCTAATGCGCACGTGCACGCCAGTTAAATGCCCTCCCCTCTCCCTCACTTGGGTCGTTGACCGCGCACGGCCTGTAAGCCAGGAGCACATGTGCGCCGTCTGGGCCGTCTCCCCACTCTTCATCGGCCGAGAAGAGTGGGGAGACGGCCCAGACGGCAAGCACGTGCTTCTGTCTGACGCGGGACTCATTTTTTTATGTGTTTGTATAAAAAAGATTATTTTTAATATTATAAAAATTAATTTATTATGCACGATTGAACAGAGTTTATTTTGATGTTCTTAAAATTTCTTGTATTTATCTTATGAACGATACACTAAGAACAAGTATTTAGTCATTAAAAAGACGAGCGTTTTCGATTGTTACTCGTATTATTGATTCGAATGCTTTTTATTATTTTTGGATCAATTAAAAAATGTTTTATATTTTTGTACCTTTATAATAACGTTTTACATTTCAGTTAATTACAATATATAATTACATCATTTTATATTGTGAATCCTTAGAAAAATTCAACAATCTTGACTCTGCATCGTTACACGTTCGATTATTGGGACATTGACCTTAATATCGCGAAGCACTAAACAATTCCGATGTTAAATGGCAATTTCGAACGTGATTCAGTTTTTTAAGCGGATAATTAATTTTGCATCATTTGCGGCCGACCGTATTTAATAACGTTTTCCATTACGCTATTAAAGCCATTAATGTAACGGACACGGGAGCGGTTAAATTCGACGAGGAGAAATATGTAACTATTTTATTAGCGAATTGAGAGTACACTTGATTGTACTTTGTTAGCCAACGATGGCTGATAAACCGATACGTTAACTTTGTAACATTTATCGCGCAAACAGACCAATACAGCCGGCCAATCCGGAAGTTCGCGTTGGTTCGGAATACACCGCACGGTGGTGAGACATAAATGTATGCGTTTGAACATCAAATGTGAACGAAACGTGCGAAGCGATTCTGTTTGAATACAGTCGGTATCGCAGTGGTCATAAAATTTTTCTTACCAATATATCGCGTTATATAAACTGCGCGCGTGATAGATTACACGGTCAAACGCGCCTGCATCGCACACCTTTGCAAAACATACATTAAGCCGCTGACATTTATCATCCCGATGAAGTTATGTGACCGAGCGACGGAGTATCCCTATCGCGTGCGAGATATAATAGAAAGAGAGAGAAAATACAAAAGATAGTAACACGACGGAATATTTTCCACAGACGACCTCAAATATTTGCTGTTAATCTAACGAGCTGTCGAATCGGAAAATCCAGGTTTAAAATTTGCAGCGTAATCGAAGGGATGGATCGAAAATTCTCACGTTTGCAATTAAACTTTACCGTGATAGTGGCACACCGCCGTTAAACGGAAAATCGAAGACATCGCGTCGTTCCTCCTTTGCATTTGCGTTCGTTTCATGCCCGAGCGGCGAGCCAGCGAGCACGTCCGATGACAAATGACAGCGTCCGATCTCCGTCGTGACTCATCCAGTTTTATGAGTGAGAGTCGAAAAAATTGTTCCGATCGAAATCGAAACGATCCGCCCGCGCGTCCCGACGGAATCGCGCGTAAGACCGGGGCGCTTTCCGAAGGTCCGCCTCTTGAATAATGCAGAACGTCGCTGCGCGAGAAACGTCGAACGTGACCGAAATGAAAGGAAAGAGCGCGGGATGGTGGAAAAAAAAGGAGCAGCGAGAGACGAGGGGCAGCAACGTGTCTCTGACGCCGTGGCTCTCTCGGTCAAAGAACGCTTTAAAGCGAGTCTGATCCCCGCGGTCGTCTCGTGAATGACGAAATCGGAAGCGATCAGCGGAAGCTCGGAGAACTTAAGAGCTCGAGTAAAGGTACCCACTTCTTCCGGCGACACGGCGGCGGATCGTTTCTTTTTACCACGGATTATCGGGAGAAACGTCTTGAGAAAACGTGCGATTGAATGTTTCGCTAAGTAATCGCGCGCCTCGTACCATAATAAATGCATGTGATCTATCTTTACGCCAAATATGCCAAATAAAATAATTCTAGATAAAAAGAATCTACAAGTAAAATGTATCTTGTCTTTCGCCGATGGCGCACGGAAAAATGTCTGCGGAAGAATATTAGTCTAGAAAGCCGGTGGTTAGGTCCTATCCACGGGACTAATAAATGTCTCACGCGACGCTGACGCGACGGCGACGACGCGAATCGATGCGAATTCATTAGTCAGGCTCGCCTTTGTCCTGCGTTATTACGGAATTCGTGGTCCGTCCAGGCTTTCCGAGGCCGCTCCCCTCCCGATCGATTATGCAAAAACGCGGCTGACTCTTTTGATATCGACACAATATAGCCGATAAAAAAATAAAAGACACAGAGAGGTAGCGGAGAAAAAGAACGGCCGGATGCCGGCGTGTCAACAGGTCGATAAAGGGTTGGAAACGTGTGCACGTGCTCGCGCAAATATTTGCAAGTCCGCACCTTGCACATCCTTTTTGGACTCTTGCTTTTCGTAAATATGGATGCTGCTTTTAGAACGAGATCGAAATAGAATTAAAACGATGGAACCGAATGGTAACGACGATGGCGACAAAAATATTGGGGTGGAGGGGGGGGGTGGAGAAGAAGAACGTCTTTTCAAGTCAGAATGTTGAACGTAGAATTAAAATCAAAAAATAAAATAAACGTGTAAGAGATGGATATATTACCTCTCGGCTAAAATCTAAATTTGAAACGTGTAGTAAAATATAAATTTTTAACAGCGTCCGCTGATGGGATTATTGGTTGCGACATCTATATATACAATACAGGCTCCCTCGAAATGGTACAAAAAGAGTTAAATTGAAGCGTTAGCATAGGAAGTGAAGCAGAGAAGTGAACAGAATGAAGGAAAATTGTCGGGTAAACGGAGGACGAGGATTTCTATTTTCTTCAAGTCTGCTATGAAGCGGATCAATTTCATTTTCCCTCAAGAGTAGAAGAAAAACAAGCTCCATCTCTCTCTCTCTCTCTCTCTCTCTCTCTTCCTTGTCTCGTGTTGAGATGAGGAGACGAGCGAAAAGTGTCGACGGCAGAATACCTTAAACTCTGGAAAGTTGTTAATCTCGTTGCTTTTTTCTTTCCGTCGCGGTTTCGTTCGATACTCCAACCCCGACAGAAGCTTCTTCTTCCTCATCGTCCACCGACGTCGTCTCCGAGCGAACGTAACAGCGATCCCGAGTTAAAACGAAGTTTTGTTAAGAAAGTAAGCACAATTTATTCTCCCTTTTTTTTCCGAGCTTTCCCAACTGAGATTCGCTTCGACTTGACTGTCTCCAGCGGCGACATGGATAATTAACAATTTATACGAAGCCACAGTTAAGTAGTGCTTACTGTGAAATATATTGATGGGAACTTAAACTCTGCGCGGTGCAAATTGTTTTTCGCAAATAAATGAGAACTGAACATTTTATTTTCAATTTAAGACGCCATATGTATACTTAGATCAAAACGAGACTTACCTGCGAATTTTTTGAGGAAAAACGGAAAGACATAGAGACTAGATATAGTGGTCGCACATTTTTGAAAACATAATTTGGGAAAACTTGCAGAACAACACGCCATTTTAAATTATTTTTTTATGAAATTTAAAGCTGTCAGACGGAGAAAAGTATGATCTTTACAATGAAATAACTTGTTTATTCCTTTCTGTTTTTTTCATGAGAACTTTGAAATTCAAACTTTGTTAATTCAGTGCAATATGCAACAATCACTTAATATAATATTTGGAGGAATTTATGGAGATTCCAAGAATATAGCTCGCTGATTATAATCATGACTTGCTCCGGATGTTTCGAGAACTATGCGCAAGATTGCAGCAAAGTCTTACGTCGAGCGCTCGATAAAGGATTGTACAACGTTAAATGTGTATCTAAATCTTTGGAAAAGTATTGAAAATTGATTATGCACTTTGACTCGCGGTACTTATCTCCGGCATGATTTCCTGGTGGAATTAAAGACGATATTATAAAAGAGAAAGAGAAAAATAAACGAAGAAGATGTATATCCTGCCGAAAGAACTTTTCCCACACTACTCTCTGTCGCGTTTTTTCTTTCCAACCTGCAGAATTAAAGGCGAGCCGCCTCTTTGCCGGCTGCCTAATTAACTTGTTGTAACACCTTGCTGCTATCGGTCAAAGCTCATTCTTTTTCCACTTTGTCAGCCCTTTTCAACTAGCCATTGTTCGTTTCTCAGCAGATACGGATAGCAAGAGGAATATTTTCGCTTCGTTCGCAATATGCCATTCGCATATCCGAAACTATCGCTCCTCTCTTCCTTTCGCCTTTTTATTTCCATTTAGAACACGATACGTGTATTCTCACGACATTGATATATTTTCCTCGCAGCAATAACGCGGCCACATAGAGAATCGGAGAAAATGTTGAATGTTGCATGCTTGCGAATAAGCCAAATTGAATTGCTCACAATCAGTACTACGCGATAGGATTGTAATTTAAATTGCATTTACGTATCCGCAGATTGTGCCGTAATTAGATAATAACGGAATAACGTAGCTTCGGTTGGTGATCGATGACGGCGTCATTGGGCTAACATTTCCGTTTGGCATTTCGGGCTCGATTTAGTAGTATCGCTGGACACGCGACCGGACAGCTCTTGGGTTAAATTCGATCAGAAACGAATGGGAACGGCACACGCGCGCTCGCGCGCGCGCGCGCACGCCGGATTAATCGCAATTGTGACGTCGTGCGAAAGACATCTCGTCGTTTCATCGATACAACGAACGGTATAACGTGATTCGGTAATTTTCACGAACGAACCATGCGGTGTCGACGATCCGATTCGGTGCGCGTGGATTGGTCGCACTGAATTAATAGTACGAGAGACGAAACCCCCGTTCCGTCTCCCCCCTCCTCTCCCCCTTGCGTCTTGCAAATCGCCATGACATGGCGATGAAGCTCCGTATCTACTCTACCTAGTTTAGAGATTAACGTTTATCTTGTCATCGTAGATTTAATGTGAGGGCATTAGCGTTTAGTAGTTATTAGTATGGGAGTGTAATGTGCGCGCGGTGCTCTATACATTTGCGATAATCCCTTTACGTTCGACGCGAAGTAGCTGGATCGTTAAACTGCGAGCGAGATATTTTCTAAAGAAAAATTTAATGCGCTATGTCGAGATATAATGTTCCTTTATGCATTAACGCTTTCAAAGCCCGCGCGCGAGGTCTATAATTTTCAGTCTTGAGCAACCTCTGGCTATTAAACGAGCCTTGGATTAAAAATTCTCTAAAGAAGAGACACGGGCGAGCGTGTGTAGACTGTGTAGACGGCTTGAGGCTTGAGGCTTGAGGCTTGAGGCTTGAGGAAGAAAAGTATTCCGCGCGCGTGCGCCTTTAAACAAAAATGATCACCACAGTGCAATGTTGGCGAGATAATTCCGATCGCTATCGAATCCCATTAATTGGCAAAAATCCGCGAAGCCGCGAAGAACCGCTAATGAGTGATCATTCAAATTTAAATCTCGATCCTGTCTAGTCGGATAATGACGCGATATTATGCCGGACCTGCTCCTCCTCCTCGTCTGCGTTGGCCTCCTTTTGTAGCTTTTCATCGATGGATGCGCCAGAGAAAGAAAGAGAGGAGCGAGAGGAGGACGAGAGATTAAGGACCAATCGCACTCTTGTGCCGGCGCGATTAACGCCGACTGCAAGAAGCAGTCGAGATCCTCTCTCGCTGAAAGAAACTTTTTTAATTTCGAACATCCGTGGAAATTATCGACTAACTTCTCTTTTCCCAGCCGGGGTTTACTGCGACTGACTGCCCTCTGCCCTCTATTCGTAGATCCTTTGCCGCGGATACGTATCCGGCCGCTATTCAAATTAAGTGGAAAGTTCATCTCTACCGCTCTCGCTCGCGTAATTTCTCGAGAGATTGCGCGTACATTAGCGAAAAGTCGCGTTTTGCAAGAAAGGGTATCGCAGAGTAGGTACGCTGCGCTATGCTGCGATGCGCTGCGAACGATTGGGATTTGCGTGTCCCACCGATCGCCGATTAGAAAGTTGAGAATCGCCAACGGCGGGAAAAACTGGCTAGATCGAGAGCGAGAAACGAACGATACCGAGGACCATCGCGAGCCCAACCACGTGGAACGGCCGAGTTAATATAAACGCTATTATATCCCGTGTACTCTCGCCAATGTTCCTCGAAAATACCGCAAGGCCACTCTCGCGAAATAGATGACGAGTGCATCGAGCGGTATCGAGAATTCACGAACGCCAGTCTGCTTAATTTTTAATCGCGCGCGCGGCCGGTGGTTTGATATTTTCAGCTCGACTCCGCGGTTACCAAATTAGCGAAATTTTCACCTGGGGCGCCCTACGCGTAATTGCACAGCACCGATCACGCGCCGTTAGTTACATCCGTATTACATCGCGCGCTGGTAAAGATACGAAATGAAGATACACGGTAGGTAATGCGAAAAAAGTAGAAGGCGGCGAGTTATGGGTTACGGGCGACTCTGTGATTTCTTTATTTCGCCTCTCATTATGCTCGTTCTCATTATCCAGTTCTTTAAGATTTGGCTCGTCTCCCTGCTCCTCGTCGCATTGTTCTTTCCTGCCTTTTCCCGAAGCTGCGAAGGAGGAATATCAGTTGGCAATATTTTTCTTGCCAGCCGCGTTGTTACGGCAGGCCTATTGAAATTTACGATCTTCTTGTTTTATCAGGGCTCGTCGTCGTCGTCGTCGTCGTCGTCGTCGTCGTCGTCGTCGTCGTCGTCGTAACCCCGTAATGTCTAAGGAGTCTGTAGCACGAGTCTCGCTCGTGAGTTATAGAATCATAAAAAAGATGAAGAGAGTCACCGAACTATTACCTTTTCGATTGAATTAGAAATTAAAAATTCGTACGAGGGGACTGTTTCACGAGAGAATTTTTCTCGTGAGAAACTGTACTATGTCGTGAATTTGAGAATCAGTTTCGTCGATTCGAGTCGAGTCTCCTGTGCAAAAGCGTAATGGGCCAGTTAGTCGTCGCAATCGTAGACTCGAAGCCGCAGTAATGGCCTCGCATTATGACACGCGAAGGAGCTTAATCGGATCTAAGTGACCCAGTTGCGTCGGCGCTTCGCACCATCTAATTTACTGCGCCGACTCTCCGCGCCGCGCCGAGTCGCGCAAAAGTATAAAGATACAAGGATCGAGACGCGATTAGAAAGAAAATAAAAAGGATTCCATCGCGCTCGACGTGTGTCGAGCAATAAGCGCACGATCGACTCGTATTCTCTTCCGTCTCTTAGGAAACTGAGCTATAGATGTGGCCATCTTGTTCCGCGAGTAACGGTATTTGTATTGTGCCAGGAATATCGTCAGTTGCGCGAGGAATATTTCATACCCGCGTACTCCGCGTACTTCATCCCGCGCGTGCACGGAAATATCGTTTGGAAAGTTCGTCGTCGAGAAAGACTTGGACGGTGCGCGGAAGTTGCGACCAGAGTTACCTATAGCCGTCTCGCAAATTACTTCGATGAGGCAAGTGCATATAACGGAAATTTAAGAGAAGTTGCACGTTCGTCGCACGATGCTCCAGATCTGGCTCGCCGATGCACGGCGAATCAGATTCAATCGGCACAGAAATTACAGGTTTTACGACAGTTTAAAAAGATTTTCCGCCGACGAATAGAGCCGAGCGAATTGCCCCGACGCGAAATTTGCAACTGTGCACATTATATACAAGTGTGTGTGTGTGCGTGTGTGTGTGTGTGTGTACATATAGTGACTATGCAACCATAAAATTCGCCTCTATTTGTAGCCCTCTCATCTCTTTTGTAACTTTAAGTACGAAACGTAAATCCGAAGAAGGAACGAAAGTATCGAATCAAAATCGGAAATCGATTTTTCTTCCGTGAAAGTTTAATTCAAGTCATCCACTTAACGTACCGCTTTTTTTCATAAACTTTAATCGATAAGTATCGCGAATAAATTTGAAGATAATGTCTCGTTTATCAGAAGCTGCCTCGCTGTAAGAGTGTTAAATAATTCGTTTCATTAAGATTTCAACGAAATTTCTTCCAAGAAAAAATTGAATACAATTTTTTGAAGCGGCAAAGAGAGTCGCGGTGGGGTGGGATGGAGCGAATATAAAGTGCTCATTTCGCCGTAAAGTATACGCACGTCGCCGCTCTTTTTCGGGACGATAAAATGCAGAAAGAAGGAAAGGCCGCGAGTCACGGGGGTTAAGTCCGCGGAATCGAAAATACAGTTCCGCGAGTTTTCCATTCTCGATTCCATTCATCGGTCGATTCTCCGCTCTCGGCTCTCGGAAATCCCGTAGCTCGTAAATTTCCGGAAGTAGTTCTCGGGAGAACAAACGTCGTATTGTTTGGCCCGGAATAGGTTCTTACGTATACGTCGTTGGCTCGATGTGCATCTTCAAACGAACTCACACGGACGCGTGAGATCGTGTGTGGCTTCTCGGTCGCGACGTGCCATGCGGTGCCGCATTTACTCCCTCGCGTAAATCTCGTTGCGAATGTATCGCGCGGGCCCGCGGAAGAAGAGTAAAATTAAGATCACCATCCAAGCCCTGCTTTCGCAAAGTCGAATCGCAGGGTTCGATTGTAATTACTATCTTCCTCGTTTCCATCGATGGCTCAGCAGGAGGTGGCAGATGAGGTCGTTCATCGCGAGAAGCTTATCATCGCATCGCAATTGGAAAGCGCTGATGCTTTTTTTTATTTTCTTGCTTCGTATCACCCTTATTAACACCCGGCTCTCTCGCTTCTTTTCCCCTTTTCACGCCTACAGGGCAATGGGGTCTGGGTTGGACCAGGGCTAGGTGTTACATGGGGTAACTTTACGAGTATGGCTGCCGGCAGCGGAGGCATCGAAGGCAGCGGAGGCGCGCGCGCTTCTGAATCCCCTTTTGGATTTTCAACAGCCTCCTGAGGGGACTGACCCTATTTCCAAGTTCCTCCCGGTTCCGCGCTCGCCGACTAACGCGAAAATATTACGTTTCCAACTCGGTTTAGTCAAAGACACGTTGGCCGACATTCTCCTCTGATTTATCGCGGCCGTTCATTTTGGGAAATTGCGCTGTCCGCACGAAACGGTGTTCAACGTCGATTTGTTCATCGCGGCACGTTTCCGGCAAATGGCCGCGTCTCGCATCGTTCGACTCGCCGCGAAACAAACAACCTCTCTCTCGCGAGTGAGCGCGCGTCGCGCCGCGCCGTCCGTCGTTCCGATTAAATTCTTATGCGTGACGGACGGATTCTCGAGAATAAAATGTGCAGACGGTGTGCGCCGAGGCGTTCGCTCGCTCCCAACAAGGTGTGTCCCGCGAGCTACCGCACCTCGACGGCGATGGCCCGCTTATCGCGGGAATCGCAAGTGTCGTGGCTCGCGCCCTGCCAAGCTGCACGATTTATGTCAGACGTAATACGTGGCGTAAGATAACGCAGACAACGACGTAATACGCCCGCGATCCTGTATCCGTAGCCGCAACTGTCGCATATGCAAAAATTCCCCGGCATTCATGCCGAAAGTAACAATGAGCCGCGCCGAGCTTGCTGCACCTCGCCGTGTAATTCGCACGACGTGGCTTATTGTCGGATATATTTCACAATACATTACTGTCAGTGGCAGAGAGCGCGCGGCGCTTTTGGAAATGTCTTGAATGTCTCGCTACCGACTGCGCTGCAAATTATGTCTCTATGACGGTTGCGTTAATAGTACCACCGTGCCGTACAAGTGCGAGAGGGAGAGAGAGAGAGAGAGAGGAAGCGAGAGAAGGAAGGAATGACGTCGTATCGTGTTAGAGTTTCTGATCCATGGACCAGACTGTAGTGCGATAAATAATACATGTTTCAGCATTCAACCGCGCGACGAGGAATATTAATTAATGTAGACCGTCGACGCTTACTTTACGAACACGTCCATCACACTTACTCTTTCCTGCCAAATTGACTTTGAAACGAATTTCAATGATTTTTACCTTGGTCGCGAAAAAATTTATTTTCATCTTATTGGATTTACTTTATTTTATTCTAGAATTATTTATAGAAAAGACTGGTCAGAGAGAAAATTACAGGATTTTGCATTATTTTGTGAAAATCCTTGCTCACTGAAATTATGTAAACATCTTTGCTCTTTCGTCATGCTTTATGCAATATTATAAAAAGATTATCGTGGAGTAGATTATCGTTTCAGAGATATTCTCTCTTTTAATCGCTGTTGATACACTTCTGCACCGCAGACTTAGCAATTTAAATCAAGCCAATTGTTACGCGCAAGAAAGCAAAAAGAACAAGATTACAGGAGTCCTCTGTTTGCGCGATTTCTCGTGAGAGAACCACTGGAACGATATCTGTTTACGTCGCCCGACGTATCGTACCAGCGTGTGTTGGATTCTTTATCTATTATTTATGTCGTAAAGTTAGATTCACACTCCAGACATCGACGCAGGGGCATTCGGGATTTTCTCAACACACTCGCCGGCCTATGTTGATACTGTAATGATAAAAGATGCACCCTTCAACTTTACAATACGCATTTATTCAGGTTTTGCGGTTGAAAGCGAAAATAAGTACCTGCGAGATACATCTGGCTGATATCTGGCTGAAATGATATCTAACGTTAGATTAAACCTGGTCGCATTTTATAGTGCATCGCGTATAATGCGTTCGTCGCGTATCCTCGTAATAGGTACGAGGCTATTTAAATGCCACACCGTGGAACATTCACTGCGAGAACATCTCTCGCTCGCTAAATACGACTTCGCACTTAAGGGAGTCCAACGGCGGAGTTTACTCTTCTCATAACTTTCGACGCGGAACAAATCTTGTGTGTACCTTGCCATTTCCGTTCGGAACAATCTTTCATCCATTCCTGAGAGGAGTTGCCCCGCGAGATTTCCATAACAGCCGTTTCTGTCACCCTTTGAGGGAGAGACAGTTGCCGATTCCGATCGCGCGCGCGCCAATTCTGTAGAATCTGCGAGCCGCCCTCGTTTCCTCTGCCGTTTCTCCTCGCGTGTCCCATTGAAATTCGGCGATCGATCGATCGATCCGAGAGGGGGGAAATTGGGAATTAATCACGTATAATCGCAGTCGTACATCTACGTGGATAGACGGCCTCGACTTGCATCGTGCGCGCAGAGGAGATCGAAGGAAAAGGGGAGGAAGAGGAGGAGGAGAAGGAGGAGGAGGAGGAGGAGGAGGAAGAGGAGGAGGAAGAGGGGTGATCGATCTTGTCGAGGGGTGAAGGGTGGAATCTACAGAATAGCCGGTATCATCTTCCAGAAGGAGAGCAGAAGGGGACAAACGTTGTCGTGGTGGCGAGAAGGTGGTGGGTAAGGGGATTGGCGCGGCGAAAGGGTGGCGAGAGAAGCGGGCAGGTTGCCTGGCTGGCAGGGTCGGTGGTGGCCCTTGTATTGATTCACAACCCCTGTCGTCCTCCCTCTCGCCACCGTGCCACGGAAGTCGAGAAAGAGAGAGAGAGAGAGAAGGGTGGCGGGAGGGAGGAAACGATAGAGGGAGGAAGGATCGTAGTCAACCCCTAAACATTGGCGTAGAGCATCTAGACGTCGCCATGTCAGAAATTACTGTCGAGCACGTTGGTAACGGAGATTTAGAGTAACTTATTGACTTTCCCCTCTGGACACGAATAATATCCTGAACGACCATTGTAAAAGCCGTTTGCCGCATATTGCACGCGCGTATTAAGTTTCGATACAGCTTTCGGCGCATCGCTTCCGGACTTTGTTAAAATAAGCCTGCGGCGCGACGCGTCGCGACGCGGCAGCAATCCGTCGTCGCTTTTCCCCTTTGCGATCACATCGCGTTTGGATTTCAATTAACGTCGAAATCCGAAAACGCTCGATGCCGACGGTTCACGAGGGACGATGAATCGCTTTTCGATGAAAAATCTTGCGACTGTCCGAGAGCGCAGTTAACGTTCCCGAACCATTCAACCGATATGTGGGTGAGGGGAGAGGAAAGAGGGATCTGCCTTTGACCCGTCGTATCGAATAGCGGGATGAATGTGTCGGAGGTGGTGGATAGGTGGCATCGAGAATCGGGAAAGGGGTCTAGTCGTGGCTCGATGCGCTCGCGCCAAGAGAGACGAGGGACGAGCGAATTCGAAAGATGGACGTGCAATTATTACAAAGATCATGGGCAACTGCACGCTCCCTATTTCCATTCCTTCTTTTTGTTTGTTTCCCCCTCCCTCCCGCCCTTTATCGCTTTTTCTCTTTATTTAGAGCCACGTCTACGACGAGCGAATTGGGAAGTAATAGTTTTATACGGTTGTACGGTCGTCGTTGTTGAAGACATCCAC
Organism: Solenopsis invicta; assembly: GCF_016802725.1. NCBI lineage: Eukaryota > Metazoa > Arthropoda > Insecta > Hymenoptera > Formicidae > Solenopsis > Solenopsis invicta. The sequence continues at coordinate 28,529,986 of NC_052667.1, forward strand.
GATGGAAGATATGTTGACAAACAGGTTTCGCTTTGAAGGTTGCTAGACGGGAAAAAGATTTACACTCTGTCTATCTGTGCTATGGTATAACTGTAGAAAAGGCCGTTTTAAAAGGAGGTCCGAGAGGTTGTCTGATTGAGCGTTAAATAGGCGCTCAATTGAGCACAGCGAACAAACAATCGGACCTTGACAAAGCGAGCCGTTGAACCGGAAGAAAAGGTACGTTTCTCCAACGTGACGATTTTCCACGAAAATAACTTTACACGTTTCCAACAGGCTGCGCGCGCGCGCGCGCGCGCCCGTTCTCCGTTTCGTCAATTACATTTTGCAGCGTCGCTCGTGGAATTTCGCTACGTTTTCGTAACGTTTTCTTTTACGATCGCACTCGAAGCGCACTCACGTGTACCGAAGGTAAAGTCGAAACAATGATCCATCGACGAGAGAAGAGTTGAGCGAGCCTATATGCGACACACTTGACGTTTTGTGGGTCAAGATAAGAAGGAACGAAGGCGGAATCGCTGGTGATGCAGCATCTTGCATTCGACGACGATCGAAGGCGCTTATTAAGGCTAAGTGTCATCCCGGACGATGCCATTTCGGTCTTCGACGTGCTTCGCTCGCTTCTAGGTTCGCCTGTCCCTTTCGCTATCTCTCGCCGAGACCTCTTTGGAATTTAATAATCTCGCGGAGAGATGAGAGAGAGGAGGGGGGGGGACGCGTCTCTTTCTCGTCGAGGATAGCTCTGAAAATTGCGTTTAACAGTGCACAGTTTCTTCCTTTCCCCTTCTCTCTCTCTCTCTCTCTCTCTCTCTCTCTTGTTTCTTTATCGTCTGCTCGCATTAAATCGTTCGCCACGTTAATTGAGATGCTCGGGGAAGCGTCACACGAACGTTGCATCACGCGAATCTCCCTTAACTCGACTCTGCAGCTGACGTACATTAACTTACAGACGCTTACGAGGCTTCCTCCTTCCGTACCCGTAGGTCACGCGCAACACACACGATCGCAACTGACAAGAATGCAGTCTCATCCCCCCCCCCTCTCTCTCTCTCTCTCTCTGTCTTCCTTTGCGTTGATTTACGTGAGAATATTTTTGCGTGTCTAGAAACGACCTGTCGTGACAAATCGCGCGCACCCGCGATCTCAAATAAGGAGCGATAAGCGGGGAACTTGTTCCGATTTTATTAGCGCAACGGAATACGCTTGCAAAGAGTTGCAACCTCGGAATTTATTGACTCCATTCATCGAAGGACGATGAAGAAGATATGCGCTTTTATCCCGGACAAATGATCTTCGCGCACCTTTTTTTTTTTCCTTCACAACTGCCAATTTACTCGGCACTTTTGCACCGCGCCACTCGAATCTTTTTCGTCTTCTTTCCCTTCGTGCTCCGACTTGGTCTCTTTATCTTTGAATAGTAAATGCGGCGCGGCGCGACGCGGCGGTACACGAGACTCTTAATATTTTCAGTTCACTCTTTGCGAGACAAATTCAAGCAATAAATTGGTGCTTAGGTGGGGAAGCGAGAGAGAGTTAACGAATTATTCAATTGCCGCGTGTAAATTTTTCACTGATTTCCCGTTCCCGGAAACTTTGCGACGCCATCAATTTTTCCAGAGTCCCAAGTGCGCAAGTTGTGGCAAACGTTATTCAAAAACTCGGTATACCAAGTTCCGTGGATCTCTGATTTCGCCAACCATCAAGATCAATAGCCGCACACGGCAGAAGGAGCCGGGGAGAAGGACCGGTTCATTAAGTGCGTAACAGAGAAAATCCAGTCGGGCGGGAGGCAAAGCCGAATCGGTTGGCTGCCGGCGGCCGGTGGCCGGTGGCCGCCGCGGCTTTTGAATTTGGTTTCACGCCCAACAGATCATGTCGGAATTGTATTACGGCGGAGTTTCTCGCAAAGTTACCGGCCGTAATTGCTATTCTCGTCTGTGCCGGCATGGCACGGCACGGCACGGGCGCAGCATCTCGCATTAATCCCGCGTTTCGCGTGTGCGCGAGCGCGGTTTTTGCGCACGAGCAAATTTGCACCCGTCGCTGCCGGTGTTTTATTTATCCTTCCATAAACGCCGTGTTTTGCGAGTACATATTTTTATGTTCCGCGTGGATAGGAAAGATCGAATAAAAATTTTTTTCTATTTTTTTTTCAACGCGTACTCTGTTTTCCGTTCCTCTTTTAGAACAAGTACGACGGTACGATCGCATTCAATCGGACGAAACCAACAACAATCATCGAACAATTACAATCGCGACAAAGAGGTCGTCCACCTTCTCCGATATTAATTTCATTCAAACACGCGGAGTATTGTATCCAAGTGTTGATGGAACATGTATTCAAAGGGAAAGAGATATCAAACGTTAATTACCAAGCATGCGTCGAGAGGAATAAATTATTTTCTAGGTAAACCCCGATACGAGCGCGTGAGACTTGGAGATGGAATAAGCGAGATCGCTCTGGAGCGTTTTGATCCGCATGGCTTTTCGTCGTATTATGTAACGCGCGTTTAATTATTTACCCGGCTGCTGCGAATAATTGCGTTTATTGCGATTTGCAATTTTGCACGAAAGGGCAACTCATTTGATTGAAGTATCTTTGCATGCGAGAACGCCTCGCGAAACGTTCCTTTCACCTCGACTCATCTCTCTTTTCGGAGTCCAGAAGAAGAGAAAGACTTTTCGCCGATTCTGAAAGAAAATATATCGCTCGAGTTAACAGTGAAAACGACATTCTTCGTTGGTTCCGTCAACAATTTGCGGTTCATCCGCAGCTAGCGTACGTGATTCGCATAAAAATCAAACCGCGACGCGGAGTCCACGTTCCTTTGTCGTCAGATAGCCGTCGCTATCAAAGGCCGGTAAAAAATTATTCAAGTAAATATGGAAGAGAAGAGAGAACTATAAAAGAGGAAGATGTGTAAAGGCGGAACGAGCGTAGATATATATTAGGAAGAAAATAATAAACGGGAAACTCGCGCAACGTCCACCTTTGCTACATTTTACAAATGAGGCAGAGCTCTGTAAAAACACACAGCATAATGGAATTTCCATCATTATTGCGGAAATTAATTACTCCTAAGTAACACACGTAACACTGAAACATTGCGCGATCGTCGTATATTGAAGGAAGATGAGTGCGTAATCTTCCGCGTTTAATACTAACTCGATATCCTTCCAACTTGTCTCTTTCGCTCAATATTTATGATAGCGGGGAACAGTATCAAAAAAGAGCGTGAGGGTATGATTTATGCGTAAAGAGGGTCTTTTAGCGCGAGGCGATCACGATGAAGGACGAGGGTCGAGGGCACGCCTTTTTAAAGGGCTGTCGATTCGCGGCTAGGGAAAAGTGGGATTCTTTTTGCGCGACCACGGCCGTTGTTCTTTCGGGGAAACTGCCGATATTTGCCTAATTTTACGCTTAGCATGCAAAGAAGCTGCTCTCACCCTTACATATCGAGGCAATAACGAGTTGCTCTTTTTTTCCGAAAGGGATGGCCTCTCCGCGACTCGTTCCGCAGCGCCTCCCGCCTCTCGCCTCCCGCCTCTGTATTCCAACTTGCGCGTCTTTGCGCGAGAACGTTCGACGTTTGAATCGACTGAGAGAATTATTGCGCGAGAGAATCCGCGTCATTGATCAAGTTTATCTATCGATAGCGCGACTGCTCTCTATAAGCCTCTCATTCGATTTATCTCTCTTATCCTTCTCGCTCGTACTTAGCTTTGAATCTAGCTCATTTTCCTAGCGCACAATCCTTTGCGAGGGAATAATGTTCTTCGACAATCGGCATAATTCTTTAAATATTTGAAGCAGGGCGCGATCAGCAAATATATTTAAATCTCTACAGTACTCTTCGAATAATACATAAATCGATTTACGTCAGATTATAAGTTGATAAGAGGTCTTGAAGCGAGGGCAACGAAACGTGTAACGTGTACCGACTCAATTTCGTGGACCACGAAGATAAATCGATTAAGATTTTTCTGCGATTTCTCGCTGCCAATGTAATCTTGTCTCGTAAAACTGCTCTCTGTGCCGCGCGCGCGCGCGCTTTTCGCCCACATATAGATCAGAAGAGTTATAAAAATACGCGCGCGTCACACTTTTCCAGAATTCCTCCGCCGCGCGCCGTCGCCGCTGGTCACCTCACCGTCCTCTCCCTCGCAAAGTCGAGCAATTGTCCGATCGGCCGTGCAGCCTCCTCTCTTCGGTCGTCGCTATGCGAGTAGCACAATTAGTTAGCGCACCGTGAACGTTTAGATGTATCGCAACTCGGACGACGAGCACCGTCGTTCTTCCTGCCGTCACGTCCCGTCGTCGCTGTCGCGCTTCGCCGACGTCGCCGACGACGACGACGACGACGACGACGACGACGATGACAAGAGTCAACGATTTGAGATAACGCGATCATCGAGCTCTAAGAGCAGGTCGATTTACCTGCGGCGTGCCGCACGTTCCACGTGTTCTTGTCGTAACTGCCGGCGCCGTTATCGTGGAACAACGCCACGGCGAATATTTCTCCCCGAAAGGGCGAGAAAGGGGATGGAACCTCGAGTATTCTAGGTGAATATGGGTGGAACCCGCAGCGTCGAGTTTCACGAATTCGCAACGGCGAATCCGAAACGGAGCAAGAGAGATAGAGAGAGAGAGAGAGAGAGAGACAAGAATCCACACAGAAAAAAAAGAATATTCTTGGTCTAAAAATAATTTTATTTTCAAAATGTTAAATGAATAAAATGCTAAAACGAAGAATTTCGTATCAAGAAAAATACAGTCTCGTTATTCAGTAATAAGTTTCATGTGAGTTGAGAGAAAAAAGAAAGCGATATCTTCAAACCAAGAATAAGAATTTTTTAATAATAGTTATTATTATCCAGACAATTATATTGTGCTCTTTAGACGAATGAAAATACATGTAATATAAAATGTAATAATTGTTGAAATAAAAAAATTGTCAGATTCTTTAATAGAAGATTAAATTACAAGCAAGAATATAATTTTCATACGTAAGCATGAAATCAGTTTGATACAGTGCACGTGCGTATCAGTCGCTGTTCTATTCGTACGAGGGAATGGACCCTGGGCTAGACCGAATTCAACTTTCGTCGCACGTTTGTCATCTTTCCGACCTCTTGGCTCGTTGGTACACGTTGTAACGACGTTAACATACGTCGACGTGCGCGCGTCGTGAAAAGAGGTAGAGAGTAGTAGGCAGTAGGCCTCGCCGCCGCCTACCGCCTACCGCCTACCGCGCCTACCGCCTACCGTACCATCGCGCGATCGATTTTTCCATTTTCTCGAGCGTTGACCATCGTTTTTCTCGATGGGTAAAGGTGGCGGAGAGCGAAAGGAATAAAGAACCCCCACGCGGTAGTGCGAACGTGGCGAACGTGGAATGTGCGCATTGCGCCAGCCAGACAGACCCAAGTTAAGTCCCTTGGATTCGAATCCAATATGAAAAATCCCGTCCATTCAAATAAGGCGACGATGTGTGGGAGGGTGTACGCGAGCAACAAGCTCTACCCCCGACCGGATAGAGCAGATTTTCAATATCCCGCCGTTCGCGAATCGCCTTATCGTATGACTTATTGAGTACGTTCGAAGCTCGCGCTCGTTCGCGAAGCTTTTGACGGATTTATCACGTGCGTGCTCGCGGTGCTCGTGGTGCTCGCGCGCGCGCACGTTATCTTGTAAATCGAAAATTTAACGCGCGATTCCATCCGTTCCTCTGCAAGTTCCACTTTGATGTCACTCATGGCAATTTTTCAACAAAGTCGCGAAATATTTCACCTTCAATTAAATGATAATAATATATTGTTTGTCGCACAAAAGATTGATTAACGACAGACTAGACAAGTATAATACAAGTAATGTACATGAAAGACAGAATATATGCGAAAAGGAAGCTATCGGCAAGATTACTAATATGATATGATATATCTATCCAAAAATAAAAAATATGTAATACGAAGAAATGAAGAGGTTGAAAGCAAATGATGTGAGTAGAACGCAATAGGGTCACAGATGTTGAGTAAAACACAACGGAGAGTACATATCAATATTAGAATACGAGTATACATAGAACACCGAGCATGAGAGATGATAGAAAAGAAGGCAAAATTTCCTCTCTAGAGAACAATTAGACGCGAATTTATCAAGAGGCAGCAGGTCCTTAAAGCGGGTTTTGTCTTGCGTCGACTTAAAAAAATCTTCCGCACATATAGTATATATAGCATAAATGTATACACAGAGAACACTGTGTATACGTCTATATAGAGTTGTGCTGGGATCTCGACAGTGCCGTCTACCGAGTCGAACTCGTACTAGGTCGGTGCAGTCACCACCTGGCCTAAAACCGCTGCACATCTCACCCTCTGAATTTTCTCGTCTTCCATCCTCCAGAGACCCGCATCTGTCAATCCTCGAGCGGATCGGACGCGGTAAGTACAGAGGAGTATCGACAGGCTCGTTCGCGATGGCACGCGATGAATTCTCTCGTGCGCGAGAGAGAGAATCTCTCCGAGAGAACCGCTTTCGGCGATGGAAGGAACGAGCGCAACACCCCTTCGTCGATCGCGCTTGGTGGATCTTCCTTTTCCTGCTCCGTTCGGCGAGTGCGCGAGGACCGTGTGTGCGAATCCGCGAGAGAGACGTTTCTTCTCCGCGACGAGAATCGCGAAGGTCGATAGCATCGCGCTCGCGCAATCTCCGCGTTCGGAGGAACGACACCAGAGACGACGACGACAGGAGGAGAAAGACCTGGGTGACTTGGCCGAGGAGTGGAAAAAAAAAGAGTACATGTGCGTGGGAAAGAGACTCGGGTCGGTAAACGCGCACGTCGCGAGATCCCTCTGGGTGAGATTCCGCCGAGGGCGAGGGCGACGGCGACGGCGACGGCGTCGAAGGGCTCCCGCTCCCGCCTCCAAGGTCTTGGCCCTTGACTCGACCGGGCCGACGCCACGCCGTGTGTTTGCCGGTATCGATTCGCCGCCGCCAGTGGATACACCGGGCGACGGGCGACGGGCGACGCACTCGGCTGTCGCCGCGCGACCGGCGCGACTGGTTGCCAGAGCGCGGCGCGTTTGCACACATCCCCAGATCCTGTCCCGCTCTCTTCGTCGAGGACTCGTCGAGATTCTCTCTTCCGACATCTGCCTTCCATTGTGGCTAACTAGTTGTTTCTCGCGACGATTCATGCTCATCGTTACTTTCTTCGTTCGTTGTCCGTTTCGCGTGACATGGATCATCGTCACTGGAGGGTGGTGGTTCCAGTCCAGGCGAGGAACTCGAGCGCGAATCTGCGTTGATGAGAGTGAGATGACCCTGTGAGTGCAAAGGAGCCCGAATTTATATCGTAGGTGCCCATCTCTTTTTCATCGATGGAGAGTCCTCCCTGCATTCATCCAGGTTTATTTGCCATCGTTTGTTCCCCTTCGCTCGGTCTGGATCCATCTTGAAAGAATGCGCGGAGATATTGTCGTACCTGCTCTCTTTCTATTCCCCTGCGCCTTTAGTGGCCAACAATCGCCGCAAAGCGGATCATCATAAACTTTATCGAGAGTTCGATAACATTCGTTCGAAAAACGATACGAGAAGAGACAGGCATCAGAGAAGTGGATGTAGTAATCGGTGTATGATTCACATGGAAACTGAAATATATATAAAACAAAAGTTATTTTAGATATGAGATTCCAATAACCGGAAATGACTAATATTTTTGCTTGACTATTTTTCCGATAGCGGTGATTTGTCATCAGTGAATTGTCAGTCAGTTTAACGTCGCGTAATTTGGTTATTTTCTCTTTTTAAACGAGTTCAAATCCCATCGTATTGAATGCGAGCGACGTCGACGTGTCGTACCGTGTCAATGCACGCTTGTCGCTTGTCGCTTGTCGCTTGTCGCTTGTCGCATACGCGCAGAAACGAAACGGAAACGAAACGCAACTCGTTGGATGCGCTGGACGCGCGCGTGTTTTCCACGGTCATCGGGTACTCATTGTCTTTCCTGACGAAAAGCGAAAGGGAGGAGATCGCCCGAGCTGTCCCGACCAACTCGAGAGCACGGAGAGCGAGATACGAGAACAAATTTCGTTCTATCGATCGTGACGCGCTCTCGTTAATAGCGCCATTCAATCGCAAGTATTGACGTGACGAAGGTCGACGAGACGAAATTTTTTAATAATAAGTCGAGTATTAAACCGATATGTACCGAATAACGCAAGAAATAAGGAGAGAAATGCCATTTTTCGATCGAAGCGGATTTTGATCTTTAATAATATTGGTAAATATATTTTTCAGTTCTACACTGAGAAAAAAATGCTGCAATATGAATTAAAAGGTACTTTGATTCAATTAAACGTCGAATCACGGACTACCATTAACGTATGTAGTTGATTCGACTAAATTTTATTCATTCAACTATATTTGTTATTGTCTTTACTCTTAATTTTTTTGTTTCATTAATACTGTTAGTGAATTAACAAAATATTTCAAATTAAACTGATGCTGTTGAGTCAACAGCATTTTTTCTCTGTGGTATAAAGTGTTTGACGATAAGGATTGTCGGACTATAGTTTTTTCAAATGTAGCATCATTATCAAATCTGACAATTAATTTTGACATATTTTCAGCTTCAGTTTAAGATATTTTTCGTTATCTTTACAACTATTCGCACTGTCGTTTTCATCACGTCTTTATGAAATATTCTATATCCACTTGTGATCGCATGACGACGCGACTAGACGATTAACACATCGTAGAATCCTCAGGCGCAAAGCCTGTTCTTTCAAACGCGTTTTATGTTATCAGTTTCATAAAATAATATATCTGTAGAACAGCTGCATCCTTCTTTCTTTCTCTCTTTCGATCGTTCCGGGAAAACCTTATTTTCTTATGACGACAATATCGCATGAATCGCATCGCGAGAATATATTGGCGTTTTGCGATTCCGCTTGTACGTTTCTCGCGGCGCGTCGCTTCGCATTCCGCGGACATCACGTAACCGGAAGCGTGGGCTATTCCGCCGTTTCCTCCTCAATCATCCGCTCGTCGTGGCCGCTCTTCGTTACACGCCAGCCGTCCGTAGTTTGCTCAATTTAACAACGCGAGATGCAGTTTTATCGTGCGCCCTTGAAGAAATATCTCTGGCGTGAAATTGAAGCGGTAAATCTGGTCGAGTTTTTCGCGACCCGTTACTATATGCGCGTTAATGCGCGTTAAGCGCGAAAGGCACGCGCGATGAGAGATACGAAATATCAGCCGCGAAGCGAACGAGACGCCATGGAGCGCGTTTTTCTATTTTGGTGCTAGGCAACGGGAAGGAGATGAAGACATTCTGAAAATAGAACGGAGCAACGTTAACCCGCGCCACCCACGCTGATCCTTCAGGAACCCCGTCCTCCTCCTCCTCGTCGTCGTCGTCGTCGTCGTCGTCGTCGTCGCGGGGCCCTTTATCCTTTCCATCTTTATATTCTCTTATGGAATTTACCTCGCTTCTCTCTCTCTCTCTCTCTCTCTCTCTCTCTTTCTGACTTATCTCGACTTCCGTTGAACCTGAAATTTGCGCGTATTTGCATGATGATGCTCGACGACGAGGACGATGACGATGCTAGATGACTAAATTCCGCGCTCCGCTTATGGCAACTACCGCGAGAGGTGGAAGCGAGATGGAAGAGATCGTTCCTATCCTCTCGTAGTGGAGTTAAATTAAAATTTAATGAACCGCGGGACCCGGGTTCCCTTTCATGTCACAGAGATCCCGTCGCGCGTCGAGGAGGATGCGCTTAGATATGCGCGTGCCTTTAATTACGTTAGCTCGGGTGTCGCGGAGCTTTGCGTTCCGCGATGCGGTAGCAAGCGCACTCCGTGCAGGACGTGTCAATGACCTGTGGCGGGATATCCCACAGTTGTTGGTTCGCGCCAGACGATCCCCGCGAGACTCGACGTCGATTACGACGCGTTCAATCACATATCGTTTTCTCTGATTTTCAGAAGGAACAGAACGACAGCAAACAGAGGACGTCGGCGAGCTCGACTTACAACACGTTCCCGGATGACCTGTACTTGGATGATCAGGACGCCTTAGAGGGTTCCGGCCGAGGTGGCAGCGACAATCGCGACGACCTCGAGGCCTCGGGCAGCGGCCTTGGCCCTGATGACGAGGACGGGGACGACGACCATGGTATGACATTCGATATCTCTCTCTTTAAATGCATTTTAACCAGACTATTATTTCTCAGTCGGTTAATAAATCTCTTAATGAAGGAAAGATTAAATGTTACAATGTCATTTTTGTTTATTACAATGTTTATCCGATAAGTAGCCTGTTTTCTCAACGATAATTCCATTTCGTATATATCAGAGATTTCTTGCTAATTTTTTATACAATATCCGGTTAGTTAAAAAATGTCAATTGCCAAAGTAAAAACGTAAAAATATCGTACGGGGATCACAAAAGCGACGGCGCGATGTCGGAAGAATTTTTCCAAAAATTGAAAAATGGACGATATCGGCGCGTATTCATCGTAGATCGTTTCTCATCTCCAATCACTGTGATTGGATATTTCATTTTCAAGTTTTGCGTACGCTAGTCGAAACGTCGGAAAAAAAAATTTCTCCCAGATCTACGTTTGGATCTATGGAAGATATCAATTCTAATGCATTCTTCATAACTATGTTGCGTTACAGAGTTTACCGGTAATAATGGATTAGAGATCCCAAGCAAACCGACCGAAGCGAGACCTCCATACATCGACGAGACAAATGTCAAAACTAAACAGCAGGTAAGCGTGTTTCTGCATTTATATAATTTTACAAAATTCCTATTTGAATCCTGCATTACGCAAATAAGAAATTTATGGAATTCTATTACCGTCCAGCATTCATAACTATTTTGCACAATGCGAAAATTATTGTGAGCAGCGCAATAATTATTGCCTTTTAATGCAAATCGTTGGATTTGTTCCATTGGAACAAGAGCACAGGTCACAAAGCAACTTGAGCAAAAGCGTAATAAAAAAAGAAATTGCATTTTATATATTGCAGCAGTATATCATATTTTCGCGACATTTTACGATATTGCGCTTGATGCTTCTTGCACAGGCGTGCAATCTAATTTGGCCGATTAGAGTGCTGACGCGACACTTTCCGCTCGGAAGGAGGGATTACTATATTTTTGTTCGACGACACGCGACGCGCGCTTCTTCTCTCGCATGGGATCGCGAATTAAACAGATTAAAGTGATCGAGTCGTATCCAATTTCCAGACTACCATTGACACCGTGAACCGACCCGGCAACGAGATCAACGTAATCGAGCCCTCAGGCACGGAAGACGATCACGCTGACAACACCGACGAAATCCACGAGGTCTATATCATGAATCCGAAACCCGGGGACCGCGCCAGCTCGTTCTTTGCGCAGCCAGGCGTACTAGCCGGTGAGTGTAAAAGTGCAGACGAAAGCTTTCCGTCCAACTCGAACAAAGAGTGGGTATCAAACTATCTCGAGAATCGAAATAGTTCGATATCTGTAATTTTACAGAGACGACGCGGCGATGTAAGATGATTATTAACGCACGTATTGACCGAAAGCTATACTCTTTACAAGTCCGAAAATTATTAAATGTAATACATCTCGATCTTCGTACTTTCAGCTGTGATCGGCGGCGCCGTAGTGGGTCTCCTCTGCGCGATACTGGTGGTCATGTTCATCGTGTACCGAATGCGCAAGAAGGACGAGGGCTCGTACGCTCTCGACGAACCGAGGAGATCGCCTGCGGCGCAGGCTTTTCCTAAGCCGGGCGCGCCTCACCACAATCGGGAGTTCTACGCTTGAGGCGACGGCGGCGCGATGGCGACTTCACCGATTCCTCTCGCGATCTCACGCTGCCGAGCCGAGTAAAGACCCACCGACGATCAACGCCCGCTTTCGGAAACCCGATGGTCGATGGTGAAACAATTACTACGGCGAACCGCATGGCACGCGCTCATAGACTCTCCCGAAAGATGCAAAGTTTTATTCGAGAAACGTCGCTCAGAACGTCGGCCGCTTCTCGATTACACGGATCCCCCCCCCACCCACACACACACACACACACACACACACACACACACACACCTCTTCAGCGGTCCCTGTCGATATCTCCCTTGTTCTTAGATTTAAATCGACCGTTATAACATATCCCCCACCCAACTATCCGCATTCTTTCCCCGTTTTCCTTCTCAGAAAGCAACTTTTCAGTAATTCTCCCAATGATGATTCTTCCCCCTTTGATTTTAAGCTCGAGTCGCAACAACGACGTTCACGCGCACGACTTCTCGGTCGTTCGAATTTTTCTTGTCTCCAAGATGACTGTATTTTCTTACGCGCTGTATCTCATCGTGTTCAAAGAGAAAGATTTACGCGAGTAAGAGATTCTGAGACAGGATGAATTCGCGATTATTGGCCGATGGACCGAACGCCAAACTTTTTCAGCTTGACGCCTAGTTTGCCCTGTGTAAACTTTCCTTTCCGTTATCCTGACTTTAACCACATCCGCTGATCTCCGAAAAGAATCTCTTTGGAGTGTAATCATCCCGGCTGGTGACTGAAGCGACGGACAATGAACGACGAGACTATGGTTCTCGTATATATCCCGTCGAGACACCGTCGGCGAGGTTGCACCAATTCCAAGATGCATTTACAAGCGTATTTAGAGAGCGTATATATATTATATATATACATATATATATATATATATATATATATATATGTGTATATATATGTACGTGTATGTATACGTATATACATGTACAGGACTGAGAGCGTGAAAATTCGTGGGCGATAAACGCCGCTGCTATGTCGTTAATCATTCTGTCTCTCGGTGGAAGGAGGGAAGGGAAGAAGGATCGTTGCGGCGTCGTGATTTCTCTCCGACAGCAAGAGCAGCGAGGAGTTAAGCTGCAACCTCGTTCGCGCGTTGCTGCTATTACTTGTTCACTCCTTTTTTTTAAATTTACGATATTTACTTTTTTTTTATACGAGCGCTTAATATTGAGTTCGACAAAGATTTAGGTCTTTTATTGCGCGTTCGCGTTCCGATAGGGGCGAAAACGGCGGGACTCGTCGACCATATTGATCGATTGCAGAGAGGATAAAAGGCGCCTATATTAAGAATATGTGTTAAGCATTAATCGTAGCGCGACCGCATCGACCTACATTATGTATTCTAAGGGAAACAAAAAAATATTTCACGTCGATGCATTTCTAGAAATTGTACATGTTGCACAAAGTGGTTTAGAATTTATTTGGTCGATCGGTCGCCATTACTGTACATATCGTTATAAAAAAATAGCGATTATTTCTGAAACATATATAAGATTTTATACGTATTTTCTCTGCGCAACTTTTATCTTTGTTTTATTATTGAACGTTGAAAAATAATTACTTCAACGTTCGTATCTCGAGTTATTCAATTGTCTTTCGATTCGTTTTCTATTGATTTGATTATTCATTTCTAATGCCAATTTCCTGCATGTTTTTTGCGCGAGATAGGTGTATCTCAAATTTTTAAGATAAGACTCAATGGTAATTGAAAATGGTATTGACGTATATGAACTTGCTCGCAATTTAGATCATTTTATTGCTTCGATAAGTGCTTTATGTAAATCATGTTTAATATATCGAGAATTTATATATAAATACTGAAACTCCCAGTAATATTGTGAATAACATATTTCATCGTGTTCGCCAGGAATTTAGCAAGTTTTATTAGAATTCTTTTGTTGTATAAATCGCCAATTTGCGATTAATGCATTTAGCAAATAAAGTAAATCCTCAGTTAGCGTGCCATATCTTTTTGAAACGCAAACTGGCAGAGTGCGTGTTGCTGATGTCGCGATCGACATTTCCATCTTCCAGACTGCATTTCTGCAGAAATAAAATGCAACTCTTGAAACGTAGGGGAATCCCTTTATAGAGACTGAATATTTTTTATTTTTCCAATGCTTGAGAGTATCGGACGAACAGAAATAGCTCATGGGGATCCAGTGAATCAAGCTTGCATGACAATGGAACGTCACACCCTCCTTCCACCCATAAGATAAAACATCCCACTTTTATTATCCGGATCGACTCTGATGCTGATGATATAAAAATTCTTGATTTATCCGTCTAAAGTGTATCTTATTATCTCGAAGATTCTAACGACGAAAAGTCACGTTGCTATAAAGTGAAAGACGGATGCTACGTTTGACAAGCACAATTACTCACGACACGAAAAAGAAAAAAGAAGAAATATGTGGTTCCTCTTTGCCCCAAGAGCGGTATAATAGCGCGCACGCCTTAGCACGACAGAAATGATGCCATAATGTTGTATTAGAAAGCGAAAGGGAACACGCGAAAAGCGATATAAATGCGTATATATTCGTTCGTATCGGAATTTTTTTCCCACGGCGACATTCGTCACGCAATCGATCCGCATCGCGGAGTCCACTTATTTATTAACATTTTTTCCCTCCACTTTACACGATGTTTCTGTGGCGATTTTGCCTTTCTGTCGTTCCCGTTTCTTTTCTATAACTTTTTTTTATGATCCTGCGCCGATTCTTGAATCTCTCTCTCTCTCTCTCTCTTTCTTTCCTGACAGTACGTGAGCGTCGTCTTTTCGCAGAATCCGATCCGTTGCGGAAAATCGGACACGTTGAAGTAATTAAAAGTATATCATGCCGATACTGCCATATATACTACGTAAGGAACAGCGATTTGGTACGAAACTCTCACGAATCCGCCTTATAATCACGTTGTTTGTCACTTCACGCCACTCTCGATCCCCATCATTTTGCAAATTTTGTCCTTTGTCCGTTTCTCCTCAGTTCATTCTCGTGTCTCTTACGTCCAGATGTGCTGATTACTATTATGAAAAGTGTATAGAATTTACTAAACGCCTTATTTATTTTATTACCGAGAATATTGTAACTCCCTCTCATCCACGGCAAATTTATTGTTTCGATTTATTCTTTGTTAAACATAGCATCATGGATTGTATTAACAATTTCTTTTCGGCATATCATAACTTTATTTGCATTTCAATCAATTAAAAATTACTTGTACGTAAACAAAGCCTCGAGATTTATTTGCGCTTTCAAACGACTCAATTTTACTAATTTTACTGAATTTTCTTTTAGTGTATTTAAATTTGGAACAGTACACATAGGAAATCAACCAATAAGGATAGTAATAAGAACATTAGTATAACGATAGTTAGATATAATGCCGATTATGATCAAAGAAATATCCCTATTCTCCCTTTCGTAACTTATTAAATCGGTATTTTTTCATTATGTTTGTATCTTAATTTTCATCTTTTCTAATGTGGATCGATTAGATTCCTCCAATACTTCACACGATTCTTTTATCAATCTACAACTTTTTAAAAACAGCATGTGTTACGGTTTATCTATAATTCTTTTTTTCTCCAGTATCTCTCTTTCTCCTTCTCATCCTCTCGCCCTTTCCCCTCTCTTTCTCGGAAACTCTCGTGTGAAGTAAACGAGGAAAGACCTAGAAATTGGGGGCTCGTAATCTTTATTAATAATCGTACATGATATAGATGAAATTGTTCGTTAGATAGTAATTAATTGACCTCGTGGTGTATCGCTTGCCTTAGCTCTTGCTAGCTTATGCTTCACCATGCGGCCAATTAATGTCTGAGAGAAGAAATTAAGAGGGGAAGAAAAATAATAATTGTAATGAAATCATATTTTATAAGAAGACGTAATTCCGTAAGACAACTATAGCAATGAGAAGTCAGTCTAATACTAGACAAAGCCCATAGGCCAGGTGGACGAATGAAAATAATTTTAAAAGTGAATTAATATTTAATAATAACGATAATATTAACAATGTTATTTTTTAAGTGTAAGTACTGTCATCCCATTGCTTCTCCTCTTCCTCCTCCTATTCCTACTCCTACTCCTTTTCCTCTTCTTCGTCCTCTTCCTCTTGTTCCCTAATTGATCTATTACATATATGTGTATATATCTCCGTCTATGCACGAACCCACAAAATACGTATATACATGTATATGTACTTATATATACATAGATATATTCGCTCGCGCAACTGCGATAAAACGCATTTGTTTCGGTTTTTCTCACTAAAGTGTTTTATATTATTCTCCTACGTTTTCTTTCTGAAATTTTAAATCAACTTCCTGCTATATATATGTATAATCGCATGATGATAACGAGCCACCAAGCATAAGCAGTTTCTTATTAAATGCAAAAAATGAAATATTCGTGTTATCGCTGTTGCGGACATCAAAGTAATTATTACGTTATTCTTAATTAACGGGAATTAATAATTGCACTATATTAGTATAATAACAAACAATAATGTATGTCATCGCTCCTATTCTGTAAATAAATACTATACCGTCTAAGGAAACGCTATTTGAAAACTTTTTTGAGATGAGATGAACATCTCTTCTATTTCATACAATTATGGAGTTCAGGGATTTTTAGAACCGTACACCGAAATAACGAAGGAAGATTATTTGCACTTTATTTGTATATCAAAATATAGTATGTATTCATACCTTCGAGTTACATTAAATTGCTATGATATCCTCAAAGGTAAATCTGTAAATACACGTACTATAGGACATTTAACTGTAAAAATTACATTTTTTTCTTTCATTAAGATTATCATTTGCAGAACAATACTTTGCATGTGCCCTTATTTCACATATACAATATTTATATTTCATAAAATATATCACTATCAAAAATATCAATCACATTTTTAAAGATTGATTCATGAACGTAGAAAATACTTTATACGTAATACATAAAACAGAAACAATATTGATACAGATGCCAATAAATGTACGTTTTCTTCAATACAAATACGTTTTCATCAATCTTATAAAAGTATTTCTGTTAAATTGCATCATGTCAAAATGTCTTTTAAAAGACAAACATTTTAACATGAAACATCGAGACATCATACAGAATGATTCTCAATGATATCTCAATACTTCAGATAATCTTGAAGTTTCATATGAAAATAAGTCGCCCAAACTTCTTTTTTTTCCAATTTAAATTTAAAAGTAATAAAAATGTCAAAGAGAATGTATGCGTGCATATGTAAACTTTAAACAATCTAAACAATTTATGTTCATATATTCTTTACTATCTCAATTATTCTTTTGTTTTAAATTTATTCCTGAAGCATTGATATATAACATACAAGAAACATCTTATATATATCTCCATATAATATCAATATATCATATTATATTGTGCGATAATTATTTATATTACTTATATATTATATCATAGAAAGTGAACGAAATTTGTTATATTTGAAGCTCTTTTCTCACTATAGCTATACAGAATTGATTCTTTTTCTTTACAATGTGTAAGAAAAATTAGTTTCTTTGTATGTTAACACTCGAATTTAGTAATATGAATTGCTAAAATATATCGAAAATATATCGATCTTTTTATTATTCTCTTATTATTAGTAAATATACATTACGTTTACTTAGTATAAATTGATTAATTTATACAGCTATTTACCGTTTTTGTATATTTTTTACTAATTCATAAAACTTCTGTATATTTTACTAATCCATATTATTGAGCGTATGTGATAGTTTGCAAAAGGATTGATTTATTTCAATTTATTCTACAAAAAAAAAATATTTTTAAATATTAATTTTTTTAACGTAATACTTTGACGTTTATAACTCAATATAACGATCATGAGACAGAGTATCTTTTAAAAAATTCATTAAATTTGTTGCAGTATTTGCAATTTATAATGATTAACTTGTTCCACATTGGAAATTATGCAAGATAGTTTTGTGTCTCTTAGTAATGTAGGCATATATTTCCATGCAAATTTATTGAAATGAAATTAAAAAATGGCCTTATTCATTACGTTAATTAAACTTATTGGCTGACTCTTTTCTGACAAACGCAATATGACTATAAATTACTTTTAAGAAAAGGCTTGAGATATTTATGGAATGATTGATTAACACTCTCCTGATTTAAAGGACTTTTCATTACCTCATCAAAAAGACGCTGATATACATTACCGTCATATGCACCGAGCGCAGATGCGAGAATCTCGTCGCGAATATCGAATCCATCAACGATACCGACAGCATTTGGACGGATTGCAGCGAGCATCTCTTCGAAGCGTGCCTGGAGCGCCGGAACATCTTCATTATTCAGACAAGAAAACTGTAATTATAAAAAGCATTGTCATGTTAATGAAGTGATTCGGTATTTCGATAATTTCCGGTATACGATAATTGCAGTGACACTAACACGAAGGAAATCACCAAGTCGTTGCAATACCCAATATATCGAGTACAATTCACAAAGTTGTGTTAAAACATCGCGAAACTGTTTGGATACGGATGTCAATCTCTTGACATTCTCAACGAATCTCATCACCAAGAAAGCTCGGCAATGAGATTCTGCGCAATGTGCTAATTCAATGCTAGTTTGATTCCATGCGTCTTCTGGTGACACACCACTACGTATTCTGCGATCCATGTTTTTTGTCGCCAAACGAATTTTGCTATAAAAACACAAATTGCGATAATGCTGTTGCAATACTATCTTTCACTAACAAGTTTTTGAACAAATATCGATTACGTACGTATATATGCATACGCATATATACATATATTTACCCTGCAGCTACCGCTTGGTGTGCTTGTACAATACACGATAAAGTATTTTTCCAAGGACGTTGTTTTACTCCACGCGAAAGAACAACTAAATATTCGACAGTTGGCGGCAGTGGTTCACCGCCAACAGCTTGTCTCCAAGCTTTCACCAGATATCTAGCGGTTTGCAAGAGCAGAACCGTGTTTTCGCCTTCGTAAGTGCAAGTAGCAGTCACTAAACCATAAGTCGCTGGCAAGTTGCTCGCATCCATATAACCATGTCCACCACATGCCAATCGTAACTGCTCAATACCAGTAGCTCCGTCTGACGATGCAACTGCCTTTAGACAACATGCCAGCGCATGCAGCTGAAAAATATAATTTTATGTTTTTAGTAATAATGAAAATTATTTCAATTTTAAATAAATCTTTTTAATATACGAAATTTGAAACAGCAATCATTTCCACTCTTATAAATAAGGTATTTTACTATACGTTACCTCAGGTAGTCTTTCTAGTTCTCCCTGATCTAATTCAGCTGTCACATTATTATACATCTCCCAAATCCAGTCGGCGCACATTCGAAATGCGAAACATGCAGCAAGATTAGGAAACAATTTATATTGTTGTGTAACATAATCCATAATTTGTGATTCCGGCTCGCTGAAATAAATTTAAAAAACATTCTAAAATTATATTAAGATGTAGAATTTTTTATGCAAAATTATACAAATTTACTACAATACATGGGTACTTTCTATTTAATGACGCAAGTCGATAAACATCGTTCTAATTTTCTTGGTATTCAGTGAATAACAAAGATAAGACGCTTGTGTCACTAAATAGAAATGAAACTCTATATTGAAGTTACCAGGAAAAAAAATAAATTTGTTTAAGATCGCTGTCAAAATCCTAAAAATAAAACAGTTAAGTGTAAACAAAGTGTAATGCTATTTGTTAAAATTACAGTTTTGAATATTGATGTTTTAGTTTATAATTGCTATACAATAGCTGACTGTTATATGGATTGAAAAAAAAAAGGATAAGCAAATTTTCGATAAGATATGTGACTTGTTTCAATATCTTTATAAAGAAGAGCAGGCAATATGTCTACCAATATAGAAAATAACCATATAAACTTTTGAAATTTTTTTGCTGATTATAGGTATTATCCTGTCAGTAATTTATTCTTTTATTACTACGTACTCGGGTTTTATCTGACTCTGTCGTCTCACTGCACTATATCTAATAGCTATTGTCACTGCTTTTGACAGGTAATTCGAAATATCGCGTACTAATACCACTCGAACGAACATCATTGTACCGTAAGTGAGTTTATCACTAGACGCTTTCACGTAAGTTCCATCCTCTAACACCTGAAAATTCGAATGATTAGACTTTTAAATTTCTCCATTAAACTTTCATTAAATAAAATATAATATGTAACGGACTCGCGAAATTGACAATAAAAGTTGAAAAAAGGCGGCTAAGGACACATATATCGGACAAGGTTCAAAAATTTTTAATTTTTGATTTTGTATTGTTACAAGTTATTAATTTTCCTTTATAGTCGAACCATATTCGATAAAGTTATACTTATTATTGGTTCTCATATTTTTAACATTTCACAAATAGAGCCTTCCACCTCGAGATCCCCAGCAAACTAATTTGTAGCGCTCATCTGTATATATAGTATGCTGAAAATGGTTTCAAGATGTGAGCCGAAACATTATACATATTTTCATTTTTAAAAATTCTTTGAATTTTGATTCATTTACAATGATCATTTCCGCGGTTGATTCGTACTAATCGCCTTTATTTTCACTTTTATTTTCATTAAATAACTACTAATCGTAAATAATTTTACCCCTTCTCCCCCCCCCCTCTCTCCCATTCCCTATTACCTGAGAATTTTTCATCAGCATATGCTCGCGCGGTATTCTGACGTTCTCGAAACCGAGAAAGCCATTATTAGTTGCATTCATTCCTAACTTGGTACCGATTTCACCAATCTTTATACCTGAGAATAAAGGTGAATCTTTTAACATGAATCATTTTATCGTTCACAAATGCAATATTGAATGAAATATAAAGTTTAAAAACGTAAAATGCATTTACGGTTTCATATACCTGGTAAAGGTTCATGAGTATCCTCGTCCCTAAGTTGCACGATAAAAGCATGGATACCTCTGCATTCTCCTTTTGTATATAATTGTGCAACAACAATTGCATAATTTGCCGTATGACCCACTGAAAGTATTTTGTTTTCCATGAGGTTTGAGAGCAAAAATATGTTATTTTTGAACAAAAAAAATGACTTACAACCACCAGGCCACCATTTATATGATGTCAAAGTCGGGCTATTTAATATAAATTCTCTGGTTTCAGGATCGTAAGTCGCTGTAGTTTCCAAACCTCTAATAAATGTGCCATGGCCAAGCTCCGTCTAAGAATACATAGTTTTATTATTCTAAAGATTAAGCGGTTTTTAGAATATTTTAATAAAAAAATGTATTAAAAATAAACCACGATATAAATGTGAGGACAGTAAGAAACATACTTGAGCATAAGTACCGATGATATCGCAATTCCAAGCCCTAGATATCCAATGTCCTTGCTGTTCGACAGTACCCTGTCCCATAACAGTCGGTATGAACATCACATAGTGCAGTGTCATCGGATTACCGTCCTTCAGTATCGCTGAGCCTAACATGCCTCCTAAAATTTGTCTACAGAGCACCACAGATGCTTTTGTCAACTAATGCTTATTTAGATTTGTAAGAGCTCACATTTAGCAAACATTTTTTCTTAGTGTGACATTGAACTTTTTAATTAGATTAAATATTTAATTTTATATTAAATATAAAATCAAATTCAATATTATTTTGAGTAAATAATAATAAATATTTATAAATATCTATAAATAATAGTATCTTATTTGAAAAAATTATACTTGTAATTAAAATATTGAACTTTGATTTGAACATGTTATATCGAATGTAAGATTCTCTCTCTTCTCTTTCAAAGTAATGACAAAACATTACATTATATATCTAAACATCTTACGAAAAAACTTCCATGCCGCCGTTTTCTGAGTCATGTATTTTCTGTAACACTCGACATCCTTTCATTATTGCATCTTCGTAAATTTCTTTGTGACTCTTGTATTTCGCAGGAATTTTGTCATGCAGAAGCGGATCACTTAAAAAGAAGTTTTCTGGAAATAATAGGCTCAAATTACTAATTGAAAGAAATTTAATTACGTTTTATGTTAACCAATACAAATTAATTTTGACGAGTTATGCAAATCCAATCGATATGCTGACACATAATAAATAATTTAAATAGCCAAACTGATCAGATTAAATAATTAAAAAAAAAAAAAAAAAAACAAGTTTTAAATGAGCAGAACAAATTAAATGATTAAAATTTATATTTTTATGTAAAACCGCTTTTTATATAACTTCAAAAAAGTTTCGGATTAAAGTTTCTTGATAAATTATGATTAGAATGCTACACACACTTCCAAACAATTCCATCAAAAGTTGCAAAACCAGTTTCCGAATAAGAATCAGAATCAATGAATTAGTAATGAATATTATTCAAAGAGAAACTTTTTGCGACTCTTGAATTATTCATTTGCATAATCCTTGATGTGAATTAATAGATATTTGCTTTATTATCCGTAAATGAATTTGTTATAGATTGATTTTTGGAAGTAGCATTTAATTAAAAATAACGTAAAACAAAAATGCATTTTTCAATATGCCTGCATTAAAAGTTGTCTCGCTTTAACTTAAAATATGAAAATTTTTCAGCGAAAAATGGAAGAAAGAAATATTATTGTTTCAATCAATTTAATATATTTGTCTTTATGTCGCCAGAATAATGATTTTTCTGCAAATCATTCACATATAATTCGCGTCAGTATTAATAACAACAACGGTAAGATAAACGTAATTAGTTAAGTGTAAAGTCTAATATGGAAATATGACATTCAAGATAATTCAT
The DNA here is from genome assembly GCF_016802725.1 of Solenopsis invicta. NCBI lineage: Eukaryota > Metazoa > Arthropoda > Insecta > Hymenoptera > Formicidae > Solenopsis > Solenopsis invicta. The sequence goes on from NC_052667.1 coordinate 28,552,663, forward strand.
CTTGAACATTGAACCGAATAGCTGCGCATGCTTGTGGAAAATTCTGTATATTTATTGGCTCTTATAAACTCATAAGGACTCAACCGTAAAGTACACAGTAAAACTTAAGAGGTAAGCGAATTCAACTATTCACAGTCAAAAACTTGGGCCATAATGTAAGCGATTGCTGCTAATTCAAAATGTTAATTATCTTGTGGTTTTCGTCTTATTTTTCAAGCTTTTATACGCTATAAACTTTGAACGTAATAAAATAAACACAAATAAAAAATTATGGAAATTAATGATGGAAAAATAATAAAGCTAAACAAGCTCTTTACTGATGCAAACGTCATCAAATGAATTTGTTTACGTAGCAGTAGCAAGATTCTGTAAACGTTCTTGCAAAATGCGAGATAATAGCGATAAAATAATATAGAAATTTTCAACTAATCACAAGTATCTTTATAATTACACGATTATTATGCAGCTTTTTTATCACATGCAATATCTGCGCAACGATATAACTACATAACGATATCAATACTGTCGTTAAGAGTTACAGAATTTCGATGCAGCAGAGACAGGAAGTAACAAGTTGCTAATAACGCTGTTATTGTTACTTTTACATAATAATGATTTGATAACGACGTTACAAGTTTTCATAATTGTAATGGTAGCACTAAATTTAGAATGATCTCTTTTAATAAGTAACTCATTATCGTTGTGCTTCACTCATTAAAAGAAAAAGTAAATTGTAACTTTACGTAACGAGTCGAAGTAACATATTACACCTGTATTCGTTACGTAACGACTTAACTAACGGCTTACTTTTTTCAATATTGCGCAATGGTAAAGGGTTACTAAACTAAAGTGATTATTTCAATTTTAGCGTTACCATTACTATTATGAAAAATTATAATGTCATTATCAAAGCGTTATTATAAAAAAAATAAAAGTAACGATGATTCATTACTTGTAACGCTTTTTTAATTCCTATCCCTGCATCGATAGCGATAAAATTCTTTTATTATTCGAATACATGTTCTGATAACAATTTCATAAAAACAATTAATATTTAACAATAGAATACAGATAATTTCATATACAATATTTATTATTTACGAGAAGCAAACTGTCATTTTTGACATTTCTTTTAGAAACGTATAGCACTAGTTTTATGTTTTGCATAAAGATTACTAAATATTGTTATGATAAAAAAGATTGGTACGTACCGATGGAAAAGAAAAAACAAAAAACAATTTGAAATAAAAGTATGCAAAACCGCTGCGTTGGAGATTGTTGCAATGTTATAATAACGTTTTACGTCTTACATAAAGATTACTAAATATTGTCACGATAAAAAAGATTGGTGCGTACCGATGAAAATGAAAAAAACAAAAAACAATTTTTTTGAAATAAAAGTATGCAAGACCGCTAGCGTTAGAGATTGCTGCAATGTTATAATAATAACGTTCTAATGTTAAAATCGTGCAACAAATATTTTTACAGCGTTTTTGTGCATTTATAATTGTATGTTTCTGTGCTGTATGGCTGCGGCGTACTTTAGAACGCACTTTTGATGATTATTATTTAAAGATTTTTCATTGACTAATTGTAGCCGATACGAGCAGAAACCACGAGAAGTACCACTAATTAAATTAAAAGGAAACCGTGATCTTAAAAATCTAAAGTTACTTTTTTTTAAAAGATTTAAAAAAAAGCATCAAACATGTATGTAAGAGAGAAAGAAAGAGGGAGAGAGAGTGTGCGTGTGCGTGCATGCGTGTGTATGTGTGTGTGTGGGGGGGGGAGCGTACCTCTACAAATAAATCATTGTAATAAATCATATCTTTAATCTCCTTTAAAAAAATAATGATATCACAAAAGAATATAGTCTAACTCACGATCTCTTCTTTTGATTCTATAACCTTTCGGTGATTATTTTCGATAAATTCTTTAACCATATAAAAGAAATGTTGAAGAATCTATAAAATCAGAAATGTTGAAAAATCTATTTCTGATCGTTCATGACTGACATTATAGGTTCTATTTGATATGCTTATAATTTCAAAAAGTATTATAGCTTCCATTATTTTGCATATTAGGATTTTTATTTCTAAATTAATTATACACACACACACACACACACACACACACACACACATATATACATACATACATACGAATAAAATATCTGATATTTGAAAACATTTCTTTAATAATTGCAAGAAATTGAAAAAGAGTGCTGGGTAAAGTACAAACTCTCGCGCCTTTCACACTTTTCCCACTATTCAACACGTATTCCCAGAAATATCATAGAAAGTTGTAAGCCTTTACATCTGCTTACATTGTAACTGCAGGTCATTCGCGTTTTATAAAAAATTGCTCATTGCAATTTACGATTGTTTGCGTGAAAGTAGATTAATGACTACATTCATTTATTAAGTATTTATTTAGTTATCCGTTTATGTTTTTCATTTGCTCGTGCGACAGATAATATTAAAAGTGTAGAGAAATATTATAAGAATAAGATAGAAATAAACTGAAGAATGAATGTACAAGCATGCATAGCTTTTATGAGTTAAAGACATTCCGAGGCGGAATATGACATACAAGATTCAATGTGTTATCGCGAAGAAGTGAGTAATAGCTGATAAATAGCCGGAACGATTAATTGAAGTCCAGCGATTGGGCGTTGACATTTTGCGCAGACGTTCGCGGCGAGAAGAAAAGGAGAGAGTAAACCAGTAAACCAGTAAACCATGCCACGCCACGCCATGTGACGTGATGTAATTAGGCCTCGTGTCTAGCATGCGCGAATTAATCAGTGCGAAGGTGTGAACCGACGAACCTAGTTCGCGCCGATGCTGTGTCTTCTCCGCATTGCCGTCCCAGAAACTCGTGAGTTCCGCGGGATTGAAGCTGCATCTCTCGCGCTCGCGCCGCAGATCCGCGTTTATGGTCTCCATCGTTACCAGCTGACTGTGGGAACAACTTGTCACACGTTCTAGAGCATCTACCAATAACCGACCGATTGTTCGCGCGAACGGTCAACCGATTCTCTCACGCGATCACTGGTCGCAGTTGTAATTGACGACAAACGCACCACCACCGCACACCGCACCACACTGCCACGCACCACCGTCACTGGAGCGTATAGAGCGTATAGAGCGTATATAGCGCTATATAGCGGCCACGACCACACGACAGTCACGACTCCGTCCGCTCCTGTCCGCTCCCGGCTCCGTCGGCGCTTTTGATGTAGTGAGACCAAAACGAAGGACGCATGCGTCAAATAAGTTGATAATACCGCCATCTGAACTTCCCTTCTCGTTTCTTTCTCCCTCTTCTACTCTCTTTCTTCAGCTTGATCATTATTTCATTACCGATATTAACGACCGTCGATCTTATCAGAAGTTATCGCGTGTCACTGCGAAAATTTCATCTAGACAGCACACAATATAATTTATAAAAAATTTATAATAATTATTTCAATATTTTATAAATATTTTTGTGATCTTAGGTTGAACAAATCGTAAAGGTTTATCACAAATACCACGTAAAAACATTTACAAAATATGTATAAAATATTATACATTATTATTAATTCTTTTACTCATAAATTTATAGTCTAGATTTTATTAACATTTTGTATAAAGATTTTATAATTTCTTTCCTTCGTGTTTATAAAATATTTATGATATATTAAAAAGTAAGTAGTAATAAATATTTATATTTATATTATTATATTTTATAAATATAATTGTGTACGTGATGTTGTCTGGGAGTGACTAGCTCATAATATTATGATTTATTATTTATATTATCATATAAGTGTTTTTATGGTTATTTATAAATTTCCGAGAGAGTAGTTTTTTTCTTTTTAAATTTCAACTCCAAACTAGGTATTTAAATAATGCGCTGAGAGAGGAGACAGAGAAGCAGACGAGGAAAGAAGTAGGAAAGAAATTTAGATGGCGTTACTAGACAATTTATCTATCTCCTCACGTCACAGCATGTGCTTTCCGTTTTGATCAATAGGATCAACAGCTGCGGTACTGTATTATTATACAGACTCGCAGAATGTCTTTACTAATTCGAAGATGCAAATTCGACAATTATTGGCGATACCCAAAGCTCGTAAATCGGATAAAGCTTGACGAATTACATGCTCGCTCACTAACTAACCTAATTTCGACTTTGAGACATTTTTGTAATGCACGCGCGAAACCGAATATTTTGGACGATAAAACTAAAAAGTTTTTAGATTATCTCGCGAACGAGTACAAAAACAACTCTTGGAAGAATAATAACTTTGTCAATTTTATGGATTTTAATGCTTTCGATGGTTTATTGAGCGAAAGAGTGCAGCTCATTGAAAATATTCAAAACTTGCATGATCTAGGTATTGTCGTTATGGTAATTGACGTTATTTTTAATATTTGTAACTTTTTACAACACTAAATTTTTTGTTAACAGGACAACAGGACATAGAGATGAAAAAATTGGCGGAGGAGGAGGAAGCGTTGTACAAAGGGCAATTGAATGAACTTGACGAGAGATTATTGGACATTGTGCTGGCAAATATGTACAAGGATTTTTATGATAGCATCATTATCGAAATAACTGCTGGTGTCGGTGGTCAGGAAGCGATGCTGTTCGTTAAGGATTTATATGATATGTACTTGGGTTATGCCAAGTATTTAGATTTGGATCATGAAATAATCGACATGGAGGTAACCGATAACAAGGGCATTAGACACGTCAGTGTTATTATATCTGGCAATCAAGTCGACAAGTTCCAACACGAGGGTGGTGTACACCGAGTACAGCGAGTACCAGCCACAGAAAGATTGAGTCGAGTGCATACCAGTACTGCCTCGGTGGCAATTTTGCCAGTGCCATCAGAAATACAGATTATGATTAATGAGAAGGATCTGAAAATAGAGACAAAAAGATCATCTGGCGCAGGTGGTCAACATGTAAACACTACCGACTCAGCAGTGAGGATAACACATCTGCCAAGTGGAGTGAGCGTTACTTGTGAAGTACACAGATCGCAAGATAAAAATAGAAAAATGGCGATGGACAAACTGAAGAGCGTCTTGTATGAGCGGCAATTGAACAAGCAAACGTCATTTACAAGCGAGCTACGGCAGAAGCAAATGGGAATGGGATTCAGAAACGAGAAGATCAGAACGTATAATTACAATCAAGATCGCGTGACCGATCACAGACTAGGTCAGAATGGGACACTTTACAACTTGGCAGAATTTATGCAAGGTGGTGAGGCTTTAGAGGAATTAGAAAACAAATTGTGTAACCACATACGGGTAAAAACTCTGCTGGAAATAGTCAAAAAGCTGGAGACTCAATTAAAGTGATGCTAGTCTTTTCTAAAATCATCATTTTGTGCTATAAGATTGTATATAGGGGGATTCATTTTATATAGGCAAGTCATTGTACAGAACACATAACCAAAAATATATGCATATATGTATGTATAATATTAACACATTCTCTTTGGCGGATATCATTTTCTTTTACTTTAATAATAACACAAATATGATTTAATAACATACACATCACACACATCATGCTGCTATAATAAACATATAGGATATTGTACTTGCTTATTATCTTAATATAAGATACTAATTCTCATATTAATTGCATATTTTAAAGCAATTTATCTCACTAACAAAAATACAAAAGTACAAAAATGCAGTAATATACAAAATCCATATGTTTATAATTTTATTTCTGGATCGGTGCTTTCTCTTAATTCATAAGAATCGTGGAAAAGATCCTCGTCACTTTTATATGTAAACTTCTTTCTATACTTTGATTCCATGTATCACAATTTCATCCGTCTAAACAAACTGCACACGATACGTTATTTGAAGAGACTTGAGCATGCAGCATGATAGCAATCTCACAAAAAAAAATCTTATTATTTTTCATTTGAATAACCTGACCCTTATCTATACTTTTTATATTACTTTAAATTTTTGTATTTGTCGCAGATATACAAACTCTGAAGCAGCTATTTGCCAGATATTATTTCTGTCCTCTTTTTTATTTCTTCATTCATAAAATTTACTTTCTCATCCTTCATATTTTCTAGTTAAACAAAAACATTTAATAATTATTATATTCTTGAATATTAATTATAATTTGCAAAAATAAATTAAATTTAATACCTTTCAACTCTAATTTTTTATTATCTTCTCTCTTCACATTAAGATTCTTAATACCTATTTCTTGATTTTTTTCCAAACGCAGCCGCTTTGTAAACATCTTGAATATAAAAAAAATATTAAAGCTCATAATATGTAAATTATGTCTTCTTTAATCGGTTTAAAAAAATGATTAAGTGTCAAACAGATTAATAGACAAATCATTACTCTGTACGATCTGTTGTCTCTTCGTCCACCTTCACCTTCATCTTCACTATCACTATACTCGTTTTCACGCTGTATCCTTTTATCTAAATCACATTGAGGCAGTCTTTCATCAAGATTCATATTTTCTTCAATTTCTAAATCTTCTATAATGGCACCATCTTCTGGTATTACTTGAATTTGTACGCCAGGTGCATGAGGTAGCATTCTCAAATTTTCAAACAGTCTTGTTCTATGATTAAAAGCAAATTGGTTTATTCATAATATATGCAAAAATAATAGAAGAACTAATGTAGAAGTAAAAATTGGAACTTACTTAATTTTGTCAAGGTATTCGATAGTGTTTTGATTCAATATATTTGAAGGACTAATATGTAATTTAAAATCAGGGCCGAAATATTCGAAATAATCATTATATGGAAGTTCATTATCAATTTCACATCCAAGAGCCACCGATGTCTCATATGTCCAACATCTGGACACATTTCTGATGGTATAACCACCACCTCCCAGCATCAAAAAAGGTAAATTATATCTTTTTACAAATTCTACGCATTTGCCGTGACCTCTCACAGTTAAATTGAAGCATCCCAATCGATCGCCTGTGTTGATTAATGTTCGTATTAAAAATTGTACAATTGTAATTTCTTTTAAAAAATGTTACCTGTCAATGAATCTGCTCCGCACTGTAAAACAACAGCGGAAGGTTGAAACATCTCCATAACTTTAGAGATGACAGGAACAAATATCGATTCATAGCTTTCATCATCCATACCATCCCTTAAAGGTACATTAACTGCATAATACTTTCCCTATTAATTATAATAAAGAAAAAATATATATTTAGTGATTTTTCAGATAAATAGTATTATGTTGTTTTGATAAATTTTTTTTACTTTTCCTGCTCCTACATCGTGAAGGTCTCCCGTACCAGGAAAATATTCTCCATACTTGTGAAATGAGACTGTCATTACTCTATCCGTTGCATAAAAAGCTTCCTCCACACCATCGCCATGATGAACATCGATGTCAATGTACAAAACTCTTTGGTGATATTTTAGCAATTCTAAAATTGCAAGTACAATATCATTTACATAGCAAAAACCAGAAGCTTCGCTTTTCTTTGCATGATGTAAGCCACCGCTCCAATTGATGCAAATTTCTGAGGCTTGCTTGTTGAGTTTTACAGCAGCAGCTACAGATCCACCAGCTGATAACTGACAAAATTCATACAAGCCGTCGAAAACAGGGCAATCTTCTCCTACGTTAACTGTCCCATAAAAATAGAAATATTAAAATACTTTAAAACATAATTTCAATCAAACGTAACTGTTATTATCTAACAATAATAACTTACATTGTTGCATTTGTTTGTTGTATTCCGGCATATTGTCTGGGCGTATTGATCTCAAAAATTTGATGTAATCATCGCTATGAAATTTTGTCATTTCTTCTGCTGTAGCTTTATGAGGTCGCTAGACAATACAAAATACCAATATAATATAATAATTATATTCCAACAAAATATATTTTGATAAAAAACTGTAAATAAAAAATAAATGAAACAAATAGAAAAATACAAACATAAAAAAGTTCTCACATATATCTCCATCTTCCTATAAATACCATAGTTCAAGAGTAGATTGTGTGTCATCCTTATACGATGCGGCTTCATAGGATGCCCTTGGCCATAATAATAATTTCCAATATCACCTGGACAAAAAAAAATATAATTTGTTAAATCAAGACAGTGAATCAAAAAGCTTCAAATATGTCATTATCATTAATGGATGTGTCAATGAAGATTACAGTATACCGAAACACATTTGAGACTCTCTCGCAATAAACCATATACAAATTATACTAATTTCCTCTGGATTGGTTGAATTATCGATTCACATAGAAAATATTGTTGTAAAACATAAAAGATATATCGAAGAAAATAACTACATTGAAATTTATCATACTGATACAATAACCATCAGAGATTCTTTGTTATGCGATAGCTGTATATACTCAAGAACGGCTAACGCTACAGTCGCGCGATAGCACTGCTGAGAGTCTCTTGGCTTAACGACATAAAAATCGTATTGTCAAATATAACGAGTATGCAAATCTCAGTTTATTGCGTTGAAACAATCGTGCTTCGTACAGTTTATCAATCAAGTTGAAAATAGATTGATTGGTAGCCGAATATCAAATCAGATCAGAAAAAGAAATGATGCACGAGCGTAAGCGATGCAAACAAACACATTTCAACAAACTTATATTTCATGATTTTACAATGGTTTTCTCAGTACTTACTATCATAATAATACGAGACGTGTCTTTTGAACGGTTGCATAGCCAATTCTGCAGGTGCTGTACAACTTAAAATCGGATGAAATACTGGCTTACAAAATTAAACGAAAGCTATAATGGCTTATACTGGCAAGTATACTGAATCGCATGTGTCGTTCTAATTCGCTTGCACTGGCTTGCACCTAAATGGTTAAGAACAGGAGAAAATTCCCCCCTTTAAAAGAGCAAGTCAGTTCTAGCGACATCTGGATTAGAACTAAATCAGTCACGTGTCGAAATGGCAAACAGACGCGCTAAATTCAAATTGTACATTAATCTTTATAAAGCACATTAAGACATCTTCCATTTTCAAATTTTAAACGTATAACAAAATAATGTGCGAAAGATTAAAACATAAGAAGAAAAAAATATTGACATATTATCAATATTAATATTACACGTCAATCAATTATCGCAATATTAAATATACATATAATTGAAGAAAGATTAAAATTGCAATCGAGATTATTACAGGGCGTAAAACAGATTCTTTAACAATCTCCAACAATTCATGTAAAGTAGAGAAGCGGCAGAGACTGGAAAATAGGACAGGACACGTATATATCCAAAAAGGTTCCTCTCCAGACAGCATACGATATTTATAATATTTATAAATATTTATTAGCATTTATTTTTTAAAAATATTATATAAATGTTATACATATTTTATGGGTAATTATTTTTACGATAAATAATCTTTATGATCTGTTCAATCTAAGATCATAAAAATATTAAAAATTTCGAAATATTTTGACAAGTATTTGTAAAATATTTAAATAATTATTATAAATATTTTTGTAAATCTCTTATAAATACTGTGTGCTGTATGGATTGGAAATAACGAAACTGTTGAAGACATAAATAAGGTTTGAGTAAAGTCTAGTCTTCTCTCGAAAAGTTGTCATTTTGATACGAAAACGTCCTTGTTTTACATAGGCAAGCCGTTGTACATAGCAAATTGTAATAAACTCTATGTAATACAAACAACATCCCCGTTCCCTGAACGGAACTCGTTCCCGCAACGAGGCCACCATCCGAGAACCGGAGTTCAGCGATAATATATAGAACATTCGGTGATTTATTCGATAAACATACAACAAGATCTCGATTCTTCGTTTTTACTTTTTCTCTTTGTTTAACCGCGTGTCCAAAGGCACACACTTTTTTACACACATACACACAAGCACACGCACATACACTCACATACATACACATAAAATACACACATTTCAGTATAATACAGAGATATACAAAATTAACGTTTCATAATTTTCTGTAGATGTCCAACGACGCGCATCGTATCTCCGTGTCGTCGTCGGTTTATAATGTACAAAGCGCGTATGCGAATGTATCGTAGTGTATTTGTGAACATGTATCGTGTTAGTTACGCCACCCTGCTTCGACAACTAGAAAAATCTACGTCTTAACGAATTAGCATTTAAATTGGCTAAATCGGTTCTAGAATACCTGGAACTTTCTCTTATATCATTCAATTGACCTATCTACATATGGTGAAAATGTCAAAGTCGGTTGAGACACTGTTTTAATGATTCCCGAAATATATCCTGATATTTAATAAAAGAAAAATTTGTTTTTTGATTGTGAAAAAAAAACAAATTCTTCTAACAATACCGGATGTATTTGGAAAACCATTAGAAAAAACAATCTTGATCATATTCTAATGTCTCGATATCATATATTCGGTGCTTAAAGTATTTCCAGACAGTTACGCATATTTGAGACAATTTCGATTTTATATCCAGATATCTATTGTAATCGCATCATAATTATTGCTTAAACAATATGAAAATACGTCGCAAATGTAGGTGACTATTTATGTATTAAAAGATTCGTAACGCCTATATTTTTTTTTATTTCTCGTTTCGTCTGTTGAAAGATACAATCGTTTATCTTCGATTCGAGTGCAAAATAATGGGAAAAAAAAGATTAAGAGACATTGATAAGAATTTATTTGAAATTGAATACCTTTAATTTAAAGAATAGATTCCTGGTGATTTCTTTAAAATGGCGTAATAAAACGCATCTAGGAAAATCATTCATTGAATCACACTTTTGTCCCTCTATTTCATGATCGAAAATGTATTAGCGAACGATTCTACGCTAAACTTTTGAATTCTGATCATCTAATCTGATTTGTGACGATTGATGATGATGGAGGACACTTTTGTATCTTAGCATACTTTTTGATCTCGATTGCGTTCGTCACATTTGATTGATCGCGTAGAAACTGGATATATCGGGCAGGATTAAATAGCACATTAAATTCGTCTAGAACGACTCGACTGCGTCCACATTTATAGATCGCAGTAACGAGAGGTAGAGAGTACAGAATATCTCAGAGCATTCGTGATCAGAATTGATATATGTTTGGATAAAATCAAGAAATTTAAATAGTATATAACAAATATAAATTTGAAAAAAAAAAGTTAATTTATTTTTATCATTTCCCTCTAGTGTATACTAAGTTATCTATATATTTTTTTTTTAGGTTTTCCCTTGTTTTCAAATTGGATTGGACAATTAACGAACAAATAGATGAAAAATTGTTCAAATATGCATTATGTAACAACCCTGATCATCGGATGAGAAGATATACTGGAACTGGATATACAAATATCCACATACGCTCCATCAGTGAAAGTCTGTTCGAGGCAAGGCATACCATAAACTTCATCGTTGACTAATTTGACACCAATAGTTGGCTACGAAATCAGCTTGACCTTAACCGAGAAGAATGGTACTCTTTCCAGCTAGTGCACACATCAATAGCAATATCAAGAGGAACAAGTTCAATCTGGCATTTGTCGCCAAACCGCACTGATCCTTGATCTCACTCTCGCGAGTATGTGTACGTATACAGGATTGTGGACGCTTTCGCTTGAGACCGGGGATTGCTTTTTGACAGACCAACGTGTTATTTTTATAGACCCATTCCTCGGGCTTGGTGCTCAGTGGCGGCCATGTCATTTTGCCACAGATTTCGTGTATCACTACCAGCAGCATGTTACTATGAGCCACCCGCTGAACCATGTACTGACAATCATCTGTGTCCTTATCGTGCGACTCAAACGAGGCATTTAGGAGGTACAAGCCTATCTGTAGATTCAATGATTAAACATCAAAATATGGAAAAGAAGCAAATTAGAATCAAGGACCAAGAAAGTAATCTATAATATATTTCAAAATAGTCTATTTCGAAATACTCTAAATACTCTGTTAAGACAGCCATTTTAGATGTGATATTGTAATATTAGTCATTTGAAATGTATTTTATTATAATAGCTTAATTTCTTGGCCAATTTAAAATTAATTTTTTTTAATAAAATTATTTAGTTTAGAAATTATATTAAGTACAAATTATAAAATAAATTAAATGATAATTATTAGATTGGTACAAAAGTTCATAGCGGTACATATATGTATAGTTGAATAAATCTACTTACAAATATCTAAACATTTCTCTTTGAATTCTACTTAAAAAACGTTATGAAAGAACTTTTGTTACAATATATAATTTTAATACTTATGATATATGTATATACATATACATATTTTAAATTCAAATTTACCTCTTGATCACATACTTCCAGGCGTGTACGATTGATTATAAAGTTTGGTCTGTCGTCTTTTAGATTAACCGATTTCTCTTCATCTTCAGGAATCGAGTCATCGTTTTCATATCGACTCATACCATACACTGGAACCTCATCAGGCTCCAATATGCCCATTTTCGCCCAAGCCCAAGCAACTTGACTAATCATCCACGTCAATGCTTTCTGGAAATGCTTCCATGGCTGCAACATGACATTTTGCTACTTAACTTTAAAATTTTGATACATATAAATATAAATTATATCTCTTAATCTCATTATTTTTATTGTCAAGATTTATCTGTCGCTTATATTTCTATGAAAACGAAAAAGAAATATGTGCATCATTTGATTCTTACATCATCAAACAATTAAGATTCTTTTAAAAAGGCTTTAAAGAGTCTTTAAAGTCTTTAAGATTGATTATAATTAATGAAGAGCTTGATTTTTCTTTTGACTTTTGGCATTCTTGATTTAACACTATTATTATTGTAAATTGCTCACAGTGAGAAGTACGTTGCCGGCATTCTTCGTTTGCGAACTCTTGAAGCATACCGCCTGATAATCAAAGATCCTTATCCTCTCGAAGACACCATCGTCGACTAATCTACTCATTATCGGACCTCTAACTTCACCGAAAAATTTACCGGCGTCTGTCTCATCCTCGGCTGCGATTATGTAGCCGTTATTGTCGATAAGATAACATGCTAAGTTGTCATCGCCGCAGGTCTGCTTATTATGACAATTACCATCGCAATTAAATGTTATATTTTGAAAAAGCGTTTGCAAGGCAGTATGCTGGAATTGGAAGCCGACAACCAAGGCCGGCGCCTTTACATCGTTTCCTGCAAATTTATTTTTGCAAATTTTGATATCTTATTTTTATCATACATACTATTTGAATTATAGGCAAGTCATGTAATTTGCTAGGTTCTTTCGTCTAATTGAAGTTTGATATGCCGAAGACTTAAACTTATATTGAAGATAACAATTACACGATAATTATTTATTTAACATTTAAAATGTAAATTTTATTGATCCTCATTTTGGATGATTGGTTTTTATATCAACTAATAATATTTAGGAAATTAAAAAAAAAAAAAATATGTAAAGTAAAAAAAATGTAATTAAGATCTTTACATTTTGAAATTGGAAAGAACATGTTCCTCTTTCACTACGATAATAGCTTAAATACCTACTTACCGATAAATACAGCACGACTGGCAGTAACTAGAGTAGTGTTGTCGGCACCCTCGTCATCGATTGGCACGGAAAAAACAAAACTGTCCGGGCTAACGTAGTACTGCTCAACCGCTCGTTTGTACCATACTTCATCGATAGCACGAGGATACAGATTACTAAAATGATCCTCCGGTAGCGACATATCTTCCTCTGAAGAAAAATCTTGCCATCTGGTCAGTCCACTATGTGTGGCCATAAATGCCAGGACCACCCCAAAGCGTTGTTTGAACTGTTTCCTACGGGAAAAGATACTTTAGAAATAACCATTCGGATTGTCTTCGCGCCTCAAACTGGCGTTTGCTTGTTTTACTTTTACATAAAAGTTTCAAGATATATGTTTACTCATTGTCAATATGCAACTATACAACATACACAGGTTTTTCAAATTCGTACGCAACCTCGCAGCTCGTTTGCGCCATATATTTGGAATTTGATTTAAAAGTCCGAATAAAGGAAAACACAAAATTATATCGCAATTATCATTCCACTTTGATGTTGAAATTACAATTGATCACTTCGTGAAAAATCAAACAAATTATATTTTTTTAAAAATAAAATATAATTTGATCATTGTATTATACAATAACTTATAACATATATTTTTCTGATTATTATAAAAATTAAATGATCAAAGAAAATATCCTTTTCAAGAATGGCGCAAACGAACGAATGAGATACTTTCGAAAACATTATTATAAAACAATCAATTGCACGTCAGAAAAATCCTCTTGCTTTTGTAGTGTCACTCGCAAAGCATTCCTCCTTTTTAGGTTTCTGTTCCTGAAAGATGATAATCGCCCTACGATTTGCAAGCTAATTTGCATCAACCTCAAGATGTTGAAAGATGAAAAGAGAAAGGGAGTAAAAAAAACAAGTAAAGAAATAAGAAGACAAGATTATTAATTAGTTTGCACCAAGCATTTTGTGTGCTAACTACTATACATGTATACCCAGACAGCACAGGATATTTATAATCAATAATCATAAATATTACTATTTATTTTTTAAGAATATTATTTATATAAATAGTTTATACATATTTTATATATAAATATTTTTACGATATTTATGATAAATTTTTGTAATTATCCAATCTAAAATCACCAAAATATTTATGAAATATTTATGAAATATTTTGTAAATCTTTTATAAATATTTTGTACTGTATGGGTTCCACCAAATTGTTTGATACGTTCGATATCAACGAGCGTATTAAGCGATTTGATACTGATTTATTACCTATTGTTAGCACATATCAATGCGCTTGGTATAAATTATATATGTATATCGCGTGATATCAAAATAAGTACTAAGCAATTTTTATAGAGAAAAATAGCAAATCAACTAAAAAAAAAAAAAAGAATCTCGCCAAAGATACAGTTCTACTAATTCTTCTATAAAATTTATTAATATAAAACTTTTTTATTTTATTTTGTAATTAAAAAAAAGATAAACACAATTCTCTAATAGGAAGTGGAAGATGGAACAAAATGAAAGAAACTTTCGAACTGATTTTGTGATAAAAAGGAAGAAGGTAAAAGATAGAATTAAGAAGAGAAAAGAAAACTAGGAAGAGCCAACGCTCATATTATATGTATATAGGAAGAGTCGACATATTATAATATACGACACGAATGTTGAGAGAGTTAATTCGTTACTTTCTAAGAATGTAAGGTGCGTTGTGATGGCGTTACCTGGGCATCTGATTCATCAGCCTAGCTAAAGGTCTGCATGGCGTTAAAGTGGTAAGTACATTAGTCAAAAGGAACAGATGAACTTTCTATCCTCGTACAAACAAGAAAAACAAAATAGAGAAATAGAAAGATAAAACTGTGCATAAAATAGAGAAATAAAATAAAACACGGGACGGAGTATCTTGTGTGTAAAAATGAGCGCATTTCAATTCTGATAAGGAAACAGTGAAAAAGTAGAAAAACAGCGATGTCTCCGTCCTAAAGATGCATCGAGCAGCGATTAATCGTTCCCTTTTATTTTACATTTGATTTTTTATGTTTTATTATTACAAAAATCTTTTGATGCGTCTATTTTTGATGAATTATCAATAATTAAAACTGTTTAATATTAAATGTCCGTAATGGATTCGCAATAAAGTTCTATCAAGTTCTTATAGTTTTAATTTTATTACAGTTCTTTTTATAAATCAATCAACATGTAACGATAAATGACGTTAATTTTAATGTAAAAATAATATTACTCTTAATTACAGAGTTACAACTACAGAGTGAGAATGATATAAAACATTATAAAACACGAATAGTTATGTTAGAAAATTCGGTCGATTAATCGCGCCTAATTTATGCGAATAATAGGGAAAAGAGATAATCGTTCATTGTTTTTCCAAGTAATCTAGTCATGCTGTATAAAGCACTGTTACGTTAGTTAATAAATTGAAATTATGCTCACCCTTCCTTGGTGCTGGGATTCGGTGGGATTTGCTGGGCAAACCACTCGGTTACCTTAGCATCGTATACTAGACTGAGCAGTAGATTCCTGTCGCAACAGTACGAATCTTTGTCGGCCTTGTAGGGATTAGCTATCGAATGTAAAAAAAATTTTAATGCTATGCTTAATTTGAGTATTCTAAAATATATATTTTGTTAAATGTTTATCAAAATATTTTCGATAAAAATAACAATAAGTATAATAAAAGAAGACTACGTATAATAAGATATTATCAAGAGATAGTGGCTTACGACGAGAGCTGTGACTGGAACTCGTAGCGGAGTGTTCTGGCGGTTGGGATCGCTGTTTCTTGTCGATCCACTTCCAGCCTGGTAGGCGGGTACGCTCCAGAAAATGTAGGAGCTGCAACTCCGAGGAGTTGAACTTGTGTTCACCCTCGTAGTGATACCTAACATTTACAAGATGTTCATAAAAATAAAAAGCCAAAAAATTGTCTCCATCTTTCATTAATTTATAAATTTGTTGTGTTTTTTTTTACTGCGTATAAATTTTATTTTAACGTAACATTAAAAGAAATTTTACGTAAACCGGATTTGTAATAAAAATTCATTCAAGACTTACTTGCAATACATCCAATTGGGATGCACCCGCCAGTTATTACCCGCGAAGTAATCTGTCACGTTTTTCCCTACGATAGTTCAATTCGTTCAAATTTGACATAGATGATCGAGGTCAGCGACGAAAGCCTCGACAATTCGGAAGGAAAAAACAATAATTTAATATCCCCAAGCAGAAATTGAAATTGTTATCGTTGCAACAAATTTAAAATTTCCATGTGATAGAAAAATTAATTTGCACCAATTGTAATTTTTCATCGTGAGTAAAAATATTATCTGTAGCTGTAAAAATCAAATTAACGAAGTTATATCGATTAATTCTCTCTGAAACATTGTCTTATGTATATCTATTATCTAATTAATATAACAAGATATAAATCAAAAATTGTTCATAATATTACTTTACAGCTATAACTTGTTATTAATTGAATTTTAAAGATGCAATAAGAATCGCAGATCTTTCCTGAATTTTTTTACAATGTTAACATAAAAATATTTATGTGATGTAACTTTGCTCAGTAGAAGCAACTTTTCTATTTAAAATTTTAGATATTTGAAAAATGTTTGGAGAGGTAAATTTCATACAATTTTACATAGTCGCGTTATTACGAGTAAACCGCCAAACTTCAACATTCGTTTGATTTATTCGATCACGTCGTCTACTTAAATCGCATTCTTACGAGCCTTGAGTTTCATTATTAATTTGTTTGCGTTTTTAATTAATTCAAGTCTCAAAGTATTTTTAAAGAGATTGTTTATAATAATGAGTTCAAATAACAATGTTCAACATTCTGCGTGAAATAATTTCGGACAATTGTTGGTATCTTATAAGTGAAAAATATATATCGTTAAAAAGAATCAATTTAATCACAAATAATCCGATAATATTGCTGGAAGCTTTCGTCGCTGTAAAATAGTTTAATAGAATTAAAATGCGTACCTTTAGCGTGAGATCGATGTATCTCCTCGGTAGCGTGTACGCGGTAATTTCCAGTATGATCGTGCTCAGGCAAACTGACCACTATTGTGAATGGAGTGTCCGTTATTCCCACGTAATCGTATTTTCTCTTCACTCTGCCGACACGTTTCTAAAATGATAAACATCAAAGTAAACACATCAATTGAAGTCATATGAATAGACCAGTTTAGAAAGAATTTTGGTGAATTCTTATTTCCTTGGAAATACAAATGACATATGTTCCTACGTAAATACGTAAATTAAAACATATAGATTTGAATCAAAATCCATTTTAAAACAAACAATTCGAGTTATAAAAGAATATCAAACTAGCATTCATTATTTTTGAAACTGTTTCTCTCCAAACATAATAAAAAACTTTTAATTGTAATTATAAAGATGAGATTTTTGTAAACATTTATGGATTATACTCATCGTTAAATTTTGCGAAAATGCACTCACCATGTCATCATAATGATACTTTGTGTAAAGCGTCACGGTACCATTCGTCTGATTCACCACATTGTCGCGAAGCTATGGAAAAACACTTATATATATATATATATATATATATATATATATATATATATATATAAAACGAGGTGTGTTCAAAAAGTATCGCGAATTTTGAATTTTCGCGGGTTACGTATATTCGAATTTCGATCTTTTTGTGGCGTTATGTTGGTACTCATGTCTCTCACTTATGCCGACAAGCTCGGCCATTTTGAATGTTCACTTAATTGTTGACAGCTGCTTTGCTTGCACGTGTTTTGGATCGTCTTCGATTTTTACCTATTCAAAAAAATGGATCAAAGAACCTGTATCAAATTTTGTGTGAAAAACGAAATTAAGTGCGCGGATGCATTCCGAATGTTGACTGTGGCATACGGAGAAGCTACCTTGGACCGAAGCAACGTTTATCGGTGGTACAAAATGTTCTCAGAAGGCCGAGAAGATGTGAACGACGAAGAGCGTGCCGGACGCCCGAGCACTTCAACAACAGACGAAAAAATTAATGAAGTGGAGAAAATGGTATTGGCCAATCGTCGAATCACCGTTAGAGAAGTTGCTGAGGACCTAAACATATCGATTGGCTCGTGCCATTCGATTTTTATCAATGATTTGGGCATGAGACGGGTCGCCGCGAAATTCGTACCAAAATTGCTCAATTGCAACAGCATCGCATGAACATTGCTAATGAGATGTTGGACTCTGTCCGCGACGACCCAAATTTGCTCCAGAGGGTCATAACTGGTGACGAATCGTGGGTTTATGGTTATGACGTGGAAACCAAAGCTCAATCATCTCAATGGAAGCCGCCGCACGAACCAAGACCGAAAAAAGCGCGCCAAGTTCGGTCGAATGTGAAAGTTTTGCTGACAGTTTTCTTCGATTGCAGGGGCGTGGTGCATCATGAGTTCTTGCCACAGGGTAGAACGGTCAATAAGGAATATTACCTGCAAGTTATGCGCAATTTGCGCGAAGCAATCCGCCAGAAACGCCCGGATTTGTGGAAGAACAAAAATTGGCTTTTGCACCACGATAACGCCCCTGCTCACACATCGTTGCTTGTGCGCGACTTTTTGGCCAAAAACAACACACTAATGATGCCGCAGCCACCGTATTCCCCAGATCTGGCCCCCTGTGACTTTTTCTTGTTCCCTAAACTGAAGAGGCCCATGAAAGGACGACGTTACGCTACGCTTGACGAGATAAAGACGGCATCGAAGGAGGAGCTGAACAAGATAAAAAAAAATGATTTTTTGAAGTGCTTCGAAGATTGGAAAAACCGTTGGCACAAGTGTATAATATCTCATGGGGATTACTTTGAAGGGGATAAAATAGATATTCATGAATAAATAAATAATTTTTGAAAAAACACAAAATTCGCGATACTTTTTGAACACACCTCGTATATATATAATGTCATTTATTATGCATATGTAATATTTAATGGCAGCACTGTCTAAACTTTGAAAGTGTGTCAGTGACATCTTGTAACTTTTATTATAGAAATTATTTGTTTATTTGTTAAAAATCTGTCAACGTTTACGTAGAAATTGTACTTTTATAATTTTTTTTATTTATTTACCGTGAGGATTCCTTCGTCGAAATCTCTGGGGTCATTATTGTGATCCATTAGCTCAACTTCTGCCATATCGACGCTATTATATGCCGGTTTCAAGATACCCTGGAACTTAAATAATACATATATTATTTTTACTACTTATATTTATTTCGTTACGTTAAATAAAATACCAATAATCAAATAAGAAAAATTTTACAATTTTACGTAACATAAATGTCAAATCAAGATATATAACTTATGCACACAATAAAAAAATGTTATGTATAATATATAATTATTATAAATTTGATAACATAATTTAAAGATCATTATCCCAGATAGCTAAATCTGTCGAAAACAGATCTTGTAAAATTTTGCTACAAATCTTGTTGGTTTAGAAAAATACAAAATAACAACTTAATACATTAAATAAATTTAATTCAATAATGAATTTGATTCATCATATGATGTGTAACAAAAGCTGTTGATAGCAAATTATAGGTAAATGTATGCCTATATAACCAGAAAGCAAATTAGTTTCAAAATCGCAAGATATGCACAGTGAAAATTGATGGCAGATTGGCAACAGAAACCGAGCAGATCTGTCTAGCGCAGCGTTATCATATTGTCGGTAGAAACGGAATAAGAAGACGGAACTGCGCTGAATACAATAATTATAGAATTGCCACTAGATGATTTCTCTTCTCACATAAAAAATTTGTCAAGCTCTTTACCCATTTTACATCATTTTACATCATACTTTATCGACATTTTGTTGACAACTTGTTGAAAAGTGTTGCAAGCAAATCGCCAACAAGGTAAATCCTCGTTTAATACAATATTGTAGTACAATATTGTCGTAAGCAAAGAAAAAAAACACGCAAACTGAGTACAGCTTTACAGAAATTTTACGGCGACAATTAATAAAACATGTATAATTATGGCAAAATTTCAGTAAAGTTACGGCAATTTGCTCAATATCAGAAGTAAAAAAATATTATTTCAGCAACATGCAAGCAAAAGTTTGATTTAGTAAATAATTCTGCCAGTATCATATTGCCATAATAATGGCAGAATTATTTACTGAATTAAACGGCAACAGTTGCTAGCAAATGGATTGCACGCCTTTGCTTACTGAGCTGTTGCAATGACGAGTTCGATACCAACTTGCCACCAGTTTTTTAATTAATTGGTAACTGGGATATACCACTGGTCGAAGATCGGGATGAATCAGGATGAAACCATTGTTGGTCACGATGAAAGCGTAACCGTTGACGCCGAGCTGCTCCCACGGAGAGAAAAAGAAAAAGATTATATTATCGTGATTTGCACTTGTTATGCACCGTCAATTGATGCACTATTCATCACAAGCTATAATGGTTATTAATAGCATTTTCGTGTCACTCTTCTTAGGCCGTGTTCTGATATACGCTGCCAATAATAAAAATCTATATAGTTCACTTAACGTGTATTATGAATTTTCAATGTTGGCAGTGTATATCAAGATACAGTCTTACACTGTTAAATATTAAAGATTGTTACTGTTATATATTTGGCAAGAATTATGTAAGCTGAATATGGCTCAAAACAAGAGCCGAAACGTTCTGTATTAAATTTATACATGTGATTACTCAATTATTTGAGATTTTCTTACGCGCACTGTTTGCCGCGCCTGACTCGTATTTGCCGTTTATACATTGCTTAATTTAAATATTAAATAATCCAATTTAAACCAAGTTTTTGATTCACAATTAACATTTGTTAATTGTGAATCAAAATTTATTATTTTAACACAAAATATATAGACAAAAATTAAAGTATTAAAAGAACAACCTCATTTAATCAACTCATAATGTGATTAAATTACTTGGGTTCAAAATAAGTAGTGTCCGTATTAACATATGTACTTAATAATAATAATAATAATAATAACAAATTTGAATCAAAATAGTTTAATATTTTTGTACTTGTGTAACTTCACATGTTTTAATTTTAATTGATAACACATTAAATAGGAGGAATAGCGACCTATAAGGATGATAAAAAATAACTCAAACTAGATAGAATTTGACACTACAAATTTAATAGTGTGAGTTACCATATTTGAATCCAAAAAAGTATTTAGTCTCTCATTGATCAAGAATCTCATTTATTATTTTAATATTGTATTGTTTTATCTCTTTCTCTCATGTCATATAATATTTATTATAGAATTATAGATCATACTTCTATATTGTAATTCCTCGAATTTCTAATAATAGAGTCGAATTAATTTTAACTTTTGCATTAGTAGCTTTAATTGATTAGAATTAATTCTTTTAATTTTTAATCAATTATCAAATTACAAATTTTAGCTAAATATAGTAGACCATTATATTTTAAATGTGAAATATCCTGAATTGCTACTCTACAGTTTTTAATTATTGTTATTTATAATTAAATGTTGAAGATAAAAAGTAATTTGTTACTTTTGTAAAATAAAACAGAAAATATACAAATAGCAATATTGTTCACCATGTGTGGCATCATCAATTTCTGGATTTCTCTTATCGGAACATCCGTACCAGCAACACCGAGGAGATTGGCGACCATCGTCTGCGCAGACAATTATCAATAGGTTAATTAGGAAACTTGCATTATGTCGCATTGCGTGACGTCTCTATTATATCATGACAACGTTATTATGTTGAAATAAATTACGAATTATCATCATCTCAATTCGCATAACCAGAAGCATATCTACCTTCTCCAACAACGTTCTATTACAATGAATTCGTCTACATAAACACGTTTTAGTATAATCAAAAAACCATATATGTGAGAATTGATCACCCCTCGCGTGTGTGCAATAATGAGCATTAAAATAATTTTCAATGGCAAAAAGTATACGATAATATCCATACAACATTTTTGAGAAAAAAAAAAATTGATTAACAACATTTGTTCATCGAGTTACTAATGTGACAATTAATTATCTATTATTGCGAAACACAACAATGAAATAGTTACTGCAAAGTTTTGCTAAATAAAATGATGTTTAGCGAAATAGAATAATATCCATTATATGTTGTAGAATGACAGAGAAATAGAATGGAAAAATTTATCCAGATTACGAAATTATCATGTAAATATTAAAATTGTACTTGAAAAAATATTTTCATTTTGAAAATGTGTAAATATGCGCGCGAGAGGGACGAGCAATAAGAGTGTAAATTTCTTGCGATTAAACGCAATAACTAGCTGTCAACTACTGTTTCAATGTGTACGTAATAATAATAATGATAATAATAATAAACGATACACAATGAAAACTCTATAGTGATTAAACAATCAATTCTCTCTATAATTAATTAACAACATCGGACGCAGACTACCCTAAGTGTTAGTTCAAGTAACAATTAGCTCCGTTCTAAGTGACGACCTTTCTCTTCCTTTTTCCCATTTAATAGAAAACAACTTAATAGAATATTTTATTTTTATATAGAGTATTTTATGTGATAAAATGTTAGAGAAGTAATACTGATCATGAGCAGCACATGCAATAAATTTTTTTGTTCAGTTCAAATGTCACAAGAGTGTGTGCGGGATTGATTAAGATAATTTTGAGAGGTCGTCGCTTGAATTAGATCTACGAATGTCTCTGACTAACGAAATCTAGCACTCAATAAACTGCCAAAAATTCATATTATTCATGTACGTGCGTGTCTGCTGTTACTTGTAATAAAAGGAGCAAGTGTTTGTGAAAAATAGTTATTATTAGCGTTATAATATAATGTAAGCCATTGTTCTCACATTACATATATTTTAATCTTAAATTTAATTTCAAAATGTTTTGTAAAAAAAAAATTTAAAAAAAATGCAATCAGTTTTAATTTTATTAACGAGATTTTTTATTTGAATAAAATCCATTCGCTTGCTCCTTCAGTTAATATTTCTTTCTTTTATTATGTAGATATATAGTAGTCACTGCAGAACTCTACGAATCAATCTTTACGAGGATATTTTTTCGCCATATGCAATCCAACAGGCGGACAGGACTTTGCCTTTTTTTTCTACTCGTCTCGATAGGACACAGGGTAGACTAACGTACCTAAACCTACCTAATAATTCCAGTAACTAATGTTAGAGATCAACATAAGATACCAAAGTCGAATATGAACCTAAAAAGAGATCTATGCGCGTCTACGACCTTGTTCCAGCATCATTTACATCGCGATTATATTTTCCATGCATTTAATAGATTAAAATTTTTAATAGATTAGAACCGTTCCTTTCTAATAGAAAATTTAAAATAATTGCAATGTTATTGAAATAATTATCTTTTTAAAGCAAATCTTCGAAGTTGAATGAGTCTAATGAGTGATAAATTAAGATCTGTTAAATGACAATTAAGGCTGATAGTGAAGATAAGGTCGTAGGTCGTCAATCGCACGAAAACGAAAGATAAAGATAGAGGATGTACTATATGCATTATAGAACAATGCTGCTTGAGTTTTTTGCTTTAGCTGCCAACCTCTCTTGTTTCTGTCACCCAGTATGCTTCGTTCACCAGCACCTGCCTTGTGATGTTCTGTGGACAAAGAGGAACTTAAAACCGAAGCAAATGCAGCATGAATATATACCTCAAGGAAATGTGATTCGCGAATCTCACGGCTTTTATCTCGGTTATCGCTTTTTGGGTTAACAAAGCAGTAACACATCGAGAATCAGAGAATTTATCAAGATGTTGCGAGGAACGTGAAAGCGTATGAAAGCGCAGACAACAGAAAGAAAAAAATGAGTGATATTTTTGATTAATGATTGCTGAAGAAAACTGTCATTTTATTTCCACATATGTATATAAGAGGATCTTAATTAAACCTTTAAGCTGTCCTTTATCGACAATGTACGGGACGTACGACTGTCGTCCTTCTGCCAGCCGATATTCTTTGTAAAATAATGAGTAAATAGAAATCTTACCGCGTTCTCGCGTCGATCAAACACCGGCATGCTAACCGAGGTCATTAGCTCGTATTCCTGCAGTTCGCTCATCTGATCATGTCGTCGTTTCTGCTTCTTCACGAATCGTCGATCCTGTTCCTCGAAGTAGTTCCTATTCAGGTAGCGTTGCTTCTGCTCCTCACACTCGCGCTGTTCCCACAACCAATCAGTCATTTTTGGATCCGTTATGTCAGCGTAAACAGGAGTCCAGATGGTCGGATGGTCCATGCGACCCAGCACCAAAGGCCTTGCCATCACCGGCACATACTTCAACACCTAACAAATTCAAAAAATTCAATGAATAAGCCAATCTAAGCGGTTATAATGAAACAAGATGTCTTATCGACTCGAATGCCTTGGAAAAATTTTTCGTTCGTTACAATAATTACAATATTTTATGCTTAAATTTTAATTTTGATAAATTTAACATTATTTGAATTGTTTATTAAAATTTTAACTATTAATAGTAACTTTTTTTACCAATTGTTTTTATAAAATATGATTTTTAAAGACTGAAGTCTCTTAATCCACTGACCTCTTCTCTCACTTCCGCTGGAGTGCACAGATGTACGTAGTATCCTCTATTGGCGCAAGCCATCCACTGTATCTCCCGTACATCTGCAACCTCCCGACCGATCAGATAGGTGAATATTCTAACGGGCATATCGGCCTTATATGGCTCGTCCGTATTATTCTTCCAGTTGTACGCCTCAAAAATCTCCTTGTAGTTGTATGGTACGCCATCGGTGATTAACATGATTGCTTGATTGCATCCAGCACCTTCTGACTTATTACGAAATGTTTCTAGTAATTCAAAAGCGGTCGTCAGAGCCAGAGAGAAGTTGGCGATCTTCTCTGTTTCAAGATCCAAAATGGCTCGCTTTAGTTCACGTACGTTCGCCAGATTCGCCTGGACCAAGGTATCCTTGAAGCATGGCACTACCTGCAAATTTACCAATCAATTAATAAGTCTATTAATTTTTTGTTCTTTTTCTTTCTTTCGTTTCTTTGGATTAACAAATTCAATTCTTTCGATAGATTTTTACCTCTTTGGTCGAATTGGAGAATGTAATGATGTTGACGAAGTCATTGTTACCAAGGGTATCAAGGATGTTGTTTATCACGTGCTTGGCGATCTCCCGTCGTATACCAGTCATACTACCGGATGTGTCCATCAGAATGAGAATATCCTTCGGACTAGTAGCCGCTTCAATGTACCAGCTCCTTGTTCTGCAGTCGAACAGATCCACTGGGTCCATGATCCAATTCATAGCAGGATATTGACGCATAAAACCAGTCGCGCTGCCGAAGTATTGCCATGATAACGACGGGTCTTGCTCAAAATTGTTGATGAAAGTACGATCGAGCGCTTCGGACCACTTAATCGCTTGGATGACAGTCGATGCGCGTTTGTACACATTCGTAGGCACATGTACCGCCGACATGCTGAGATTCACCGGGCCACCGAAGTGAGAATTGTATTCAAGATTAATAGGACCGTCCTTTGCGTCGACGAAGTTGTAATCTGCCGGCGGATCTACGTCGGCGGATGATAACGCCGATGTTTCAGCCACGTCCATTATCCTCTGAAAGCAAAAATAAGATCATCTAATATGCCGAAATAAAGCGATAATTATCGTTATGATAATTACATTTTAAATAAAACAATTAATGTGCTCGATAATGGAGAAAATTGTCTATTGTTATTACAAATTTAAACTTAAATATGATGAAATAATAAAATTGCCGAACCCTGATAGCTGAGATCTTGGACTCCATCATAGCTTTAATGTCCTTAGCAATTTCGTGGACGAGAGCATTTCCATCACGTGGAGTGACCTCCGCCGTCTTATAGCTCTCTTCGAACTTCTCCACCTTTGTCACAAACTTGCCCAACTGCGACAACTCGAAGCCTAGCTTGTGTGCCCATCCTTTTACTCTGCCAATTACAAAAGTAATATGATCATATCAAAGTTATCAAAATTATGTGATAATAATGATAATAATATTAATAATTTTTATTCAGAAGACTAGATAAAACATTCATTTTATTTGTTAAATTAAAGGATCAAAATGATTTTATTATTTCTAGTTCCCAATTTCTTTTCATATCGCGAAATTAACGTAATGATTTAACGATAATTAATTTATAACACTTTAATAAATGGAATAAAAACAAAAGCAGTGTAATTATCAAATAACAACATTTGTACGAATGATAATTTGATTGCATTAGCAATCTGACGAAATAATTATCTATATTTATGAAAGAAATTAATTTCTCAAAGTGAGATATAACAAATGTAAATCGTAACTCTTTATTCACGATTGAACGAAAGACGAAATTATTCTTTCTTTGAAAAAAGATATTGTGCATATAAATTTGAAAGTACAATAATCCAGTTTATATTTTCAGTTTTCAATAATAATGCAATTGTAATAATCTTCACTAAACAAATATTTAACAATAAATAATTTTAGTGAGATTTCTTTTTATTTCTGGCAGCATGTCTTTTGTGAAACATGCCGTGATCGCAACGATTCCCTTAAGAGATACAGTCCTTCCTTCACGGTTGACCTAAATATCACACTCATTATCGTATATGAATACAGAACGATCGAGCTCGTGTTTATTGCCACAGAACTCAAAAATATTATAAAAGAATACAGAAACAGGACTAGATAGATGACTGCCTGGCCACGAGGTACTTACAAATTATGGGAGATGATGCTGTCGCTACGGTCGGGTACCTCGATCAGGATCAGGACGACGACGACAGGTATGAAACAGGGCCTCATAACTTTCCCTGACCACCTGCTGGCTACTTTGGTCCGCTCCTTAGAGAGGTTGTTCGTGTACGAGGACACGGTAAATAAAATCGAGGCTCGTGTTTCACATCAAGAATACCTGCGATCGTTCTGCTCGACGTCGATCGTCGCCGTCGTCGTATGCGCATTCACTAACTTGGTGGCGACTCATGCGGGACCTACGACAGCTCACTCGAGTCTATAAGCGCTTTTCAAGCTTATCGATTTTCCGACCAGACTTGCGCACGAATAACATGAGTAAACGATGCGCGACCGTGCCAACTATCGAGGATCAGAATTGATAGGATTATTTAATATTTTTCAATGTGTATTCGATTGTCGAGGAAGTAGGATGATCATTGAGGTGTTAATCAAGAAATAAGACTTACTATTAAATTCATTGCCTCGAACAATATGACAGTTAATTAAAACAGTCTATCAAAATTTTTGCTTGATGCGGCTTCAATGTGTACTACTCCGTACATATTATAGCTTAGTTTATAAGTGTTATAATGTTATAAGATGTGATGTTGAGAGTTATCCTCCATTTTCCAACCATGGATATAATACAAGCCAAGATGGGTTATTTCCATGAATAAAAAAACTGTGAAAAAGTAGGAAAAAAATTCAGCTTTAAAAAATTATTTCTTATTTAAATATTGAACGTTGTAAATTAAGAGATACGCTATTAAATCCCGTTAAAGTATATTTGAAATCAAAATTGATATTTTTTAAAACGATTTAATATTCTACATTAAAAAATTTATAAATTTTTATTTTTTATTAATTAATCTATAAAGTTATCATTTAAGAAAAAACATTATTTCTTATAAGTTTATTGTTAATTATTTTATTTTACTTATTTTATTTATTATAAAACAGTATAATTACTGCATATAAAAGAAAGCTAATTTATGTTATAAAAAAAGCATAAAATCTTAGCAACAATGATATACAGCAGCGACAAGGACACCATCAGTTCGGATGCTCCGCAGCCGTAAGTCACGTGCTCTAAAGGATGTTCCGTGAAGCAACCTCTCAGCCTGCGTTTCTTCAGATCGTTTAATGAAATCTTGTGGCAAGGTTCGTCGGCCGTGCTATTTGTGTACTCAAAAGGTAAGATAGTGACGGGTGTTACTTCCAATCTTCTGTAGCATGTCGGATACATACTGTCCACCACAACTAACAATAAATTAGTGTGTACCACCTATAAATTATGATAAGCTATTATTTATTAGAAAATTATCCGATTATTTTATTACATATATATAATATGAAATGTATGTATCTTTACACAAAACTCTTATCAATTTCTTATTAATTAAATAATATACGTTAATAAATTACATTGTTTTATAAACTGAAAAAAATATACAAAAAATAGAAACGAGTATTAATATCATCAATAAATTGAAAAATTAAAAAAATTTCTGACGTTAAAAAATTCTCGATTATGACAAAGATTTAATTATTTATAATTATCATGCTGATACAATAACCTTGCTTTAAACAATTTATTTTAATGCATGTAAATTATATAACTGTCATTATCATCGAATCAAGAAACTATTGAATAATATTATTTTTAATTATTTAACATTATGGCAGCATCAGGTGCAGACTAATACGTATGCAATGATATAATTTGAAGAATTAATATTTTAATTAATTGTATGAACTTATGTATAATTGCAAATTAATAATTAAAAAAAAATTAAATTAACAACAAAACAAAAAGTAATACACTTGCGTGTTTCTTTGTAAATATTTCTTTTACATTAAAATTGACAAAAGAATATGATATTCATACAGTAGTTTTACAATGTTAAATTTCTACATTAATTTAAAACTATTTTGAACCACATTTATCGGTGTTAAAAATAAAGTATTACGAATTGCAAATTCAAAACACTTATAACAGAAAAAGTATTTCTGCACAATTACTACAGTTAAAATCAACTAATATTTTGCTCAATCTGTAAAAACTATACAAATTATATCGGTTTAAAATAGAAAATATTTACTTTCTGAGCGTAGAAAGGTCGCGAGCAGTAATCGGTGTGGTTGGTAATGCCTTTAGCAGCAATTGTCTCATTCAACATATAAAGCGTT
This sequence comes from Solenopsis invicta, assembly GCF_016802725.1. Taxonomy (NCBI): domain Eukaryota; kingdom Metazoa; phylum Arthropoda; class Insecta; order Hymenoptera; family Formicidae; genus Solenopsis; species Solenopsis invicta. The sequence goes on from NC_052667.1 coordinate 28,582,206, forward strand.
CGCTGTTGATCGCAGGGATAGTGATAGAGACAGGGTTTCGGTGGTGGTGGCGGATCAGGTGCATCCTCATCCAAGTGGACTTTGCCGTGAATACCAGGTAAGTTTACAAACTGGGTCGCAAACCATATCAACCGTAGCAAAAACCAGAGCAACATTTTTGCAATATGTTGCAGTGGCTCCATCAAACTGATGGCGGAGTTGCCGATTCGCTAGAACAATTTGCGTTTCCATAAAAACATTCTCTTTTTCTTAGGAAGTAAAAGAATAATAGGGAATAATACTATCGGAATCAACTTGTTTTTCAAACCATTTCTAATTTTCTCATTAAATGCAAGATTCTTATATATAAATTTTTTTAATTAAAAATTTAATTGTGAAATATTTTTTAATCTTTTAATATACTCAATATTCTTCGATTCTTCTCAATCATTAAATTATTCTTTGGCATACATTACTTACGGTTTCCTGACACCATGCTTGATAATCATAGATGTCTACCGGTTTGTAAAGACCCTGCTTGACCATGGAGAGCATGACGGCGCCCTCCTGAGTGCCCATAAATTGCCCAGTGTCGTTATGTGCGTCCGAGATCACCACGTAGCCATTCTGATCTAACAGGTAGCAGTCGATCCATTTATGGGCACAATTCATGTTCGAGTTCGTCGTTACTGAAGTTATTGCGATGAATCGCTCGTAAAAATCTGTCATTGGCATCTGAAAACCTATTACGGCTGCCGGCGCTTTCTTGCCACCGTCTTTAGGCGATAGGCTCATCGAAGCTGTTATTATTGCATCTGCGCCTGCTTCCGATGGAACTACAGAAATATTTTGTTTCGTATAATACATGATATTCTATCAGATATCTTAGATATAATCATAAATCGTGTATAATAATTATATAAATGTTAATTTTAAATCAATCAAAAAATATTTGGTAAAAAAAAATACATATTTTAGAATACATATACAAAATTAATTATAAAAAATTGTGTGTCTTATTAATAATAAATGTAATTCTCACCAGATAAAGAAATACTATCGGGATCTAGCTCATTTTGAAAGATCGCGCCTTTATACCAAGGCTCATTCACTGCTCGTTTATAAAGGTCACCGAAGACAATGCCGTCGTCCACACCTGGTGATTTGCTGGTCCTAAGATGATGCCATCTAGTGAGGCCGCTTTGCGTCGCGACAAATCTTACAAAAATACCATAGAGATGTGCCAGATTTCGAGCCTTCGGAGGCAAATCCTCAACATAGTCACTGTAAAAGCTGTTGTTTGTTGCCTTGGCATCAAACACGAGTAACTGCATAAGCTCCTTGTTGCAGTAGTAGTCATCGTGCTTGAGTGTTCGACTGCCACAGTCGGGTTCTTCATCGACATTTTCATCTATAGATGGATAAGCTTCATATTGCTCAGACCAGCGCCAGCCAGGTCGGCTCATCAGCGCCAAGAAGTGATGCAACTCATCTTCCGAACTATTGAATTTATGATCCTTTAGGTAGTGATAACGGCAATACACCCAGCTTGGATGTATGCGCCAATGATCGCCCACAAAGTAGTCCGACACATTTACGTTCATGTTCTGGTTTCTGCGGATTTCGTCACCGACCTTAAAAAGTTTAACATGCGATTATTTGAACATCCAATATTAATTAATGTAATTATTTTTTAACAGCAATTCAGTCTGTAATTAGTATAATTATTAGTATGTTTGCAATTATCTAGAGGCGCGGTCGCGACTCGCGCCTATGTAGGAAAAGCGAGTCGCAGACCGACCCTCTTTTACGCGAGTCAGCGAGTTCCAAGCACGCAAGATTATCAGATTTCAGTAATGGCTGAATCGATCAAGTTCTGAGTAGTCTCAAACGATAGCTTGGCCCCGACTTGTATAATAAAAGTGTTTTTATTTTTTCTCTCCGTGCCCTACGAGCGGAGATATCGCGACGCAAAGTCTAAATATTCTACATTTCATTTAAGAAACGTCGTCGTCGCCCTCAGGAATTCTCCCTTTCATATTTTCGACACAAGTAGCGCTGGCATACATCAGTCAGCCGTATGCGACTTGTGGTGTACTTGTGGTGTATGTGGTGTAGTATTTCTTGTCATCTTGTCATCATCATCATATCCGTCGTGACAGGTTCTTTAACCTGATCTTTATTCGTCAGTCATTATTAACAATAATCTTGGTAAAAGTCTCTGACTAGCTTTGTTTTATTCTTTTTTATTGTGAATTTATATATTTTATTATAATTTATTGCAGACATAAGGATTGCATTGAACATTGAGCTACAAAATAAATTATGATCAGAAATATTTAAATAGTCTGTCAGTGGAGGAGACAGACATTGCGCTGCAAATAGATAATACAATATCATTACAAGAACACGATGCCGATATTGAAAAAAATATAATATAACAATTGTCAACTTTGAACAATCCGTTTTTCATGAAAGCTATGGAAGAGTACGTGTCATGTGAATTATATAAAAACGATACGGTGGATGCTCGTATGCATAATACTCTTAATTCTAAAGCAAGGTCAGATACATAATTTAATCGTATATATATATATATATATATATATATATATATTATATAATATATATATATATATATATATATATATATATATATATATATATATATACCTAAGTGGTATTTATATATACCTTTATTTATATATACCTTTTGAAAGAAAAGGTAAAAAAGGCGCCTATGTGTGTGCGCGCACCTAAAAATCTTTATTTTTTCAACCCAAATAATATGTATTATTTAATATTTTCTACAAAATCTCTTATTCCAACCTAAGTGGTATTTACTTAAAATAAATATCTTGAAATTGTGCAATCTAATAAACATGATATACGTTTATTCAAAAAAATGCATGAAATCTTTTAAAGTGCGCTTATTATGAAGAGAATATACTTTTTCTACAAAATCCATGGTAGTATTTGTATTTTTTTGAAAAATATTCCTATTCTAACTCTACTGGCAGTATCTTTAATTTTTATACAAAACCCACGTGCTACTATATCTTCTCTGTATTGTCATTGAAAAATCTTCCTATTGCAAAAATTCAAGTGATAGCACCTTTAATTCTCATTGAAAAATTTTATTTCAACTCAAATGGTATTTCAACATTTAATTTCAAAGAATTAAAGAGGAAACAATACAAAATGAGAAAATTTTATTGAAATAAAAAATTTTTAATGTACAAAAACATGGCTCTGCTAAATAGGAAAAGCAGAAAAGACATAAGAAAGAATGCAATAAATGTAACACTTGTAAAATATGCATTATAAAAGCAATTTATGAAATAAGTTTTAGTTTCATTAACATTTAAGTAACATCGTAAGTCAAATTAAGATACCACTTGGATCTTAAAAAAATAAAGATGAAAAAACTCTTTATTTCAATAAAATGTTCTCATTTCTGTTAACATATAAATTATTTAGGTTAAAATAGATTACAAAATTTTAATATGTTATTTATTTTCAATTAAATACCACTTGGTTTGGAAGATTTTCAATGACAATACAGAGATAGTAGCAATTAGGTTTTGTACAGAAATTATTCAATTCTTCTCATTGCTTTTTCTATTTAGCAGCGCCATATTTTTGTACATCAAAAATTTTTTATTTCAATAAAATTTTCTTATTTTGTACCGTTTCCTCTTTAATCTTTTAAATTAAATGTTATATATTCCATTGAAACTTATTAAAATTAAATACAACCACTTGGGTTAAAATTGAAAGATTTTTCAATGGAAATACAAAAATAGTACACTTTGATTGTTTAAAAGATTTTTTGGAAAAATGCGTTTAAGTTGAATTAAATTACATAATATTTAAGGAAATACTACTTGGAATAAATTTTTTCATGAGAATTAAAAATGCTATCACTTGAATTTTTAAAATACAAAGATTTTTTAATGACAATACAGAGATAGTACCACGTGGGATTTATATAAAAGTTGAAGATGCTACCAGTTGGGTTAGAATAGAAGTTTTTCAAAGAAAATACAAATACTACTACTTTAATTTTGTAGAAAAAGTATATTCTCTTTATAATAAGCGCACTTTAAAAGATTTCACACATTTTTTTTTTAATAAACGTATATCATTTTTATTAGATTACATAATTTCAAAATAAGTTGCGCGCAACACACATAGGCGCTTTTTTTAACTTTTTTTGAAAAGGTAATTCTGTACTGATTAATTTTATACATAATAATAATAAGGTGAAAATATAAAAGTATTATTAAAGGATTGTTACGTCGAAATATTACGATTTTTTATACGCGGGTTACATAACTACAGATAAAAATTCAATGTTATCCGCGATAACAAATGACAGCTGCATACACTGCAGCCCAAGCTCCATATCTTTCCGTCACATTTAACATTTCAATAACAAGAAATTAAAAAAAATATAATTTGACACGATTGAAAAAAGATGAATAAAGCCAAAGCGTTTCATTTACTATATATAATTTAATACATATATAAAATATTGTTTACGTAAGATTTAATACATCCATTCTATCTTACTTTGGTCGTGTAACTGATCTTCCTCAAAATTATCAATTTGCTTCAGCATATACAGAGTGTATTTCAGAATGGACAGAATGGATAACCGTTAAAAAGATAACATTAAATAAAAAGTAAAAATTAACGAAGATCCTTATTCTTGACAAGTATCGGTATAGTCGTTATAATGTCATCGATATTGTTATGAAGAGTTAAAAATAAACCTTTTTAAATTAAATTTGAGATTAACTTATTTTTTAAATAAATTAAATTTTGAGTTCAACTAAAATTAACTCATCTTTCTTTAAATTATTAATTTGTTTTTAGCATGTACGAGCCGTTATCTATATCTTATGTAACGGCTCGTATATGCTAAAGCAAATTGATAATTTTGAGGAAGATCAGTTACACGACCAAAGTAAGATAGAATGGATGTATTAAATCTTACGTAAACAATGTTTTATATATGTATTAAATTATATATAGTAAATGAAACGCTTTGGCTTTATTCATCTTTTTTCAATCGTGTCAAATTATATTTTTTTTAATTTCTTGTTATTGAAATGTTAAATGTGACGGAAAGATATGGAGCTTGGGCTGCAGTGTATGCAGCTGTCATTTGTTATCGCGGATAACATTGAATTTTTATCTGTAGTTATGTAACCCGCGTATAAAAAATCGTAATATTTCGACGTAACAATCCTTTAATAATACTTTTATATTTTCACCTTATTTTTATTATGTATAAAATTAATCAGTACAAAATTACCTTTTCAAAAAAAAGTAAAAAAAGCGCCTATGTGTGTTGCGCGCAACTTATTTTGAAAATATGTAATCTAATAAAAATGATATACGTTTATTAAAAAAAAAATGTGTGAAATCTTTTAAAGTGCGCTTATTATAAAGAGAATATACTTTTTCTACAAAATTAAAGTAGTAGTATTTGTATTTTCTTTGAAAAACTTCTATTTTAACCCAACTGCTAGTATCTTCAACTTTTATATAAATCCCACGTGGTACTATCTCTGTATTGTCATTGAAAAATCTTTGTATTTTAAAAATTCAAGTGATAGCATTTTTAATTCTCATTGAAAAAATTTATTCCAAGTAGTATTTCCTTAAATATTATGTAATTTAATTCAACCTAAACGCATTTTTCCAAAAAATCTTTTAAACAATCAAAGTGTACTATTTTTGTATTTCCATTGAAAAATCTTTCAATTTTAACCCAAGTGGTTGTATTTAATTTTAATAAGTTTCAATGGAATATAAAACATTTAATTTAAAAGATTAAAGAGGAAACGGTACAAAATAAGAAAATTTTATTGAAATAAAAAATTTTTGATGCACAAAAACATGGCGCTGCTAAATAGAAAAAGCAATGAGAAGAATTGAATAATTTCTGTACAAAACCTAATTGCTACTATCTCTGTATTGTCATTGAAAATCTTCCAAACCAACTGGTATTTAATTGAAAATAAATAACATATTAAAATTTTGTAATCTATTTTAACCTAAATAATTTATATGTTAACAGAAATGAGAACATTTTATTGAAATAAAGAGTTTTTTCATCTTTATTTTTTTAAGATCCAAGTGGTATCTTAATTTGACTTACGATGTTACTTAAATGTTAATGAAACTAAAACTTATTTCATAAATTGCTTTTATAATGCATATTTTACAAGTGTTACATTTATTGCATTCTTTCTTATGTCTTTTCTGCTTTTCCTATTTAGCAGAGCCATGTTTTTGTACATTAAAAATTTTTTATTTCAATAAAATTTTCTCATTTTGTATTGTTTCCTCTTTAATTCTTTGAAATTAAATGTTGAAATACCATTTGAGTTGAAATAAAATTTTTCAATGAGAATTAAAGGTGCTATCACTTGAATTTTTGCAATAGGAAGATTTTTCAATGACAATACAGAGAAGATATAGTACCACGTGGGTTTTGTATAAAAATTAAAGATACTGCCAGTAGAGTTAGAATAGGAATATTTTTCAAAAAAATACAATTCTGCAATTACTTCAAATGAAATTATTAATAATTATTTTAAATGCAGTTATTTAAGGATAGCGAAATTGCCATTCTCATCCTATCTCTACCTTAATCCAAGTAGTTCCGTAGTTGGGTATAACAACCGCAAGGCTAAATGGAGTGCCAAGTAAGGGTGCATAAAAGTAATCACGTTTCTCAAGATTGATCCGACGATTGTCATCGTAATGCAATTTCACGGGAACCCCAGTCATATTACCTCGTTGGTGCTTCACCAAGGCTGATCTCAGTTCCAATAATTTGGGACCCGGATTTCTATGGTCATTTTCAATAAATAAATATTTTAAATAAAAAAATAAAAAAACGTAATAATTAAGCAAATATAAGATAAATATAAAATGTTTTATTTTTGTTAAGTAAATATATTGTATTTATCTACGATTTATTCGAGACACTATAATAGTGAATGACTAAAAACGTCATTTTCGTTACCTCGGTCCGCCCCCGTCGTCATGTATCTCCACCTCCGTGAGGTCGACGCTGTTATAGTTCAATTTAAGGCGGCCTTTGTAAACCGGTCGAAGATCTGGATGCAATATCACATAACCATTGTTGGATACAATAAAGGCGTAGCCGTTCACACCGAGTTTATACGGCAACGTAAGCCTGCGAATGTCGTCAATCGGTATATCCGTGCCAGCCACGCCGAGCAATGTGTCATTCGTTGCATCTGTCATGTTGCTTTTGCGATAGAACACAGGTGTGCTTACGGAAGTCAACAGTCTATATTCTTGCTTAGCGGTGGTGTTCAGGGTAGACGGATCCGCCTCAATATTCTCGTCTTTGTGCAGCTACGCAGAACGATTGCGAGAATAAAGAACAATTTCGATGATAACATATTGTCTCCTTTGCAATATTTGTTAAGAAGAACGAATTCATCGCTAAATTGGAACAAAAGCAAAGTATCACGCTATCTAATCCATTCTCGATCACTTCAATGGCGAGGTATAGGGAACATGTTTCGGAACAAAGAGGGCAACCGCAGTCCCATAAGAATTGATTACACAAATTTTTCATCGTGTAGTATTAAGTAATATTCTTAAATCAGAACTTGATTTAAAAAAATCTTGTCGTCGAGCGTTTCTGAAGAGTTCAAGTCTTTGGTTGTCCACTTAATCCCAAGCATTGTGTAATCAGCAACTAACTACTGATCTAATGATAGAAAATTAATAAAAAAAGAAATAAACTCATTAAAGCCCAGCCAACAGGATACTAAACTTAGTTCGAGATACTAAGTTCTCAATCTGCTAATGGTAACCAAGTGGTCACAGACTACTCGGTGCATCGATTAGCCATATTCCAATGCCTAGCGATTAATTACTTGTGCGTGTTTGTTCAGTTCTGCGAGAGTCGACACCTCAGCGAAGTACATTTAACTAAATCCTCCAGGTATTAAGCCTTTGACAAGTTCAAACGAGATATTTGACAAATTCTCAATTAAATTACCATATTTTAATTATACACAATTAATATTTAATATAAAATCAGAACAAAAAGTAACATTTAATAAGGTAAATTAAATTTGTTTTTATTATCTCGCTTGATCTTGTATGAATTATCAGAGTAATCAAAAATATCTACTGATTTAAAACAATCTTTTAATATCCTTTCTAAAAAGAATTATAGCAAAGTTATATTATCGTGCGTCATTCTTGTATACTCTCGTTTGGAACTCGAGAGAATATAAAAACTTGTAACTAAAGGAGGTATAGCGCGATCTACACAGATCTACACGGAGTGCTTGGAAAGCCTAGGGATAGGCAGCGGGGGTGCTTTCTTGATCGTATCTAAACCTGCTGTATGTAGATTGCATCCTCGTTTATTCGCACGCCCAGCTGTTTTCCTTTCAGATACTTTTGTAGACGCGACTTTTGTTCCTCATGCTCCATCACCAGCCACAGCCAAGCGGCAAGTGCCGGACTCTGATGGAATTTACGTGTGTTTATTTTATTCTTTCTATGTATGCTTTCGCTTTTACAAAACATTTAGATATCAATTTTTAAGCAATTTGTCATTATTCAATTTTTAAATAAACTTTTTTAAATGCGATCAAATGATCAATAATTAGAAAATTGGGTATTTTCCAATATTGAATAAATCTATTGTATAAGATCCATACTGTATTTAAAATGATGAATCAAATAACAGAAATATACTCTAACAATATACTTCTTGTAAACTTATCATTTGGGAAAAAAAAACTTATTTAATTTGATCACAGAATATTACAGGAAAAGATTAGATTAAAGTAAAAATTTCGATAGATTTTATTTTTAACATTTCTTACCGTGACATCGGCATAAACATGCGTCCACGCAATAGGGTGTACGACACTCTGAAGCACCAAGGGACGCGCCACAACCGGGATGTACTTGAGCACTTGCTCACGCACTTCTTCCAGAGTTCGCACATTGTAGCAGTCGCCACGATTCAGACACGATCTCACCATCCACTGGACGTCGTCCGTCATTGTCGCTTCTTTGCCTATAAGATACGTAAACACTCGCACCGGTACATGAGTACTATTTTCTTTCCAATTCCATTTTTTAAATACCTAAAATAAAAAAAAGAACAGTTATAATTAGTAATGTTCAGGAAAATTTTCACTATCACTATTTACTTTTAAAATAAATATTTTATTGTTATTTATTTATGTAAATAATTTTGGATTTATCATTATTTTCTATTACATTCCTAAATATAACTTTTTTTTTAGAATAGAAAGGAAAGAAGAAAGTTAATATTATATTTATCAATACTTCTAAAACTTTGCTATTTTTCAACAGCAAAGTTTCAGTAAGCGAGAAAAGAAGAAAAGTTTATTTGATAAATTGATCATTATACGTATTATATGAATTACCTCCTTTAGATTATTTCCTAATGTCCCTCCGGGAACATTATCAGTAATAAGCATAATAAGCTGATTACACGGCAAGTCCACGTCACAACCCCGTGTTTCCCGATAAGTTTCGAGTAGACTAAACGCCTTAGTGAAGGCCGCTGGGAGATCAGAAGTACCATTTATCTGAAATTTGTCCATGGATTTCTTAAGAGTATCAAGATTCTCCGGAGTGGCTTGAATCAGCATATTCTTAAAACATGGCACAGTCTCGGTCGCCTCTTTGGAAAAATTCAGAAACGCGACGAAGTCGTTGTTCGACAAGGTATCCAGAATTGCGCTCACCGTTGTCTTTGCTGCCATAACATCATCGTTCCGTTAAGATGAAGCTATGGATATACTCTTTAACAATATTATATCACAATGTTTCAAATATAAAACTAATAGTTGCAATATTACAGAATGACAAATATTAATTTATTAAACAAAAAATTATATATTTTTTGCTCCAACTTATTTATTTAAAGATTTAAAATTTTATATACTAAAATTTGATTGTAAAAATTTTAGTTATACACTTTTAATTCAATTTTCTTAATAAAATCCATTTCCCATACCGATCGTGTTTTCCATGCCTTTCATGCTGCCGCTGGCGTCCATTAGAATCACCATATCTTTGCTGCACGTGGTTGCCTCTATAAACCAACTACGTAGCCTGCAGTCATACAGATCAGCATTATCATTATCATCATCACCATCACAATCATCATTATCATCATCATCACCACCACCACCACCACCACCACCACCACCACCACCACCATCATCATCATCATCATCATCATCATCATCATCATCATCATCATCATCATCATCACCATCATCATCATTCTTATTTGTTCGCCATTGCATAGCAGGATATTGTCGAAGCATACCAGTGACTGTACCAAAATATTGCCACGATAATGCCGGATCGGATTCATAATTCTGACGAAACGTTTCGTCCAACGGTTCACTCTTGGCGATGTCTTCAATTACATTTCGCGTGAGATCGTATACGTTGGTCGGTATATGAACCGATGAGTAACTTGTATTTACTGGGATGTTATAAAAATGCGAATCCGAGATCAATTCCATTTCTCTGAAATCAATTTGTAATATCTCTCCTGTCTCAATTTATCTCATTTTATAATTTTGATGATATGCCGTGACGATATATTATTGCTTACTCTTATTAAGAAAAATTTTCTTTTATATTATTTTACGAATCTACATTACAAACATATAAAATTAGAAAAATGTATAATTTGAAAAATCAACTTAACATTTTGTCTAATTAGTTTTGTGCAAAGCATCAAAATTATTCCTCGAAATTGTATGTAGAATATTAATCAGAAGCAAAACTTAAAATCAAATCAAATTTGCAGATTATCAAACGGTACAGGATATGTATTCTGTATACGTTTTTTATTCTTAACGGTAGTTGTCGGAACCGCAAATATTTTACATAACAAACAACGCAACGACAACTATCGTTAAGAACAACAAGCGTGTACAGAATACGTGTTCTGAACTTTACCATTTTACGAGCAATAATACAAAAAGTATTAATTGTATATCAAAACATTTTTACGCTGATAAAAGTTGCAAAAAGAACTGTAATATAATAATCATACATAAAATACTGATTTCTAATTCTACAAAGTTAATTAAAATACAGAATAAGTTAAAATTAATCAAGATTTTATGTTCAGTAATATTCTAGAAGAAAATTAAAAAGTTCTACAAAATTAAAAAGATAGAATTATGGAAATCTTTGTTAATTAATAGACATTAGTTATGTACATTAATGACACACACACAACTAACGATAACCAACAAATTCCATCATTATTGACATTATATCGTATTTGTCATTTGCATTCATTCTTAATTCGACGAAATTCTTATCGTTTTTACCCTATTAATCCTCTATAATCCATCAATTCTCGCGGAAGGCAATTTGAGGAGAAAAAGATACAACGAGGCCAAGCAAATTGCTCACCTGAACACGACTACAGGTTCAGGGCCACCAGTAGTACTGTTCTTTACAGTCCTGTTACAATATTTCATTTTCTTTGCTGAATCATGTCCGATGACATGAGCAGGACTGCATTTGCTGGAAGCATAAGAGAAGTTGCCATCCAAGAAAATTGAGTCCCAATTCTTCACAGGTTCCCAACTTTCCGCAGCCTTCTCAGCTGCTATCTGAATGCAAGTAACCGCGTCTATTTTTCGACGCAGCATCCTACCTACATTTTCACTGATTATGTTGATCAAATCTTCTCCGGACTTGTCTTCAACTCGCGCATTCATGCTCTTGTATTTCTATAAGAATTCAATATCACGTGTTTAACGCCAATACTCTTTTATCCGCTTTATTTGAATTATAACAATATTAGAAATAATATAAAAATTAGAAACGTTTAGAAAATTATTAAGAACTTTATATTATAGAAATTAACAAAAAAAAAAATCAAATATTTTTGTAATAAATCATCTGTGATAAACTGCAAATTAAGCATTAAAAACAAAATAGTATAAATTAGCCTCTTGCAAATAATCGTAAATTTATAAAATGTTGCAACTTTTTCCTTGAATAAAATAGAAAAATCGATATTTTACGCAAGAAATCGCAGGATTTCTTGAATTTTAACTATTTGATATTCATTATATCAAACAACTATACATGTGCTCACTTCCAGCAATTCCTCGGGCCGGGCCACTTCGTTTGCGAGTTCCCATAACTCTGTACCCAATTTGTCCGCCCATCTAGTCACACTTGAAGAAAAAAATTACAAAATTTATTAATAATACTTTCATATAAATATTCGAGAGCACATGGATATAATTACAGTTGCATAAAAAAAGGTAATAACGATAAGCGGTAAATCAAATAACGCTATAAAAATAAATACAATAATAAATAAATTATCTCCTAACATTTTATATGTAAGCTTTATTTTAATAGACAATCCAAAACAAATCTTGCAAATAATATGCATGTATGAAAATATTAATCATTATTTCCCAAATTTCCTAATTTACTCAGAATTTAATCAGGTCAAAATCCGTTAAAAAAAGTGTAAATGACTAAATGTTTTATAATTCTAATTTTTATTTTATTTCTCTTTCACTTTAAATTTTCTTTTTCATTCTAATTTTGCTATGTGTTATATACTGTATTCATATTTCCGCTTCTAAAGCACACTCGTGAAGCACATTTGCATTCTAAACTTGGTTACTATGCGGAACTCACATATGCGCGTTTTTAGCCAGACATGCGACGAACATTAACACAAAATAAAAGATGCAACATCGTCCTACAGTCGACGACATGAGCAAGAATCGTCTCGTGTGTTTTCCTTTTACTTTCCCTTTGTTCTCGATGAAACGTTACGTTTCTTTAACTCTTAAAAAAAAAGACGGATTCACAAAAGCTCACAATAGCAGATCAAGTACTATCTACTGCGAAACAAACCGACCGCAAAGATCACCTCCAGTCCGATTATTTTTGGCATTCGAGCAGCGCCGTCTTGAAGCTCTAACGGTCCCTTCTTGTTTTCTGCCGTGGATATTAATAAAATCATGCCGGGCGGCATAAAAGCAGCAGACTAAGTTTTCTAAGGAATTGAAAAGATTGTTAGAAATTGATTTTGATCATAATTATAAATTTTTAATTTTCAAAAATCAGGAAAATCGATTTTACAAGAAATCACATCTCTCCAATTCTTTTAATGTTTATATAATCTATTTATTTTGAATTATCCGTTAAAAACAATTAAAAAATAAACTTTCTTAGCAATTAAAATTTATTAAAATTTTTTTAATATAAATTACATCATTTACTTGCATAAAAAAAAATTAATATAAAAATCATAAATCTGTATACACATTCCGAATTTCTATAGTCATTTCTGATAAAATAATAACTAGAGAAAAAAACTTCAAATATTTATAAAGTATTTGTCAAGAATGATTAATATCTATGAACACATAATCCAATTAAAAAATTTCCTAAAATATTTTCAGAAAAATAAGATTCAAATTTTATATTGAATTTTACATTAATTTTTTGCTGTGCTGACACTTTATTACAAAGCATCTTGCTTTAAATAAGCAATTAAAGAAATTAGGGAGATATTTAAATATTATTCGTAGTCTCAATATACTAAACATTGCTATTTTTTACTTTTCATTTTTTTCACTGATTAATTTTTTCACTTCTTTCTATTTTACTTCATATAACAAGTGTTTTATGAGATACATATAAGAACCATGAGGTTCTTTTTTGCGGTAAAGAGAAAATAAGAAAAAATAAACTTTGTGAAAAAGAATTTAGCTAAAAAGAATAAATCTATATCATTCATTCGAAGAAAATGTAAAAAGCATCAGATAACACTATAATACAAATAATTGTTGTAACACATAAAATCAAATTGTTACATAATTTAGAATATACAAAATTTAATTTATAATTTAGAAGTTACAGAATTCTAGAGCAATTGTAACCAAGTGAGTAATATATATTAAAGTTAAATATATTCAGTTTAAACAAAAAATGTTTGTACTGATAAAATCACTACGTGTTCAGTCATAATAATTTTTTTTCATTGTGCGTAATATGAATACTGGATAATTATGTAATAATTACATAATTATCCAGTATTTTTATAACTGAACACGTAGTGATTTTTTCAGTTCAAACATGTTTATTTAAACTGAATATATTTAACTTAAATATATATTACTCACTTGGTTACGATTGCTTTAGAATCCTATTACGTCTCGTAACCTCCACAATTTACGTCTTTAATTCTTCGCAATTTGCATTGCGGCACACACGTAACAATTTAAACGTGTCTAATAAACAAAAATGGATTCAAAATTCATAATTCATTTTAATTCATTTAAATACATTTTAAATTAAAAAAAAAAGCAGTTAAGTCACTTCAATCCTATGTCATGAATTAAAACGAATTGGATAATCCGCGAAAACTCTTGTTAGATTAAAAGAATAGAAATTACTTCGTTTTATGGATTAAAATGGATTATATCAAGGCATAATTTTTTTTAAATTAAAAAAATAGAAATCCCGTAATTTTAATTTCACTTCATGGATTAAAATAGATTCAAAGAATTCTTAAACTTTAATTGGATAGAAATTCGCGTGGTTATTATCGAATCCAAATTCTTGATTTTTTAAATCCATTTTAAATGTTTTGAATCCATTTCCGTTTGCTAAGTATACACTGATACTATTTAAGGTGGTAATATATCCGTACTTTTATATTTGTTCCAAAGAAAATTTCATTCAACTTAATAATCGAAAATTTCGCGTTTAATTTTTTGCAGTTGAAGTCAAAGAAAGTACAAAATAGAATTTAGGGACACTGTACCAGATCGCCAATCAGAATACCAAGATGTTCAATCAGAAAAACCATTTCTGAAGCTGAAATGATTAAATTTTGTTAAGAGCATTAAGAGCATTGCTAGATATTGAGATTGGTATGTTTTTTCCAAATTGTCGACCACAATTAAAATGCTGCAAGCACACCCCTCCCCTCCCCACACACACACACACACACACACACATTTTTAGTTATATAACTATAACTGTATTACATAAATACATATACATAAAGTTCATGTTAAATCAATAATAATAAAAAAATAAAAAAAAATTGTTTTTATTAATTTATGTAAAATTTTTCTGAACTTGATTAACTTTTTAATTTTTTTATATTTATTTAAATATAATATAATATACATTCACTATTAAAAGCTCTATAGCGCGCGCTTGTTTTGTTCTAGTATTATAAAACTTTATATAAATTAATGGTTTAGTAACTGCAACGTCACACATTCAAATATTATATGAGCGACACATAGATAAAGTGTAAAAATAATAAATAAACAACATTTTCGCGTTATTATAATTTCCTCCAATTTTTGTATAGTTGTCAAAAAATATTGTTATAAAACAAAAAATGTAAAACATAAAAATTATCTAATTAATTTTGCACAGTTGCGTTTTCGAATTATTGCTTTCAAGATAATAAATATTTGAACATTTTACATAAAGTAATAAATAGTTGAAAACAATTTCAACCTTGAAAAATCATAAAACATTACAGACCGAAACATTAATATTATATACCAAGGCTTTCAGTTATAAACACTTTGTATATTAAGAAGCATACATGTTTAGCCAAATGTACTTGCTTACAAAATATGTTTATCGTTAAAATTGTCATTCGTATAAAATTTCAAATAAGAAACAAACGTTTCGACCTTTTTATAAAGTCATTCTCAATGTTATTATATTTTACATTAAAATTTGAAAAAAACATGTAAAGAATTTAGTATACACTCTGCAACTCATAGGTGGGTAGTAATTAATAACATTCAGATAGACTAAATGCGTTTTTAAGTGTTTCTTTTTTTTCAAATTTTGATGGAAGATGTAACACTGAGAATAATCTAATAAGAAATGTAGTACAAAGTAGAAAAATCTTGTAGCGGACTGTAAACGGATAATGATAGAAAATAAAACGTACAAACGTGAGAATTTCGAACAATACATTGTGAGAACTCCACAACTCATTGCGTGATGCATCATAATAATTAATAATATTTAGGTAAATTAAATACATTTTTTGTGAACATGTTTTTTTTTTAATTTGATGTAATCTAACAATACAATAGCACCGAGAATAACTTATCCAGCAAATGGAAATAGATTTAAAAAATTAAAAATAGATAAAAATAGATTTAAAAAATTAAGAATTTGGATTCGGCAATGACCACATAAATCCATTTCTATTCAATTAAAGTTTAAGAATTCCTTAAATTCATTTTAATTCATGAAATAAAATAAAATAAAATAAAATTAAATTAAATTAAATTAAAATTATGGAATTTCTATTTTTTTTAATCTAAAAAAAGTTATGCGCTCCATATAATCCATTTTAACCCATCATGAAACGAGGTTGAACTGTTTTTTTTTAATTCAAAATGTATTCAAATAAATTAAAATGGATTACAAGTTTTCAATCCATTTCCATTTATCGGATAATACAAAGGTCGAAACGTTTGTTTCTTATTTGAAAGTTTACACAAATAATAATGTTAATAATAAATATAGTTTCTTAGCAAGTACATCCGGCTAGGTATTTTATGCTTTTTAATACACAGTGTTTATTACAGACCAATTTTATTTTAAGATCATCATCTTAAGTAATGTCATAAGATGATAATACGTCTCTATTATTAGTTTATGACAGCTTAATACGATCTTAAATACAAAAACTGTATTTATATAAATACCGGGCCATAGATCAAAGTCGTGATTTTAATTCTGTTTTTCTCAACTCCTTCCGCCTCGAGATTTTGAAAAACTGTTATACGACGAAAAAAAAAAGAATACAAAATGCGCATCTTGAATAAGTCAAAATAATTAATAATAATCGTCGAACATCAAATATTAAAAACATAGAAGGAAAGCAGTAAGTCATGAGTAATTACCAGCTCCAATATCTGCGAACATGGCGCATGCGCATACTTAAAAAGTAGCGTGTTTTGCCGTCACCGGTAATCATATTCAGACACTGGTAGTAGTTTGTACATATATTCTGCACAATTTGCGCAGGTAAAACAGTATCGAAAAACCAACAAATAACTAACATGGATTCAAGTGAGACTAGTAAATTATGGCAAGATAACAGCAACAGGTATAACCGACAAAATCGAGATAACATTAAATGGGAAATTCTGGAAAATCACGGACTGCTGATGGCACGTCTTCAGACGAATGTCAAGGACCCACTTGACATCACGGATGCTTCCTATTACGAAATCTGTAACGTAACATATTATACAGCAATAAAATACTTTTAAAACACCGTATATTAATTTTGGCTGATATTGGAAAAAATTTAAATAAAATATAAAATTAAGTGTCATAACATAATTTCTCATAATCAAAGAACCAACTTCGAAATTCAACTCTTAAGCCACGACACTAGAAGTCAGTGCAAGATTTCAGACGAAGAGAGAACCAATCGCATTAATTATTTACTAAATAGTTAATTACTAAATAGTTGGTCAAATTGTTCAAATGCGATTAGTCCATTCTCTCTCCATATGAGATCTCGGACCAATTGCTACCTAGATAACACACAGATTCAAAAAGAATTAAAAATGAATTTAGATTTATGTTATCAATTCAGAGTTTATTTTGAGATGAAAAAAGAATTCTTTTTCTGAAATGATGACATAATTCTTTTAGAACTCTCTATGCTATCTGAATAGCATCCTCGACACAACGCAGGTCAAATAAATATTTGCATTTTATTGCTCTTTTTTATTCCCATTAGTAATCGGGAATTAGACTAATGAGAGTCAGCACGAGTAAAAATTGGTGACCCGATGTGACCCGACTGTCTCCCATTTTTGCTAACTAATGACGGTTAAAACTGTTTATTCGGTATACTAATACGCTGAGAACAACAAAGCGAGTCGAAACGTTCGTTTAATCATAATTCAAAAATAAATAAATAATTTGTATAATATTAATACAATTGCGCACTTTTACCCGCGCTGACTCTCAGCCTAATTCCCGATTATTAATTGTTTTAAATTTTGAGAGTCCTAAATTTTAATCATTTTTCTTTTTTTATTAATACCCACAAATTTAATAACTTAAAATATTTCAAAGTCTAAAATTTTCCGTAAGCAATAGATGAGTTATATGTAAATTAAAATTTTTTTAATTTTCTTTAATTTATAATAAATGTCATCTACAATACTCTTGATGAGTATAAAAACTAAATACAAGTTAATAATTATAATCAAAATTATACAAAATTATTAAAACTCAATATTAAAATTTTTAAACTTTTTATAATATAAAAAGAATTAAAGTCATAATTTTTATTTATAGCCCAATATTCATATACAGTTTGTGTATTTAAAATTGTATTAAATTGTTATAAACTAATCAGATGTATGAACTATTCAAAATATAAATATTACTTTAGTTTGTACTCTATGATAGACTAAAAACAATTTTTTTTTAAATGTAAGTATTGAATAAGCTATGAGAAATTAATAATGATGAGTTTATCCGTATATCTATAATTCACCTTTGACTACGAACTTTATTCGATACAAATTACGTAAAATACTTTGATTCTTAATTCAACTTTAATCAGTTATTTAATTTGGATATGGTAATTTTATTACTTTCGCGTTATGATTTTTGATTTTAAATAGTTTCCACATAAAGGCGCACAACCAAAATATTTTAATATTTAACATTTTGTATACAAATATATTTTAATTGTTAAAATATATTTTTATATATGCTTCTATATAAGTAGATAAGTATCGATGTTATAGAAAATTGTTAAGGTTACAAAATACACATACATATAATCGATATAGACCCGTATTTAGAATGCATTTGAAAAAGCTATCACATGTACAAAAATTTCAATTGTAACTGCGCGTAAAGACGTAAGAATATCAATCAACTACAAGTCAAGAGTATTCATAGCGTATTCATAGCTATTGCTGTTACTATTTTTCACTTCATTGTTGTTTTGTCATAGTTCACGACGTTTGGTCTCAGAAACAACGTAGTTTAAAATCGTTAACAATTTTTGAATGTGCCATTCACTGTGTTTAAAAATATTTTGTTATTACATACATGTATAATTGGTATTTATACATGAATTCATTATGTAACAAAACAGAATGCATAGATAATATGCTTACCTTTATTAGTAGATTTTCGCATTATCCGTAAGGCCTATTTCACTCAACAGTCGCAATTATTTTTTTTAAATATAGAATATAAAAATAACGTATAAAATTATCCATCTATAATCCGATACCATGTAAGAACATGATCCCTATATATAATTCATGAATAATTTTATACATACACTTCTAATTTAAAAACAAAGTGTGGCTGTTGAATGGAATAGACCTCCCGGGGAAATTATTTAAAAAAAAAAAACATATCTGTAATAGTTTCTAACGGATCATGCAAAAAACTTATTATGTTATATTACATAATAATTTATGTGACCCCTGTATATAATTCATGGATAATAGGCCTCCCGGGGAAATTACTTTAAAAAAAACATATCTGTAATAGTATCTAACAGGCCGTGCAAAAAACGTACTATGTTACATAATAAATTTATGTCACTCCTGTATATAATTCATGGATAATTTTATACATATATTTGTGAATTAACAAAAAAGCTGTTGAGTGGAATAGGCCTCCCAGAGAAATTACTTAAAAAAAACACATCTGTAATAGTACCTAATAAATCATGCAAAAAACTACTGACAAAGATAATATTAACTATGGATTCTGTTGCGTTGCATAATAAATTTATGTGTCAATATCAATTATACATATGTATACTTAAAATAAACGTACAAAATTGGACGTTTATACTATTCATAAATATTAAAGTTTTTGATATTTCTACTCTTGTATATACATATATTTGCTTTTATATTAATAAACGATTTATTTTTAGTTAAATAATATGTTGGAACCACTTTTGCATTTGTTTCAATGTGTTCAATATGTTTAAAAATATAATTGTAGAAACGTAATGCGGTCGAGACAGTTTTGAACGTCGTTTTGCCTGGTATCGTTTTGACGTGTCTGCAATAATGATCGAAGTGGGGTTTCCTCGGTGGGGAATAGGCCCGCAAAGGTTCAGAGAGGGAAACTTCGCGCCGGTGTCTACCCCGGAATTGATATTGATTGCGAGTAGATTCGGTCCTGAACCACTGAAGAAAACGGTTGTGCCCGCGCTGAGAGAGCGCTTACGATAGAAGAACCAGCCTATATGAAAACCAAACATTAGTAGACATAACGAAATACCGAAACCGGTCACAATATACTACGGGATTTATTACGGGAAATTGTGTGAACTCTACTCAAGAGAGATGCACGTGTATTCTCACAATATGTGAAGGATGGCCATTTAGAAGAAGCCTGAACCGAATCAACGAGCACGTGGCTGGCTATTACACACTGGTTGCTAGAATTATCGATTAAGAGCTACGCTGCTGAAAGCAACTAAGTACCACGTCTGTCCACTCTAAATGTATCTCCTGGGTGAAGGGAAGGTAAGTCGGCTTTCCTGCTATTATTTGGCAAGGCTTTACGCATTAGAATGCTTCCTTTAATTATGGTAAATTGATGGTAGTTTAAGTAATAAGAAATTTAGTTCGATGAATTTACTTAAAGTAGAGATTCACGATCTTAGTCGATGATCAATAAATATCGTATAAACAATTTCCACCTATTATGGGAGACTGAAGTCGATTCAGTTATTAAATTTAATTTTAAAAAATATATAAAATTGAATATTTCTTTAGAATGAATGGAAAGGTGTACTCGTACTTAACTAAAGATAAAGCTGAAAGTAAATCATAGAATGAAATGACTGATATTCTGTACTAAAGGATTTGGAATTTAAATTATTAATAGTGATGTAATACCGCTCTCGGTTGAGCAATGATATGGGACTTATGGGAGGTCAGAAAGTAGACCAGGTATATCTTTCTCGGGAACATGCAGTTAATGCATGATATCATTAAGCGAACGTACTTAATGAGGATATCAAAATCTAGGATTATAAAGAATAATTTAGTTGAGTTTCTGAGACTATCATTACAGATTATACTTAACTCTTGTAAACTAGAGTCGGTTAGATTTAAAATATTATATTCGTGCTAGTTGGGAAGATGGGCAAAAATAAAAGAAAAATAGGACAACCTTAGTGGAACATTCTTACAATCGTACATCTGTGATGGAAACTCTCCATAATAGACAGTAATAATAGAATCTTAGTAACCAACAACATACATGTATTTTAAATAACTTTGGCAAATAGGCATCGTAAAGGCATATCGGTGTCCCAAAGAAGCTAACAAATACAAGGTTACACAATTCTGCAATTATTCAAATGTAACTTTTGTGATATTTAAACTAAATAGTAGAAAAGTTTTGGAAATTGTTCTTAATTCTATACCTTTGCAATTGTTATAATACTATCTAATGTAAATTGTGAAGGTTTCATGTCAGTGGTATGGAAGAACTTTATTTAATATAAAGATAAGTTGACAACCTAAAAATTTTAAATATAAAGTTTAAAATTATTGTTAGTTAATAAAAAAAAAATATATAAAATTAAAATTGGTGAGATTTTGTTAATTTTTTACTAAAAAATCCATTAATATAATTAATTTATACTTTTTAATTAATGATTAATTAAATTTATTTAATTTTAAACATTAAGTTTTATTTATATATAAATAATTATTTAAAAGATTAAAAAGATAAATTGAAAATCAAAAAAAGGAATTATTAAAATTTAATTTTATATTAAGTTTTGTATTTTATAATTATTAAGATTTATATAGATTTTTTATAAATTATTATTTTTATTTAATATATTAATAATTTTATTAATTATAAAATATTTTAATATAATTAAAATTATTTAATAATATTTAGTAAATAAAAATCAAATCTATAAAATTTAATTTTTATTTAAAAAATTTATTTTATAATTATAATATAAATGAAACTTTAAAAGTAAGATTTATTTAAATAATAGATTTTATGAAAATAATATTTATATTAATTATATTTATGAGATTAAAAAATAGTAATTTATAGAAGTAATAATAAATTTAGTGCCAGCAATTGCGGTTATACTAAAGTTATAAATAAATTGATAATAATTTAGAGTTAAATATAAATTTAAGATTATTTATGATTAAATTTAATTTTGTATGGTGAAATATTAAAGTTAGATAAAAATTGTATATAAATATGAGTAAATTAAATTTAAAAAATTAAATCAATAAATTAGGATTAGATACCCTATTATATTAATTAAATTATGAAAATTAGAGATTAAAAATAATATAAAAGAAATTTAAATAATTTGGCGGTATTTTAAATAGTTAGAGGAATTTGTTTGTTAATTGATAATCCACGATAGGATTAACCTAATAAATAATTTTATATATTGTTGTTTTAAAATTATTTTAATAGAAATTATATAATTGATAAATTTAAGTAAAATTAAAATTCAAATCAAAATGTAGGGTTATTAGGATAAAAATGAATTACATTTTATTTATGATAAAGTGATATTATAATTTTAATATTGTAATAAAAGAGGATTTAATAGTAAATTTGTTAAATTTAATAAGTTGAAATTTAAATAAAATATGTACAAATTGCCCGTCATTTTCATTAGTTAATGTAAGTGAAAAAAGTCGTAACAAAGTAAGTGTATAGGAATATGTATTTAGATTAAGATAAATGAAGAAGTGGTAATTAGATATTAAAAATTTGAGTTAATAATTTGAAGTAATAGAATATCTAATTGATTGTAAAGTAAGTTTGAGTAATATTGTTTTGATAATTAAAATTATAGATTAAATATATTAAGTTAGATTATATAAAATTAAATAATTAAATTAAATTAAAGAGAAAGTAATGTAGATGAATGTATTAAGATAAATAAAAGGAAATTTAAATTGTTGTACCTTTTGTATCAGGGATTGTTAAATTAAAGGTTTTAGATGAAAGTTTTTTTGAAATTAAAAGAGCGAATAAGTTATTTTAGTTAATGTGGAATTATTATTAAAAATAATTTATTAGAGAATATATTTTAGTCAATTTTAATGATATCAAGTTTTTTTTTATTAAATTTAATTTATAATTAATTATTTATATTATTTATATAATGATAATAATTTTTATGTAGATATAGTTAATATAATAGATTAGTTAAGTAAGTTATGGGATAAACTATAATTTAAATTTTAAAAAATTAAGGGTAAGAATATAGTGTATAAAAATTATAATAATATTAGTAATAATTTAATTTTATAGAAAAAGTTTAATAATTTATATTATATAATTTATATTAGTGAGGTAAATTTTAAGTTAAAAAGATTTAAAGTATTAATTTTAATAGTTTAAAAGAATATTTATTTTAATTAATTATGTGAAGTAATAATGATAGTATTGGTAGAATAAAATAAAAATTTTGATGAATTTAAATGTATGGGTAAATTATAATAAGGAATTAGGCAAAATTTTTAAATTCACTTGTTTAATAAAAACATGGTTTTTTGATAATAATTTAAGATTGGTCCTGCTCAATGAAAAATAGTTTTTAAGTAGCTGCAGTAATATGACTGTACTAAGGTAGCATAATCAATAGTTTTTTAAATGAAAACTGGGATGAAAAGATTGATGAAATTTAAACTTTTTAATTATAAATTTTTGAATTTATTGATTAAGTAAGAATACTTAGATAGTATTATGGGACGAGAAGACCCTATAGAATTTTATATGTAATTTTATAGTTATATTTTTGTAATAATATAAAATTGTATATTTTATTGGGAGGAGTTAAATATAGAAAATATAGTTAAATATAGAAAACTTTAATTAAAATTTTAAATATAAATTAATAAATTTTAGAATGGTTAATAAATTAATAAAGAATTAATTACCTTAGGTATAACAGCGTAATATTTTTAGAGAGTTCATATTAATAAAAGTGTTTGCGACCTCGATGTTGAATTAAGATAAAAATTAAGTGGAGAAGCTTAATATTTAAGTCTGTTCGACTTTTAAAATCTTACATGATTTGAGTTTAAATCGGCGTGAGCCAGATTGGTTTCTATCTATAATAAGTGTGGGGATATTTGTACGAAAGGACTGTATTCAAAAATTAAATTTTAGTTAAAATTAATTATAAATAAAATTTAAAAAATTACTTTGGCAGAATAGTGCGTTAAATTTAGAATTTAAGATTAAATATATAGTATTAGGATAGATATATAAGTAATAATT